>NC_035107.1:286451691-286771691 GCF_002204515.2 Aedes aegypti | reverse complement strand
TACAGATAGAGCTACAGATATTTCTGCAGAATGTTTAACAAATATTGTATGACAAATTTCCAGAGTGATTCTCCCGGCAATTTATCCAGGAATTCCTAGATTAATAAACTTGTATGGATATTTCCATAGATCAATCCAAAAACTGCTCCAGGAACCACACTGCGAAGATTTTTTTATAGAGATCTCTAGGAATATTTATAGCTGTGTAATACCTGTAGATGTCTCTAGGAATTCAATATGAAGCTCGAATATGAGATTACTTCATATTTTTCAGATATTGCTTCAGAAATTTCTTCACGGATTCTTTCCTAAATTATTTCGTTATTCAATCAGGCATTTCTGCAAAGAATTCTTGGAATTTATCCACGAAGTTGGTGAGACTGTCCCGAATTTTATTTCAAGCAATCAATTGGGAATTTTTATAGAGATTCCTCCAGGAGTTGCTACAGTACCGCTTTTATACATTCCAAGACTCCTCCAGGCATTTTTCAAAAAGAAAAAAAAAAGCAAAAAATAATGTCGAATTAATCACCAGCGATTCCCAAAAAACATTCCAAAATATTTCTCTATCACTTCCATCTGGGATTCCTATGGAACGCTCTACAAGAAAACCCTCATGAAACCGTACACGACGTCCTCTATGTACACCTGCAGTATTTTCCCTAAGAATCCTTACAGAAAATCCTCCAAGAATTCCACCAGGAGCCGTCCACAGATTCCTCCTAATTTTTTCTAGAAATTGTTCAAGGGATTCCCCCAAAAAATCCTATTAGGATTCCTGCGAGAATTCCTTCACAAATTTCTCCAGGCGTTACTAAGAGTTTCTACGATCTCAAACAGGATACCTAATAAAAGCTTTTCCTCGGATTTCTTGCAGAAATTCTTGGAGTATTTACTGAAAGAATTCCAGGAAAAAATCTTGAGGAAATTTTTGAAGAAAACAGAAGAAATAACTGGAGAAATTCCGAAAGAAAAAAAAACTGTCAATTTCAAGAGGAGTTTTCAGATGTATCAATGTAATGGATGAATTTTTACAGGCATTCTTCGAAGAATTTGAGGAATAATACCAGTGTTTTTTTTTACTAAAGAAACCTCAGAATTAATTTCAGGATAATTTTGTTGAAGAATTAAGCGTAGACTTCATGGAAATCTTGCAAGAACAAATAAGGGATTCCTGAAAAAAAACCTAAGAAAGTTCTGGCCGATTTTAGGAGGAATAACTGTAAAAAAATAGGTAGAATCGCTTGGAAAAAATCTGAAACAATTCCTAGAATAAGGCGTAGAGGAATCGCTGGATAAATTTATAAAGGGTAATCGTAAGAATTTCTTGGAGGAATTTTTGAACTCCTGATGAAATTCCTGGAGGAACTCTTGATAGAACCACAGGAAATGTTTTGGAGAAGCCAAGTAATATTTTTGAAGCAATGGTTGGAGAAATCCCTAACCAAATTTCTAAAAGAATTCTTGAAGGAATCCCTAGAGGAATTTCAAACAAAATACTTGCAGCCATCTCTGAAGAAATTCCAGAAGGATAAAAAGCAATCTTTAAAAGTTCTACTGGAGCCATTTATGAAGAATTGGATAAATTATTTAAATACTTGCAAGAATTTTTAGAGGAATCCCCCAAAAAAAATTCTAAGCAAAATCTGAAGAAGAAAATCTGTAGCATTAAAACCGAAACGACTTGAATAATTCCAAGCATAATTCTTAACCCCTCTACCGGCAGCTTCATATTTTCACCACAAAACAATATTCAAATCGCGATAACATTTTTGTTCCTCAATATTTTTGGATTCTGTGTCGGTATTGACCCTTAGTCATCTAGTTTGAAATATATTCCGGTATTCCTTGGGGGACCGACATTTCAAATTTAAAATTTCTTAGGCTGCCATTTTGTTTTTAGTCAATACATGATGTTTTTAAGTTTTCAAGATCTTGTAACGGCCAGAGTGGTACCAAAAACATAAAAGCTTATTATTATTCAAAAAAAAAAAAAAAAGGTTGCACCGATCGGTTTCATTTTTTTCACAACAGACTCTTGTCAAAGTAAAGTTATGAAAAGCCAATCACCGAAAATAAGAAAAAAAAAACTTGAGGTATTAACGTGGGTCATGGCTACGCATCGGTCCCCCAAGGTATTTTGAAATATCTCCGGATCCGGATGATCAATGATCAAAACCACAGATTATTAAAATAGAAGTGTTTTTTGAGAACTTGTGGTGGTGCAAATATATTGAGAAACAAAAAAGTTATAGCGTTTTAAATATGTCTTTATGGTAAAAAATTAAAACTGCTGACACAAAATGCCTAGGGGACTTTAAAAAAATCGCGAAGGAAATAACTGAAAAAATCTACTGAGAATTTCTGAAGCAAAGTCTAGAATAATTCCCTGTAATTATTCCAACATATATTTCTTGAAGGATTCATGGAGGCATCTTTGGAGGGGTTTCATGAGGACTCCTTGGAAGTTTTGCTGGAGGAATCTTATGAGAATTTCTAGAGAACTCCTTGAGAATTCTTGTGAGAATTTTTTCAAGCGAGTTCTGTGAGGAATCTTGAGATAAATTCTGGGAGAAATTTCTGTAAAAAATCCTGAAGGAGCCTGGGAGAAATATCTGGAACAAATCCTTGTAGAATGCATGGAGGAATCTTTGAAAGCGATCTAGAAACAATTTAAAAATATGTTTGGGAAGAATCTTTGGAAGCATGAATAATTTCACCAATTGGGAGTAATCCCTAAAAGAAATACTGTCGGTAGCATCCCTGGTGGAATTCCTAAAAGAGTCCATGGTAGAATTCCTGCTGCAATTGTTTCAAGGTCATTGACCATTTTAGTCCTAAATGCATAATGTGAAAAACCTTAACAAAGAACATCAAAAAAATATCCAGGTTTCATTAGGAAAAGGGGAAATATCCAGGTCTTACTCCAAGAATTCTGCCAGAAGTTTCCATTAATATTCTCCCCTATTTTATTATTGAAATTCTTTCAATGATTTAATTTTCGTGTATTTAAAAAGAGATCTGCACTTCAAATAATTGCATACTTTTTCCTAATAATTTAAAGCGAACTAGTATACCAATACGAAGCGTCGCACGCAGGGAAAAAAAATTAAAATTTGTTATGCATAACAGAAAATTATTCAAAAACTGTGTTTACAAATGTCATGTTAAGATCGCCTCTTACCGTTCTATGTGACTATTTACCGTGCGTCTTGTTTTTGTCATTTAAAACTTTATTAGAATTAATAATCTAAAAATTTCCAAGTCGAGTCTAGTACACGACACTGAAGACGGCCTTACAGTTGAGGTCGAAATACGCGTACCTGTCAAAGGATACAAACTGTAGTGGAATTAAATTCGGTTTTTCATTTACTAATTATTTCTGAACAAATCCTTGATGTTTCTCTGGAGGCATCCTTAGAAAAATGACTGGTATATCTTATTTATATTCAGATGAAATTCCTAGTGAAAATCATGACAAAATGCATACAAAATAATACGAAAAGTAACAGTTGTTGTAATGTCACGAGAAATGCAAAAAAATCATCAAGATACTCTTGAAGAAATTCCTTGTCAGATTTTATGCAGAATCGATCTCATATCCCCTATTTCTTGTTAAGTTTCTCTATGTTTATTTTTGTTTGTTTTTTTATTGTTTTTTTCTGGTTCCAGTTTGGTGTCTTTTTCAGGAATGAACTAAAAAGTTCCAGTCTTAAACTAGTCCTGGTCCAACGGGTCAAAGGATTTGCATTTTTTTTTTCACTGATGCATTTGTAGAATGAACGCCCATGATGCATTTGTAGAATGAACGCCCATAAACGCGCAGTATGCCGGGATAGCTAGGTTGTAATGTAAAATAAAAACGAATGAAATAATAATATAAAATTCTATTAATCTTTGCCGTTTTGCTCCTAGCAGATTTTTGAAAAAAAATATTCAGAAGGTAGAAAATTCTGAAGGAACTAAACAGAGCTTACCTGAGAAAACTGAATATCGCCGAATTGAGCTAGAAATTCCCGAGTCAATCTAAATACTTTCAGTAGGTATTAAAAATTCTTGAAAAATGAACCAAAAGTTCATTTGAAAATCGTGCAGAAACTCATTCAAAAATATCCCTAAAATTTTGTTACAATCCTGTAAACATTCAAGTGGTTCTTATAGGTACGAATTGTTTTACAAATTCTTTGAATTATTCCCTACAATCATAGTGTACGTTGATCCGTATTTACAAGGATTTATCTATTGGGAGCAATTCTCGAAACTGTTTATCAATTAAATTTCGGGCAAGTTGAAACGGATGGGGTTACATGAAATGTAGAATTTTACTACAGAAACATTGTGCTTGCCCGACCCGTTTTAGCTTACTCCGGTGTACCTTATAGCAGTAAGAACTCATATTTACAGAAAAAAAATGTCGATTATTTCGATTAATCGAAAAATACTAGTCGATTAATCGTGGTCGATAAACGGCATTCTTGGACTATAATCGATTACCAACTAATCGATTAATTGAGATCTTGCGACAACCCTATTTACGGTTTGTTGCTATCGGAGTATCTGGGGGAAAAGGGGGTGAACAACATTAAGCACCTTGTTTGACAGAGGTGTTAATGAATCATTCAATCGTTATTATTGGTTGAGAGAGAACTTTCGAGCTGCTAGTTCAAACCATATGCTGTCAAGATTGCATTACAATTTCAGCATTTCAGTTAGACCAGATGGGAAAGCTTTTACCCTCGACAATCTTCTAAACATTAACCAAAGACAGCCAGACTGAAAGCCAATTTCGATCAAAATCAAAGTCGCGAAGACATGTACGCCAAAAAAAAAAAAAGAATCACTGTGTTTATTCAACAGTGGTGTTCACGTTCTCAATAAAAAAATAAATGAAACATTGTAGAGTCCTAAAGCTCTGTCTGAATTGTATTACCAAACGCTTTAGTTTAGGCCAGAAATACATGTTTACTCAATTTTTAAATGTTTTCCGATTTTTTGTGATTTTGTCACACCTCTTGGTTCAAACTCCAATTTTGGTTGTATTTTGTTTTCCGTGTCCGTTCCAAAATGTCAAATAGGAACAACCCCAGTGTTAAGAAGTCACATAGGAACAACCACCGTGGCGTTTTTGTCGGTTAAGCGAACGTGAACCATGATCAAAACTGTCATTATTCAATTTTTGACCCATTTCAAAAGTCAAAGTTTGAATATGATATAGCCGTTATTTTAGCGGGAAATTTTGCGAAAGTAGTTGCAAAAACACTTCAACAAACGAAAAAACATTACAAAATTTAGGAAATATTAGTTTATTTTTTCTAAAATAAGCGTTTGGTATTAAAACCGGGACAGGACTTTAGGACCATATTGTTAAAAATTGGATACATCAGTTCATTTGAACCCTACTAGAAACAGAGATTCATTTCGACAGCCATTATCGTTCGTAAAATGCTGGATAAGTGGATTCCCAAAGAACAAGGTCGAAAATCGTTCGGAGATTAATTTGGGTCACACTCTGCTGCTCGCAGACAATGTGTACTTCTTCCCCAGCAAAGTGATTTATTTCAATCTTCCGTTTACGTCGTCGTCCCAACCGATAGGCACGTTTCACCGCAAACGAAGCAAAGTCGGAAAATGAAGAAAAGTCCGTGTGTCGTGAAGAAGAATCATTAATCTATCCAGCTTCCGCTAGCTGACTGATTCACAATGGCTTAGAAGGCTGTGATAAGACCCCTTGGCTTAGACACAGACAATCAGATGTAACACGATCATTTCAAATTCACTATGTTAAAATACTCGCAAACAGAAGCGCGTGCAAAGTTATTTTTCATGTTTGACGTTTCATACTACCGCCATCCGCAGGTACTGTTGCACGAAAAAGAATTTCGTGCAAAGTGCTCACCAAATGATGAAAGTGACTTCTGACTTCACACTTCTGATTTCTGACTTCTGTCTTCTGACTTCTGACATCTGACATCTGACTTCTGACTTCTGGCTACTGACATCAAACTTCTGACTGCTGATTTCTGTTCTGACTTCTGATTTTTAAATTCTGGCTTCTGACTTCTGGCTTCCGACTTTTTACTTCTGTCCGGACTTCTGACTTCTATCTTTTAGCTTCAGAATTCTGATTTTTGATTTCTGATTTCTGATTTCTCAATTATGACTTCTGACTTTTAACTTCTGGCTTCTGACTTGTGACTTCTGGCTTCAGACTTTTGACTTCTGTTCGGACTTCTAACTTCTGTTCGGACTTCTGACTTCTTTCTTTCAGCTTCTGAGTTCTGATTTCTGACTTCTCAATTATGACTTCTGCTTTCCGACTTTTGACATCTGTTTGGACTTCTGACTTTTAACTTTTGGCTTCTGACTCCTGGTTTATGATTTCTGACTTCTGGTTTCTGGCTTCTGGCTTTGGGCTTTGGGCTTTTGGCTTCTGGCTTCTGGCTTCTGGTTTCTGGCTTCTGTTTTGACTTCTGACTCGTAACTTTTCTCTTCTGTTCTGATTTCTGGCTTCTGGCCTTCTGACTTCTGATATATTTTTTTCTGATTTATGATGTCTGACTTTCGACTTCTGACTTCTGGCTTCTTGCTTCTAGCTTCTGACTTCTGGCTTCTGACTTCTAACTTCTGACTTCTGTTCGAACTTATGACTTCTGACTTCTAACTTCTGGCTTCTGATTTCCGATTTCTGATTTTTGATTTCTGACTTCTGGCTTCTAACTTCTGACTTCTAACATCTGGCTTCTGGCTTCTGCCTTCTGGCTTCTGGCTTCTGGTTTCTGGCTTCTGGCTTTGGGCTTTTGGCTTCTGACTTCTGGCTCCTGGCTTCTGTTTTGACTTCTGACTCGTAACTTTTCTCTTCTGTTCTGATTTCTGGCTTCCGGCCTTCTGACTTCTGATATATTTTTTTTCTGATTTATGATGTCTGACTTTCGACTCCTGACTTCTGGCTTCTTGCTTCTAGCTTCTGCCTTCTGGCTTCTGACTTCTAACTTCTGACTTCTGTTCGAACTTATGACTTCTGACTTCTAACTTCTGGCTTCTGATTTCCGATTTCTGATTTTTGATTTCTGACCTCTGGCTTCTAACTTCTGACTTCTAACATCTGGCTTCTGGCTTCTGCCTTCTGGCTTCTGCCTTCTGGTTTCTGGCATCTGTTCTGACTTCTGACTCGTAACTTCTGACTTCTATACTGATTTCTGACTTCTGGCTTCTGGCCTTCTGACCTCTGACATCTGATTTCTGATTTATGATGTCAAACATTTGACTTCTGACTTCTTGCTTCTAGCTTCTGGCTTCTGGTTTCGTGCTTCTGACTTCTGGCTTCTAACTTCTGGCTTCTGATTTCCGATTTCTGATTTTTGATTTCTGACCTCTGGCTTCTAACTTCTGACTTCTAACATCTGGCTTCTGGCTTCTGCCTTCTGGCTTCTGACTTCTGACTTCTGGAATCTGGCTTCTGACTTCTGACTTCTGGCTTCTGACTTCTGCCTTCTGCTTCTGGCTTCTGACTTGTGACTTTCAACTTCTGACTTCTGGCTTGTGACTTCTGACTTCTGGCTTCAGACTTCTGTTCTGACTTCTGATTTCCGACTTTTGACTTCTATTTGAACTTCTGACTTTTGAGTTCTAACTTCAGGCTTCTGACTCCTGACTTCTAATTTCTGACTTCTGACTTCTGGCTTCTGGCTTCTGGCTTTTGGCTTCTGGATTCTGATCTCTGATTTTTAATTTCTGCTTTCTGATTTCTGATATCTGGCTTCTGATCTCTGATTTTTGAATTCAGCTTTCTGATTTCTGGCTACTGATCTCTGATTTTTATTACTGATTTTGGATTTCGGATTTGTGACTACTGATCTCTAATTTTTGATTTCGGATTTCGGATTTCTGATTTTTGATTTTTTGATTTCTGATTTCTGATTTCTGATTTCTGATTTCTGATTTCTGATTTCTGATTTCTGATTTCTGATTTCTGATTTCTGATTTCTGATTTCTGATTTCTGATTTCTGATTTCTGATTTCTGATTTCTGATTTCTGATTTCTGATTTCTGATTTCTGATTTCTGATTTCTGATTTCTGATTTCTGATTTCTGATTTCTGATTTCTGATTTCTGATTTCTGATTTCTGATTTCTGATTTCTGATTTCTGATTTCTGATTTCTGATTTCTGATTTCTGATTTCTGATTTCTGATTTCTGATTTCTGATTTCTGATTTCTGATTTCTGATTTCTGATTTCTGATTTCTGATTTCTGATTTCTGATTTCTGATTTCTGATTTCTGATTTCTGATTTCTGATTTCTGATTTCTGATTTCTGATTTCTGATTTCTGATTTCTGATTTCTGATTTCTGATTTCTGATTTCTGATTTCTGATTTCTGATTTCTGATTTCTGATTTCTGATTTCTGATTTCTGATTTCTGATTTCTGATTTCTGATTTCTGATTTCTGATTTCTGATTTCTGATTTCTGATTTCTGATTTCTGATTTCTGATTTCTGATTTCTGATTTCTGATTTCTGATTTCTGATTTCTGATTTCTGATTTCTGATTTCTGATTTCTGATTTCTGATTTCTGATTTCTGATTTCTGATTTCTGATTTCTGATTTCTGATTTCTGATTTCTGATTTCTGATTTCTGATTTCTGATTTCTGATTTCTGATTTCTGATTTCTGATTTCTGATTTCTGATTTCTGATTTCTGATTTCTGATTTCTGATTTCTGATTTCTGATTTCTGATTTCTGATTTCTGATTTGATTTCTGATTTCTGATTTCTGATTTCTGTGATTTCTGATTTCTGATTTCTGATTTCTGATTTCTGATTTCTGATTTCTGATTTCTGATTTCTGATTTCTGAATTCTGATATCTTATTTCTGATTCTGTTTCAAAGTTAAATAACCTTTCCTAGATCTGCGTAAGGAGTTTTAAGTAACATTATCCTTACACTCACACTTACAAAAGAGAAAGTTGAGAAACAAAAATGTGAATGCGATTTTCCAGATTTTCACCTACAAACTTCATCGCGTCGCGTTGCAAATCTCCATAATCTGAACTGAGTGATAGATTTTAAAGAAATTTGTTCTAATTGCTACGTCTGTTTGTCTGTGGCTCAGATACCATCATTCTAAGAAAAAAATGTAGTTAACTGTCACCAGTAAAGGCTCTGGATATCGTGACCATGCCTCCAAAATCGTTAACAAAACCCCAAACCTAATGGAGAAAAATGATGTAGGATTGAGAAGTGCCTATAGGCTGCTGGCGAAACACGCCACAATTGCTGGGGAGCGATGGATTTGAGGGCGATAATGATGTTATTGTTATTTATAAATAGTCCCAACATTGTTTAAGATGCGTCGGCGTTTGACACTATCGCAAATAAATGACCAGCTTGACGGTTATAGCGATTCAATGCCCTCTGAAGAAACTGCTTGACGTCCGTTTGTAGGTGTGATCCCTTCTAGAAACTGACAGATGATTATTTATCTGAAAGAATAAATATCTCTGCTCGTGGGCAATCATTTACGGTTGTGCAAAACTAGATAAACCATTATTCTTGTCGTTCTCAATGTTTTTCCCCACTATTTTATATTGTATGGATAATCGTTCAAGCTTATTGTCTGATAGGTGATAATTGACAGGTTTTTACGTCAGACAACTTGAAATCATCTTTTTATTTGCTTTACACGGAAAAGCATTGTTTGGCGCCTAACAGCGTAAAAGCGATAAAATTTCGGATTAATCGTTGAATCAAGTCAATGTTCCGGCGTAAAATAAACCGTGTGAAACTCCATCAACTTCCCCCACGAGCACGGTAGGTAAATGACCGATGTTGACGCGTTCCTAAAAAAGCTAGACCATAATAGGTTTCTAAAGCCTCATATTATTTAGGATATATTTTGTTTTCCGTGTCCATTTTGAAATGTCAGATATGGAACACCCCAGTGTTAAAAGTAAAACCCCTGTGGCGTATTTGTCTACTAAGTGAACGTCAAACATGATCAAAAGTGTCAAGGTCTAAATTTGGACCCTTTTTTAAATTTAAGTATGAATTTGTTAAATTAGTAGCAAGAACACGCTTTATCGTGTTGTTTAATAAAAACATGATTTCATATAAAAAAAAAAAATGTCTGGGAAAATTTGCTAAAGCAGTCGCAAAACCATGCTCTATCGTGTTATTACATAGGTTTTTTTTTTATCAAAACTTTTAAAACCCCATTGAAAGGACAAAACATCTCCCACGGGTTCGGTAAAATTCCATTCCAGTTCGTTTTCGGAATCGCCTCACTTGGAAAGCTTCCTTCACCCCGCCGCTACACGTGTGGTGGAACTGTCTTGTCGGAGGGAATTATGGTCGGGAAAATCGCCACCCAAGTATCGATGACACTCAATTTATAAATAGCTGAATGCAACGGGAAAGCAAAAACGAGCGATTGTTTGCAATGGAACTTTCCGGTAAAAAGATGATGTTGTATCGCAATAAGAGTATTTAAGATGACAAAACAAGTGATCGATTTTCGATGAATTACACCTCCATGCGAAGTTGGTTCTTTCAGGATGCCATTATTTATTTCGGTTTACAAGTGACAGCAAAGTTTCAGTGACAACTTAAAACAATAAGGCTTTATTTCAGTGTTTTGTACTTATCTCAACAAACAATTATCAACTTTTAAATTATTTCCAAAACTCGAAAGTTTACCGCATTTTATTGATTTTCAATCAAAGTATAATATGCAAAAGAGTCCTAAAACCCTGTCCCAATTTTAGAATAAAACGCTCAAGTTGAGACCAGAAACTCATTTTTACTACATTTTTTTAATGCTTATCGTTGGTTCACGGCCAAAAGCATATTTTTCTTCTGATGTTTGAGATTTTTTCACATCTCTGGGTTTAAACTCAAATTTTGGGTGTATTTTGTTTTCCGTGTCTCTCCCAAAATCCCAGTGTTAAAAATTTGAGCCCTGCGTTTAGGACCCTATTTATAAAAATTTGAATTAGGATTTTGAATTGGATTTGAATAAGAATTTTGAATTGGATTTGAATTAGATTTGGATTGATTTGGACTGGATTTGGATTGGAATTAGATTGGAATTGGATTGGATTTAGATTGGATTTGGATTGGATTTGGATTGGATTTGGATTGGATTTGGATTGGATTTGGATTGGATTTGGATTGGATTTGGATTGGATTTGGATTGGATTTGGATTGGATTTGGATTGGATTTGGATTGGATTGGATTTGGATTGGATTTGGATGGATTTGGATTGGATTTGGATTGGATTTGGATTGGATTTGGATTGGATTTGGATTGGATTTGGATTGGATTTGGATTGGATTTGGATTGGATTTGGATTGGATTTGGATTGGATTTGGATTGGATTTGGATTGGATTTGGATTGGATTTGGATTGGATTGGATTGGATTTGGATTGGATTTGGATGGATTTGGATGGATTTGGATTGGATTTGGATTGGATTTGATGGATTGGATTGGTTGGATTGGATTTGGATTGGATTTGGATTGGATTTGGATTGGATTTGGATTGGATTTGGATGGATTTGGATTGGATTTGGATTGGATTTGGATTGGATTTGGATTGGATTTGGATTGGATTTGGATTGGATATTGGATTGGATTTGGATTGGATTTGGATTGGATTTGGATTGGATTTGGATTGGATTTGGATTGGATTTGGATTGGATTTGGATTGGATTTGGATTGGATTTGGATTGGATTTGATTGGATTTGGATTGGATTGATTGGATTCGGATTTGGAATTGGATTTGGATTGGATTTGGATTGGATTTGGATTGGATTTGGATTGGATTTGGATTGGATTGATGGATTTGGATTGGATTTGATTGGATTTGGATTGATTTGGATTGGATTTGGATTGGATTTGGATTGGATTTGGATTGGATTTGGATTGGATTGGATTGGATTGGAATTGGATTGGATTTGGATTGGATTTGGATTGGATTTGGAATTGGATTTGGATTGGATTGGATTGGATTGGATTGGATTTGGATTTGGATTGGATTTGGATTGGATTTGGATTGTGATTTGGATTGATTTGGATTGGAATTTGGATTGGATTTGGATTGGATTTGGACTTGGATTTGGATTGGCATTTTGGATTGGATTTGGATTGGATTTGGATTGGATTTGGATTGGATTTGGATTGGATTTGGATTGGATTTGGATTCGGATTTGGATTGGATTTGGATTGGTTGGATTGGATTTGGATTGGATTTGGATTGGATTTGGATTGGATTGGATTGGCTTTGGATTGGATTTGGATTGGATTTGGATTGGATTTGGATTGGATTTGGATTGGATTTGGATTGGATTTTGGATTGGATTTTGGATTGGATTTGGATTGGATTTGGATTGGATTTGGATTGGAATTTGGATTGCGATTGGATTGGATTTGGATTGGATTTGGATTGGATTTGGATTGGATTTGGAATTGGATTTGGATTGGATTTGGATTGGATTTGGATTGGATTTGGATTGGATTTGGATTGGATTTGGATTGGATTTGGATTGGATTTGGATTGGATTTGGATTGGATTTGGATTGGATTTGGATTGGATTTGGATTGGATTTGGATTGGATTTGGATTGGATTTGGATTGGATTTGGATTGATTTGGATTGGATTTGGATTGGATTTGGATTGGATTTGGATTGGATTTGGATTGGATTTGGATTGGATTGTTGGATTGGATTGGTTTGGATTGGATTTGGGATTGGATTTGGATTGGATTTGGATTGGATTTGGATTGGATGGATGGATTTGGATTGGATTTTGGATTGGATTTGGATTGGATTTGGATTGGATTTGGATTGGATTGGATTGGATTTGGATTGGATTTGGATTGGATTTGGATTGGATTTGGATTGGGATTGATTGGATTGGATTTGGATTGGATTTTGGGATTGGATTTGGATTGGATTTGGATTGGATTTGGATTGGATTTGGATTGGATTTGGATTGGATTTGGATTGGATTTGGATTGGATTTGGATTGGATTTGGATTGGATTTGGATTGGATTTGGATTGGATTTGGATTGGATTTGGATTGGATTTGGATTGGATTTGGATTGGATTTGGATTGGATTTGGATTGGATTTGGATTGGATTTGGATTGGATTTGGATTGGATTTGGATTGGATTTGGATTGGATTTGGATTGGATTTGGATTGGATTTGGATTGGATTTGGATTGGATTTGGATTGGATTTGGATTGGATTTGGATTGGATTTGGATTGGATTTGGATTGGATTTGGATTGGATTTGGATTGGATTTGGATTGGATTTGGATTGGATTTGGATTGGATTTGGATTGGATTTGGATTGGATTTGGATTGGATTTGGATTGGATTTGGATTGGATTTGGATTGGATTTGGATTGGATTTGGATTGGATTTGGATTGGATTTGGATTGGATTTGGATTGGATTTGGATTGGATTTGGATTGGATTTGGATTGGATTTGGATTGGATTTGGATTGGATTGGATTGGATTGGATTTGGATTGGATTTGGATTGGATTTGGATTGGATTTGGATTGGATTTGGATTGGATTTGGATTGGATTTGGATTGGATTTGGATTGGATTTGGATTGGATTTGGATTGGATTTGGGATTGGATTTGGATTGGATTTGGATTGGATTTGGATTGGATTTGGATTGGATTTGGATTGGATTTGGATTGGATTTGGATTGGATTTGGATTGGATTTGGATTGGATTTGGATTGGATTTGGATTGGATTTGGATTGGATTTGGATTGGATTTGGATTGGATTTGGATTGGATTTGGATTTGGATTGGATTTGGATTGGATTTGGATTGGATTTGGATTGGATTTGGATTGGATTTGGATTGGATTTGGATTGGATTTGGATTGGATTTGGATTGGATTTGGATTGGATTTGGATTGGATTTGGATTGGATTTGGATTGGATTTGGATTGGATTTGGATTGGATTTGGATTGGATTTGGATTGGATTTGGATTGGATTTGGATTGGATTTGGATTGGATTTGGATTGGATTTGGATTGGATTTGGATTGGATTTGGATTGGATTTGGATTGGATTTGGATTGGATTTGGATTGGATTGGATTTGGATTGGATTTGGATTGGATTTGGATGGATTTGGATTGGATTTGGATTGGATTTGGATTGGATTTGGATTGGATTTGGATTGGATTTGGATTGATTTGGATTGGATTTGGATTGGATTTGGATTGGATTTGGTGGATTTGGATTGGATTTGGATTGGATTTGGATTGGATTTGGATTGGATTTGGATTGGATTTGGATTGGATTTGGATTGGATTTGGATTGGATTTGGATTGGATTTGGATTGGATTTGGATTGGATTTGGATTGGATTTGGATTGGATTTGGATTGGATTTGGATTGGATTTGGATTGGATTTGGATTGGATTTGGATTGGATTTGGATTGGATTTGGATTGGATTTGGATTGGATTTGGATTGGATTTGGATTGGATTTGGATTGGATTTGGATTGGATTTGGATTGGATTTGGATTGGATTGGATTTGGATTGGATTTGGATTGGATTTGGATTGGATTTGGATTGGATTTGGATTGGATTTGGATTGGATTTGGATTGGATTTGGATTGGATTTGGATTGGATTTGGATTGGATTTGGATTGGATTGGATTGGATTGGATTGGATTTGGATTGGATTTGGATTGGATTTGGATTGGATTTGGATTGGATTGGATTGGATTTGGATTTGGATTGGATTTGGATTGGATTTGGATTGGATTTGGATTGGATTTGGATTGGATTTGGATTGGATTTGGATTGGATTTGGATTGGATTTGGATTGGATTTGGATTGGATTTGGATTGGATTTGGATTGGATTTGGATTGGATTTGGATTGGATTTGGATTGGATTTGGATTGGATTTGGATTGGATTTGGGATTGGATTTGGATTGGATTTGGATTGGATTTGGATTGGATTTGGATTGGATTTGGATTGGATTTGGATTGGATTTGGATTGGATTTGGATTGGATTTGGATTGGATTTGGATTGGATTGGATTGGATTTGGATTGGATTTGGATTGGATTTGGATTGGATTTGGATTGGATTTGGATTGGATTTGGATTGGATTTGGATTGGATTTGGATTGGATTTGGATTGGATTTGGATTGGATTTTGGATTGGATTTGGATTGGATTTGGATTGGATTTGGATTGGATTTGGATTGGATTTGGATTGGAATTTGGATTGGATTTGGATTGGATTTGGATTGGGATGGTTGGATTGGATTTGGATTGGATTTGGATTGGATTGGATTTGGATTTTGGATTGGATTTGGATTGGATTGGATTTGGATTGGATTCTGGATTGGATTTGGATTGGATTGGATTGGATTTGGATGGATTGGATTGGATTTGGATTGATTTGGATTGATTTGATGGATTGGATTGGTTTGGTTGGATTTGATTGGATTGGATTGGATTGGATTGGATTTGGATTGGATTTGGATTGGATTTGATTGGATTTGGATTGGATTTGGATTGGATTTGGATTGGATTTGGATTGGATTTGGATTGGATTTTGATTGGATTTGGATTGGATTTGGATTGGATTTGGATTGGATTTGGATTGGATTTGGATTGGATTTGGATTGGATTTGGATTGGATTTGGATTGGATTTGGATGGATTGGATTGGATTGGATTGGATTGGATTTGGATTGGATTTGGATTGGATTTGATTGGATTTGGATTGGATTGGATGGATTGGATTGGATTGGATTGGATTGGGATTGGGATTGGATGGATTGGATGGATGGATTTGGATTGATTTGGATTGGATTTGGATTGGATTGGATGGATTGGATTGATTTGGATTGGATTTGGATTGGATTTGGATTGGATTTGGATTGGATTTGGATTGGATTTGGATTGGATTTTGGATTTGGATTTGGATTGGATTTGGATTGGATTTGGATTGGATTTTTGGATTTGGATTGGATTTGGATTGGATTTGGATTGGATTTGGATTGGATTTGGATTGGATTTGGATTGGATTTGGATTGGATTTGGATTGGATTTGGATTATGGATTTGGATTGGATTTTGGATTGGATTTGGATTGGATTTGGATTGGATTTGGATTGGATTTGGATTGGATTGGATTGGATTGGATTGGATTTGGATTGGGATTTGGATTGGATTTGGATTGGATTTGGGATTGGATTGGATTGGATTGGATTTGGATTGGATTTGGATTGGATTTGGATTGGATTGGATTGGATTTGGATTGGATTTGGATTGGATTTGGATTGGATTTGGATTGGATTTGGATTGGATTTGGATTGGATTTGGATTGGATTTGGATTGGATTTTGGGATTGGATTTTGGATTGGATTTGGATTGGATTTTGGATTGGATTTTGGATTGGATTTTGGATTGGATTTTGGGATTGGATTTGGATTGGATTTGATTATTTGGATTGGATTTTGGATTGGAGATTTGGATTGGGATTTGGATTGGATTGATTGGGATTGGATTTGGATTGGATTTGGATGGATTGGGATTTGGATTGGATTTGGATGGATTTGGATTGGATTTGGATTGGATTTGGATTGGATTGGATTGGATTGGATTGGATTTGGATTGGTTGGGATTGGATTTGGATTGGATTTGGTTGGATTTGGATTGGATTTGATGATTTGGATTGGATTTGGATTGGATTTGGATTGGATTTGGATTGGATTGGATTGGATGATTGGATTGGATGTTGGATTTGATTGGATTTGGATTGGATTTGGATTGGATTTGGATGGATTTTTGTTGGATTTGGATTGGATTTGATGGATTGGATTGGATTTGGATGGAATTTGGATTGGGTTTGCAATGGATGTGAATAAATAATTTCTAATGGATCATTGAAGGTAGTTTTTGCAAGTTCTCACCGCATCAAAACAAAAGCGCCACTGTATATGGGATTTAACATTGTGACAGCATTGCTGTTCTGTCAAACACACAAGACTAACGGTGGCGCTATCTATGCTTTTCATAGCGGCCGTTTTGGTTATTTTAATGATCCATTTTTTTTCGATCTGACGTTTCAAAAGGTACACGGAAAACATAATTCATTCAAAATCTGATCTGAATGATCTTTGACTTAACTAACACAAAAATTATGAAAATTGAGTAATATGTCAGACAGTTTGATTTCTATTATAAACTGTGTCGGCCATAATCGGATTGTATTGGTCTTTAAACTTCAATTTTGCGTGCAAATTATGATTACTGAATCAACACCCGCAAAAAGGGGATGGAACTTCACAAATTATAAAATCGATCCATCTCTTAATTCGGAGAACAAACAAAACTATGTAACGCATTTTGTGCTATTGCGGCGCTCATTTTAAATCCACATCCAGCGGCGGCGGTAACGCGCAGAAGATATGCGCGCAATTTAATCGCAATGTCAAAATTCAAGTAGGCTTGGATTTTTTCATTCTTCAAGGACGCAAATGTTTCAAATTTACTAAATCTGAAACATTTGGTGATTTTTATTATCACTGCGACGGTATATCGACATTTCCAGATAATCGCATTATGTGGATTTATCTTGCAGAGCACAATATGTCATCCTTTCGAGCGAAACAAAGTATGCCAAATTTCTCTCATTTAGAAACCCGAGACTGATGAAGCAGGCCTCTCTGTCATTCATCAATCATCATTCGTCCGAGGGACTACTTTAAAAAGTTTCCCAGAAAATCCTTTCATCATGTTGGATGGCCGGGCGCCGGCAAGCAACGATTTTGTTTTAATTAGACAAACCGACGCCATTCCTGCTACTGAAGAGAAAGGGATGACGTCTTGATGAATAGGACGCCGTGCGATGGTTCGGCTCCTTTGATGATTTCCCGGCCCAAAACCGGACGAAGTGAATTTCAAATTGACTGTGTAAGTCTATTGACTTCTTCGGGGGCCGTTTGATGTGGTATGCTCAAAAAATTAATGGCCTTTCCAAACACAGGGGCGAGAAAAAATGCTTTAATTTATGCAAATTGAGCAAGTAATAAACGTGCTGTTTTTCCACCTCAGAGAGATTATAAGTTTCCCGCCAAGGTTAATGAGAAAATGGCCATTAATAATAGTTAGTACGCAAAAGCATATTTCCGTCGGCTCTGAGGGTGAGACACTAGTTTTTCAAAACATGAAAAAGAGAATCAGGCGGCACAGTCCTTAAAAGTTCATACGATATTTTCCAGCTTTTATGACTTTTATTTAGGGGTTGGAAAATCTTGTGTCACACCCCTCGGCCAGCGCAGCGGCTCGAATAAAATTTTCTCGTGTTATTTTCTTAATTTCGGAAGTGCAGCCAGCCACCTTGCCCGGGAATGCCGGGCGGCCCACAACGGGATGCAATAGAAATGATTTAGGGGTGCCTTCATAAAACTAATAATCGTTTCGCAACAAACTTTCCATTCAATTACAGACACTTGCTTCACTTCATGTGCTTTCCTTCCGGACTGCTGTCATAAACTTGTGACCCACTTTGAACTTTCGGGAAGTTGTTTGAAGCTGTGCGCCTCCCGTTTGCCGTACAAAGTTTAGCGTTTCCTTCTTGGGAGTGTATTTATCTGACACTTGAAACGACATTCATGCTGTGTGAAACGGGCATCAAAGTAGGCTATGTAGCCTTGACTGTTGAGCCATTTACTTCTCTGAATTATGCTAAGGAAAAGTTTTATTCGATAATGTTGATCTGTGTTCAAGCTTCGATTGAAGAGCAAAAATCAGAACTGGATCGATCGTTTACCGATGATCAGCAAAATTTTACTTGCTGTCTATTGAAATCTGTCTTTTTTGGTCTTAATTATGTGTCACTAATTTATTTTGGTATTCCTGTCGTTTTTAAATTGAATTATTGAAGTAATGCCTTCCCAATGCTAGTACACGACACTGAAGACTTACAGCTGACATTGAAATACGCGTATCTGTCAAAGGATACAAACTTTAGTAGAATAAAATTGCAAAGTCCTGAATTCGGTTTTAATTTATTTAAAAAAAAACTGTAGATTTCATAAGAAAACATTTTTTTAAGAATAAGAGAATAAGAGAGGCATATTTAAAACAAACATGTAACAAAAATACATTATACCGAACCTGAAACTATATTTGCATCTAGATGCACTCATGACACGTCATAATTCATTTGATTTCACCTACAGGATATCAGTTTCTTCCTTATCTACAAGATTGACGTATAAGGAGCCGCATACAAAGATGTCACCTTCGATTGAGCATCAACAACGCTACAAAGAAGCTTCGTGTACTGTAGACGTTTCTGGATGGATGGGGTGCGCTCGGTACTTTGTAACATCAATCAACTATGCCTGTGCAACAGCACGAACACTTTCCATCACGCAGGAAGATGTCAATCTAGTTCATCATGCTAGCGCTAAGTGGGAAGATCCTTTCTCTATCTGCGGGGAGGAGGAAGATAGACTGGTTTAATATTCGAGATGAATAAAAATATGTATTATATTTAACATCCGTAATGTGATGTTCGAAGTTCGAACCGTTCAGACGTGTTTATTAAAGTTTTCGTAGTGTACAGTAAAGTTGTATAGTTGTTTTCTTTCCTTCCGAAGTCCTGGTTCCGCGTTCATCTTCGGTAGACCCGTGTTGTGCGATGTTACGTTTCTGCCGCTGAGGAAGTCAGGACCGGCTAAGATTTAAGATGAAATTTGGAAGGAAGCTTGAAATGAGCCAACGAGGCTACAAAACGGGAGATTTTTTTCTTTTCAGAGAGCGAGTAAGGGCGCTTAAGCCTAGGCTCTAAAGCCAGGACACACGGGAGAAATACCTGGGTCCCATCCCAGGAAAAGGACCACAAACTACAATGGAGTGTGCATTAACTTTCTTAGCAACACTTCTCTTAACGATTTTGCCTATCTCCCCAAATGGAACGGTTGGTACGGTTGTCCCCGTTTCTTCCTTTACAATACTTCAAAAATTTTCGTCTATCATGTTGTTCACTCGTGAATGACCTGATCGACGTTAATTTTCGAGTTCTCTTCAAACCCCAAGCCTGCACCGTGGGCCTGGCCATTTTAGTGTTTGTATCAAATCTTTGATATGCTGCAAACATTAATGCTGACAAAAAATACTGGAATACATTTCGATATTTCCAGGATGCTTTTCAATATTGGCTGTATAAGCACTTAGATTAGATTAGAAGTTAGAAATGAGCCACCCATCCATGGGAATCCATCATGGATCGTCAGGTTTCTGCCAAGGATCTTGCCAGCAAAACTTATCGCAAAGTCAATCCTCTAAGATATCCACATATGTTTCCTCGTGATATTTCTCCAGAAATACTTTTAGGAAGTATTATGATGACAATTCTCGACGATGATCACCGGGTAACACGCATACATCTCCCCGAGAATTCCCTTAGAGATTCATCTAGAAGTTTCTACTGGACTCCTCTGTAGTAATCCAGTCGATAAAAAAATAATTTATTTACTTCACAAAAGTTCCTTTGTTTAATATTGCAAATATTGGTCTGATGAATTTCATAAAATTAAAAGGGATTTACCCAGAATTCATTCTGTGAACGATTTTTAAACACGAATATTCGAGATTTTTTGCAGCTCCGGAATAAAATATTGAGTATTCATCGGAAAAAATATAAAATTGTTAATTTTTTTCGGATTACGGTTGAGAATACGACATCCTATAGTGTTTACTTTAGACATACTGTCCCTAGAATAACTTGAATACCTTCAATAAATTATTAAAGAATTCGTCCCCGATTTTTTTTCTGGGCAACCTTCAAATATTTTTTTGAAATTATTCTTAGTAATTTTATTAAAAAACATTAATAAACCTAATGATAATCATCATCACGTTCCTCTATGAAAATCGATTGTGTTCGCCGATGGATTTTGCATGAAATTGCTGCAAAGATTCATTAAGTTATTTTTTATAGAATTTCTTCAAAAGTTCGTCAAGAATTTCTACAGGCAATATTCTAGGATTTAACGACTCGACCAGGAAGTCTATGATCCTGCTAATGAATTTTTCTCATGGATTCCCTACGGAAATATTTCTGAGTCTTACTGTGCGAATTACTTCAAAATTCTTTTCTAGAAATGTTTTCAGTCGCAAGAAATTCTTAGTAATTAGCATTTTTATGGATTCGTCCCAAAATTTTTCCAAATTTTTCTACAATTATTCTAGAATCTACTCTTACCAGTAATACCAAGCAGCAAAAATTATTCCAAAATATTTTCTTATAATTCTTATAGAAGTTCATGTACCGGCTTTACAAGGACCTCTTTAAGATAATCATTACACTTACTTACAACATCGTATTTGCTCCACATCACTCATTCGATTTTACTTCAGATGTGAGGTCAACTGAGACTGCACAAGCTCAAAGTTACAAAGTTTATATGGGAATTACTATGATAAAACCACGTAAACCGATCAATCGGTGATAGCTTTTGCTCATGTGCAATTGAGGGTATTTGGTACTATGCTACTGCTGTTAGACACATTCATCGACTACAACTTTGACTGTTTTCAAATCGGACTAAAATATTAGGAGGACACTCAGAATTTGATCAAGAATCGAATGAGTGCTGTGGAGCAAAAACGACATTTTGAATCATCCTTATGATACTTTATGCATTTTTTCCTGATTGCATCTTGGAATTACACCAGAAATGACTTTGAAAATTTTTCTGCCTTTGAGATTACTTCCTGATTTCTGCCAGAAAATTTCCAAAATATTCCATCAAAATTTTACATTTCGTATTTTTTTATTTATTTTTTTTTCAAAGTACAGTACATTTTTTTCCATAATTCCAGGTATATTAAGGAACATCTATTCGATGGATATTCAAGAGTTAGGTATTATTTTTTTTCAATAATACCTCAAAGGATTAATAAAGGAGAAACCACGAACATATTCCTCCAAAGAATCCAATAGAATTTCATGAGAAGTAAGCATAGAGAGCATTGAAATTTTCATAAAGAAACTCCTCAAAAATTGATTCAGGATTTTTTCTAGGAATCTTTCAAAAAATATTGTTAGGATTCAACCCAGATTCAGGCAGTAGCAATTATTCTAAGGACATTTCCATGAACCCTTTGAACGAACTGTTGCCTAAACTACACAGGCAACACGCATCTCTAGTGGAAGAGTGGGATCTGACAGCGTGAGCAAACTGCCAATGCAAATGAGTAGGTATGGGAAACACATCTACGAATTATTAATCTACTGGATAAACGTGTACTGGGTTGTTAAAACTATTTTCTCTTAAAATTTTATTAATTTATGCCTATACCGTAAATTAAAACTAGAATTTATTTCGTCATGCAAGCATGATTTATATTTGATCTATACTTATAGAAATCTCGTGTATTTGATACCCCATTTAACCTACTACGTGCAAAATCCATTGTAAGTAGCAATCACGATTGGTAGGTGAATTTATATTAAATAGAGTTTTTTTTCGTAAAGGAAATTACAGGCATACTAAGGGAAACTAAACGTGAGACAAGATGAACATAAATTTAATGTTAGGTAAACTCACATCTATATCTAAAACATCGTACAAAATTGACAGCAATCAAGAAAGAGAATTACACCAACCTACATATATACACAATGCTAATCTAAAAGTCATGCATAATATCATGCAAACTAAAATCTATAGTATAGATCCAAATTGTATATTTAATACTAGCTTATTATGATTGAATTCGCAGGAAAATTATAACTCTCAGTATCCCAAAGACTCTACGTGTCGGATTGAGTTCATAATTTTGGAAAAATCCCCACTTCCGTATAATTGTTGCTGTTTGACAAAACGAGCAATTCCAGAAACTTGTATGCCACGAAACACAAAACTCCTGTAGAGTTTCTGGCCGGTTTTCTTCCAGAGAGAGAAACGCCTTCCAAATGCTAACATTAGTCATTTAGAAGTACCTTAAAATGCTCTTATGAAAGCATTTGAACCGGTTTTTCATCAATCACTGAAACATAACTGAGGAAGTGGTCATATAACTCTAAGCTGAGAAGCAGGCTCTGTCACAGTTAGCACGCAAAGGCATGAAGAAAAAAAGAAGACGAAGAAGATGATGATGAAGAAGAAGAAGACAAAAATAATAAGGAGAAGAGTTTAGGAGTTGTTCCTCAAGAAATATCTCGAAGAATTGGATATCCTAAGAAAACAAAATTCATTTCTGACGCAAAAGAGACGATATATATGAAAAGGTTTTTGTAAGAAAATTTAGGTAAATTAACGGAGGTATCATTAGTGAAACTCTTTTCGTTAGATTTCCATACAATTTTTGCAAAGTTCCTACAAATATACTCAGAGTAGTTTATGAAAAATTAAAACCTTAGGGTAAAAATTCCCGGTCAAAGCGTGACGTATTGTTTGTGTTTCCTGAAAAAGAAAGGTCATGAGAACTTTCTGAATAAATTTTTAGTACCGTAAATTCGGGTGAAATTGATCAGTAGGGTGAAATTGATCACTGTGTCACACGATTTTATTTCCCTCTAATAGAGAACAGAAATCAATGCAACCTATGTAAATGAACGTTGTTTGTCTTAACTATTGTCGAATTGCATGTTGAAGCTGTTAAGGAATGTTTATTTCTATGAGAATAATAGAAAATTCCATAATCGTGTTCTGTGTGGTATTGGCAGACATCAATAAAATTATAGTTTTAAACAAGGAATTGGACATGGAGTCAACCTGAAAATTTGTAAGGATGCTTGAAATATATCCCCAAAAACGAATTTTATCATCAAAATTCGTACCAATTTATTAATTTCGTTGTAATAATTTTTTCTCTATTTGAGATTCTGCTCAGAGGATTCGAACATTCATTAAAGAGTTGTAATAATTTAATTTTTTTTATAGATATCAGAAAATTCCTTCGGAAATTGCCTACATTTAGGCGTTTTCTGCGGTATTGTAGAAAATTAGTTGTTTATTATTTCCATAAATTTTGCATTATTAAGAATTTGGCAAGCATATTTGGATTCAGGAGGGCCAAATTATATAAGTAAAGTTGTTTTCAAAACTAACAGTAGTTGTTTTGACAGGTGATCAATTTCACCCCGAAATGGAATTCCTTGATTTTTTATTTTAGAGACGATTTTCAGCATTAAAATCACAACTGTACGAAAATTTGAGTTTTTAAACCAAGTCTCACCGTCATACTTGTTTTCCTGCATTAAGTTGTTTGGAATTGTCAACATCATAGAAAACAGACATGGAAAACCGTGCAAAGTTATCAATTTCACCTGAAATTACGGTAGTATTGTAGGAGTAATATGTAATAAATATATACAGGAATCCGAAGACGAAATGTTGGTCGAATTCGTGTAGGTTGCCTTGAGAAATACTGATTGGAATTTTATTATATTTTCAAGAAAAAAAAATATGCAGGAGTAAATTTGGATCAAATTCCTTTCAGCTTAGCTTAGCTTAGCTTAGCTTAGACTGACTACACATATCAATGGTTGCTATTCCGTGATTGACCGAAGTCAGTGAAAATGCACAAAGAATCAACTAGAAGTTCGGCTGGGATTGGCCATAATCTTCTTCAGTGTGCATAATTCAGTGCCTCTATTTATACAAGGTCAATAACGGCGCCGGCCACGTCCTTGCAGTCAGGTGGGATTGAGGGAAGGAATGCTAGTGTGTATCCTTTGCTATTTGGAGACCGTGTTTGCCTCTGCATCTCCACAAAGGTTACTGGGAGGGATGTTTGTTAATGGGGAGGATCGTTGGGTCAAAGGATTCACTTTGATAAGTGATTAGACCATGATAAATAGTTATTTGTCAAATATAAATATGCTTTTATGAAAATATAATATTTTCATTTGATATTAACAATTTCTATGTAGAGGAAAATTATGCCGACACTTGAGGTGACGAACCATTCAAAGTTTGTTGAACAAATACCTAAATGTAACATTCCTACAGCTATCAGGACGAAAGCATGTGTTATTATATTTTACTTATTTGAAAAGAAACAAAAACTCGATTGTCTGGAACATCATAGAACACTCTTATTCTTATGCCGACACTTACAGTGGCGAACCATCCAAAGTTTGTTGAATAAAGTGAACTTTTCGCAAGTCTACACTTGTAGTGTCGAACCATTCAAAGTTTTTTTTTTTAATTACAAAAATAAAGATAAAAAGAAATGAGTGTTTTGAAAACAAAAAAATGTTAAACATAAAAACTTCATGAATTAGAGTTTATGTCGACACTCACAGTGACGAACCATTCATAGTTAGTTGAAAAATCATATTTACGTCCTACCGTTGTATCGGTTAAATGTGCATCCATACATATTTTATAGATTAGAAATAGACCCATGAAATTAGCTCACCAATTGATCCGTCATCCTTGACTGAGCAGCAACAATCCACTTTCAGCTTATCTCGTTTGCTCGGCTATATAAAAGCACTCAGAGAAAATAGGCGCACGACTCGAGAGGGAAACAGCTGACGACTGCTCGGGCTTTCTTGACGCACTGCCAAGGTCGAAGATCAAACAGAACTCTAAATTTGGATCAAATTCCTTTCAGAAGAAAAAGACGAAGAAGAAGAAGAAGAAGAAGAAGATGTGGATTTGAGGGTATTTCAATATTTTTTGCGAGATACATACCTCGAACTTTTGCTCCGCCGATTCGAGCTTTTGTCCCACTATGGATCTGAAGGAAATAACTTCTTTTCAGTGTGGTGGTTATTTATTGAATGTCAGTCCTTTTACGTATTCAGTCATGTCTTCCTAAGTCACTGCCTACCTTGATGATATTAATTATATTATTCTTTATTACAACAGGGTCAAAAATGATTTCTAAGCATTTATGCGAAAACTAATACACCTCAATGTACCCTTATGATACAGTCGATGGGGGTGACAATGGGTCTGGGGGGTGAGATTGGGTCAAAACGGGAAAATATGATTTATGAAATATTTCAGCTAATAACGCTGATATAACTAAAATTTATAATTCATATGTTAGGGAACATATTATTACACGTAATTAATCACAATATACATTTAAAAAAAATATTAGTTTTTGTTTAATATATCAACAAACTTGGATGTTGAAACTAGACAAAATTTACAACATTAAATTTCTCCTGTGCAAAGTATAACGCATGTATTTTATTATCCTTTGTTCTATAAGTAGAAGAAAAGACTTTCATTCAATACAACTCGCATGTATTTTCCGGAATCTATTTGATTTTTCCACAAAAAAATAATTTTTTTCGGTACGGTGTCTAAAACATTAAAAATGGGGGTGAGATTGGGTCAAGGAAGAACGATGGTGAATGAATTCACAAGTCTACTTTTTTGTCGTTTTACGGTGCCATGTATACTCTTTTTTCATTAAGATGTGTTTGTTCTTTCAAAATACAGCATCGCTGAAACATCAAACAATTCTAGTTGAAGATTCCGTGCATTGAACAACAATGCAACGCATTTTGACAACTTCTCAAACCAGCAACTGTTTTTCGTGCTCAACAACATTGTTATATTTAATCAAAGAGTTTTTTTTATTTAATTATTTATTAGTGTTTTCATATTATAGAAACAACTCACGGAAGTATAAATGAGTAGGATCTCTGAAATACCGATGAAATTATGATGTCAACATCTGCCTACAATGTATTGATCGTGGAATGTCGCACCGAAATTTAACTACTTGCGAAGGTTTAAAATAATCACTGTTTCTATTAACTTTTGGGGAAACTGAATAGGCTCTATGGCAGTGGGAATGAGACATTGAAGACAATTTGAGGGGAAAAACAAGAAAATCCGTAAAAACTTGACGATAAATGCTGGGTTTTAATATTTTTTTCTCATAGCTTTTCAGTTTTTTGCTATAATCGTTCTTTAAAGTGGGTTTATCATACTTGTGAAACATCTTAGATGTCTTCTCGTCTTTTTTGCATCGTATTTGATCAATATTTTTCAGCTGTGAATGGTTTTTCAGTCATATTCTTAAAAACAAGTTATTTCAATTAGAGTGACCCAATGTCACCCCCTCTATGGGGTGAGATTGGGTCATTTTTTATTCACTTATAACGCCGCAGGTAATACATATTTTTCTATAATTTTTTGGACATTTGTTTAAGTACCATCAAAGTACATACACACCAAATTTGAAGTTTATTGGAGTTAAATTGCGAAAGTTATTCAATAAATAAATCGTACATATCCGTTTTTGACCCATTGTCACCCCCAACGACGGTATGCCTAAATGCGCCCGTGCATAACAAATCCAATAATATTTTATCTCTTTTTTTGTTCTATGCAATGAAAGTTTGACAAAAATTACAATTTTCCAGTCTAAAAACAACAAATAGTCAATGCTTTTACAAATCTCAATCGATTTTTATAATATTTGGGGTGAATGTTTTTTCAAACCTCGATGATATTTATTTCTTTTGTTTTGAATTGAGCTAGAAATCGTTAAAAGAAACTCTTGCCCCACGCGAACTTTTGCCTCACTTTACTCTACTACTTCTAGTAATACATTCGGTTCCTCGTGAGGTAAGGTAAGTTTTTTAAATTGTTAAGTTTTATTGTATGAACCACTAGAGCTAGTAAAGTGACAGATAAAACAGCAGCAGCTACGAACAGACACTGAAACGTGAACCCGTCTAAGGACCTTGGTGGCAAAGCTATTCCCTACCAATGGAGCTGCTTAGCTGATGTGACCTGGTGTCGGCAGTACGTGCTCGTATTTGCATTGCGTGCCCCCGTCATCTCGGGAGAGGAGCGGGTAAGTGAATACTCTGAAAACACATCCGGCCGAGCCAGCAAACCGACAGACAACCAACCAATCGATCGAAAATCTATTATCTCTAGGAACTGCACTAGGTCGGCCAATTTGCCTCTATGAACCACAACAGGATGGAAGCACCGGCACAAACATCCAGCACCAGTAAAAGTGTGGTGGAAAATGTGAAAACTCCAGTCGTCAAATTGGAGCGATTGTATACACCGGGGTAGGTACAATGGAACCTCCTATAGAATCATAAAACATTTTGATGGAAAAAAATATATCACGTAAAAGCATGTTCTGGCAATAACTGTGTCGAATTCCTCCCCTTAAATAATGTTTAATTCATTATTAAACTGTTGTTAAAAATGTAATTCGTCAAAATACCCGTACCCCAGCCCATTGCGTAAGTGAAGTGGAGGTTTCAGTGTACCTACGCAAAACTGAATTCAATTTAATCAACCAACCACAAATTCCAACTTGAGCTCAGCAGCTATACTTCTAAACTCGCGTTGGTTTATGGAAGAAACCTCATTTTCGTTTGGCATGATATTACAGACCGAATGTTCTATGTATGCCAATTCGCTCATCTCCTGAGTGGATTTCAGGTGCTGTTTGGATTTTGTGTTTGACGCCGAGTGGCAGGCCCCAAATTTTGATCCCTAACTCAAAGTTATATTTTGATGGATTATACGTCCCAGGTTGCACATGTATGTGTGGAAAACCAAGCCACGTCGATATTAAATTCTGTAATCGATGAAAACTTTTCCAACAAGGGATCCAATCCATCTTCGACCGGTTGGGGCCGAGATTTACTTTGTGAGTTCACTACCCCGCACGCATGGCCTTCAAAATTGTGATTTAAATCTGGGCGTATGCATGGGTGTACACGGTTCGACTTTGAAGTTGTATCGTGTGTTTGATATCCTGATACAGGTTACCAATTTTGCCGAAAAAATGTGTTCCACGTTTTATTGAAAATAAATTGAAACATCCAGCTAGCGACAAAAACGGCTCTCTTGTTGAATGGTGCTACGAGTTATGGAGATAATAAACTTTTAATAGAGTACCTATCTGTATTACAAGAGGTAAAACTATTCTCTGCTGAATTTAGATGAATGTAGTCCTTGAATTCGATTGAATCTTCACAAATTCAAATTTAGGTGAGTTGTGTAAAGCTTTTAGGCGTTACGTCCTAACTGGGACCAGATTGTGAGAAAGGATAGGTGGTATAGGTGTATGGAGCAGAGCCAAAGAATAGAATTTAAGCCAGATAAGACAGTACAAAATGGAGACGAAAGGACAAGGCAGAAGAAGTCAATCGATTATGAGAGCGAATGAATTAACCCGTATAGGCCTGGCCTACATTTATAGTTTATAAAAGTGGCCAGAGAAACTCGGACCTGTGGCCGACGTTATACTGGTGGGTTACTGGGTCAAGTCGGGTAAAAAAACGGCTATTTTTGGGACATGTCAAGTAATATTTATTTATTTGCAATGGCATCCATAAAAAATTGCATAAATCATTATGATGTAATATTCACCATTATAAATAAAGAGTTCAACCGTTTAGAATGTACCGGATGTGGTCACTTGAACCTAATGCCCGGAAGAACCGGCTAAAGATTTGTTTCTCGAATTCTCGAAAAGCAGAGATCAAACATAATAGTTCACTAAAACGCGTTCCTTTAAGCTTAATACGGATGTTTACATACAAATTGGCCATCTTATCGTAAATTTGTGATGTCCCGGGACCCGAAAATGGACATAGTAGGATCAATGAAATGCAGGAAACATGGTAATCCGAATTAATAGTTTCTCAAAAGGTTTACACTGATGCGATTTCCTCAAAATTCCTTCATATAGTGGTCACATTAAAGCCAATTCCGGCAATTATCTGTGACTTGAAATTTGCCTACCTCCAGGAGCACAGACGCACAGCACCCTCTTCTCCTGGCCTGACCCAGTGACCCACCGGAATAACTCCGGCCAAAGGAACATTCCCGAGATCTTCTGGCCACTTTTTGTAACTAGATATGTGTACGAGTATGCTGACAAAAAAAAAAAAAATTGAAATCCGTTATGTATTGAGCGATGAGAGTTTTAGTTGTTTTCCTTCCACTCAGGCCTATACGGGTTAAGGAAGAATTCAGTGAGATGCACGTGGTACCTCAAATTCGTTCTGAATAACCATAGAAATCCTACATTTTCAGGGTTTCCTCAAAAAACTCTTAGCATGATTTGCTCCACGAATATTTCTTAGTATGCAATCAGGGAATCTTGGAAGCATCATCAGCGATTTCAAAATAAAAAATCCTCCAGGCAAGGAAACCAAGTCGTATTTACAAAAATCTGGATAATTTTGAATATTTTGTTTAGAGATCTGTGGATCTTAAAGAACTATAAATTACAAATTGAAGCTAAAAAATCTGGAATATAACATACAAATTCGATACAACCTGGTTGGCAACGCTGCCACCAAGTATATGTTCATCCTTTTTCTTCAATACTTTATTTATGAATACTGCCAAAAATTTCTTCATAGTGATTCCCGAGATTTCACTAGTAATTTTTGCATTTCTATATTGATGTCTTTAGAAATTTTTCCTAAGATTCCTATAAGAATACCTAAGGAGATTTCTTCAGTAACAACTCTATAAATTCTTTAAGAAAATCTTCTTCATATTTCAATAGAAATTTCTTCATGGTACCCTCCAAACTTTCCTTCATAGGTTTCTTCGACAAATTGTTCAACTATTCGACATGGAGTTTCACGAGATTCTCTCAACAATTCCGCTTACTGACCATAGATTTTATGTCAGAAAGTTCTAAACATTTGATGAATTATTCCAAGAAATTCTTCAAGTATTCATCTAGCTATTCCTCCAGAGAATTTTTCAGGGTTGTATTATTCTTTTATTCCAAGGAAAATTTTTCAGGGTTTTTTTTTTTCAAGAATCTTTCAATAGATGTTTCTTATGATTTATAAGCCAATTTCTTCAGATTCTTCAGATTTATATTCAGTAAATGTGTCCAGAAACTTCTTTTCAGAAGTTAAACCTGCCTGTTTTCTGAGATCCCCATTGAACTTTGAAGGGCTGTACATTTTTTTTAGTGAATCGAATGTGATTTTTTCACACGTTGATGTGAGTTGTTTGTTTTGCACATGGATTTTAAAATATCTTAGAAAAAAAAAGTTTCCTGAAATTATAGACTTCAGGGGAGCAGAATATAATGTTTCCTAGCTCCATCATGCGGTGAAATTCCCAACTAGTCAATATGCAACATAGTAGCCATTTACCGAAGAAAGTATAGTTTTATGTCAGTCCCAATATCTGAACCCTTGATAACGATTCCTGCCTTGCCCGTCCGTCCTCGTCGTCTTTGATGCGAAAAACCCATTTAGTTTGTAACGGCTTCACGTTGGCAGGGCATGGTATCAGCTGCCACACTTCACGACCCAGGGCCTCTCGGTAACTCTCAGAAGCATCTACTGCAGAGAAAAATGCGGAAGAAGTTGCACGTAAACTAGTGAAAATGTCAAGCAATTTACTTGGTGACTTGCGCTCCCGTTCGCTGCGCCTCGACGACTCGCCCTGAGCATCGCCTCTGTCTGTTTGCAAACGGAGCTCGGCGGTTGTTGGATCAGCAAGCTCGTACTCCTCGGAATCGTCGGTATTCTCGTGATAGCTGTCCTAATCATCATCGGTAGCCTCTTCTGGCTTTTGGGCTGCAAAACGGTGAGTCGACAACTAGGAAGGAGCGTTCAACACAGCTTTGGTCCTCACAAGTTCCTACCTCACGCTTCCACGGGTCAAACGATGACAAAGACCGCCAGCTAAGGATTGCGTACTTAGCTGGTAGTGCAGCCTGGGCACTGTTGTCCTTCTGACATCAGCAGGCATTGCATTTCATCCCATCTTTCGATCATCTGAGCATGATATGGATCGAATTGTGAGATATCATCATAGAGTTCTGTGATCGATTTTCTTTCAGTATCTTATGCTCAGATGATCATCTTGAACTCAGCAATCCACGCATTTTATTTACTTGGCGAAAACGCACACACTTGAATACACACGTTTGATAAGGGATTGATAGTGAAATGGCTAACTGGGCAAATGTTTAGCTATAGCGGAACCCTTCAATCACAACAATAGAAATATTAGTAGTAGAACGCTTGTAGCGCTGTTGTCACAAAACTGATTTTAATTATTCTTACCTTTAATTATGGTTTTTCATTGTTTGTTCAATGCCTTGTCGTTGTTCATGTTTTTATAATTAATTTGACACTTTGATGCCCGGTACTCAGGCTGTCAGTTCGTGGCAAACTAGATGTTGGTAACACGAACAGCAGCGACATTAGCATTCTTAGGTTAATGCTTCTACTATCACAACTAAGGTAAGTGAGGAATACTTATTAAAATGAGATCTCGTTTTCATCTTCATTAACTTTTTAGGGTTTGCTACATTTTTCTTTCACCTCTGCAGAAAAGACGGAAGTAAAAATAAAATTGTGATGACATGAAGTAATACAGTTGTTGAAATCAATAAGAATATCTTTAGTTGATAACATGAAGAATTGCATGATTTTTTATTTCAATTCATCTTCATAATTGAATTTGATATTTGTGATTTATTCATAAAGCATGTACCTTTAGCTTTCCCCATGTACGACTCGCATTAGCTCACGTACCCTGAACAACCGTGGCATTTAGGAATCTGGTCAATTATTTCAAACACGGTTCTTACCGATAACAATTACAATGCGTTTACTCCAATATCCACTGAAACGAAAATTATGTTTGATAGCTGTTTAACTAAATTGACGTAAGCTACGAATTTTCATTAACGCGGTTTACCGCCTAACATGGAATGTTTCGAAACCATCCCACAAGGACACCACGTAGGTGAAGTGCGCTATATACCTATGGCAAGATAAGTAAACAAACTGTTCGTGAAACAAATGGTCATACAGTCTGGATTTCCCTGATTATTGAACAGCTCAAAACTCAACCAATCACTAAGATCGGCGGATCGTTAATCCAATTAAATAGTATAGGTATTCAGAAAAACAAATTCAAGAGAACTTACATAGTAACTCTATGCCAAAACATTATGCCTTTTATTCTCTGAAATACTATTATTTTACAAGAACAATAATGCAAGCCCGACATTGTTGTTCAAACTATAAATTCCAGAAATTCCAGTTTTCGTTGCTTGAAAAGTCAAAGCCTGACCACAATTGTTCATTATTCTAAGACTATTTTTTGTCACTCTTGATTTCCGAACACGACGATATTTTCCAAAACTGCTCTCCAGTCATACGTTGTTAATTCTGTAAAGGAAATGAACAGGAAAATTAAGCATAATAAGAACAGTTAGTTAGGAAGGCAAATTTGGGCCAAACCACCAAGCAGCTGTCAAGATTATCTTTTAATGCTCAGGATTGAAAGATGATATCATTTCAGAGCGCTCTTGGATTACAGATAATATCTTTCCATTATCCGAAGATGATCTTATTCATCAGATGAGATTGCAATGCCTGGACATCAGCTAAATTGAGGAGGTACGTATCGAGCGTCTGTTCACCAGGAGGTGCGGCTCAAACAGCGTCTGTTCTGGTATCCAGCGGCTGAGTAAGAAATGCTGAATCGCGCACAGCTAAATCCAAGGTGGTAGCCACATCAGCGCGATCGTCCTAGTGTTAGTTGGGACGTTAAACAGAGCTGACACGATGGCGCTCCGGCGAGACAGGAGTGTTGGCGTAGGCCCAATAAGCCACCGTAAAAAAAACCTTATTGCGAATAACATAGGAGATAATACGACCCGGAACAATCGGCAAAGACCCACGCGACGAAATAAGGATTACGATTGGAAACTTGGAACATGGAACTGCATGTCACTTGGTTTCTATGACGAACTACATCCCCGTAACTTCGATATCGTAGCGCTGCAGGAACTTGTGGCGGTACCACGAATAATTGAATTTAAAATGAATATTAGTTGTACAGAATAATTTCCGTATGTTGAATTATACCATTGAATTACCCCCTGTATATAGACCACTCACTTTGAGTGAAATACTGAATTCGAGTTCATTTGTTCATTTGCTCCACTCCGCATACCATTTGTAGAATGAGTTCCCTGTTCGATTCTGGCTCTGAGCGTAAATCGACAGCCAAGCGATCCTGTTGCAGAAGACCGTGATCTCGGTTCGAGGCTCGGGCATCGACCTGGGTTCAAGTTTCGTTGACCCCTTAAGTCTTTTATAAAACTTCGGGTGGGCAGCGAGTTGGATGATCGTGCCCACTTAGGGAAATTGAATGCTTTCTCCCGACGGGTAGAGAAAGTAGTATGCGTGAAGGCGATTTTTGACCTTCGCGAAATTCTACTTCGTAGATTTCGCGTAATTTCCGGCGACGAAGATTTGCAAATCTCGCGCCTATTCTGAGGATCCTTGAACTTGACTCTTTCACTTCGTTCTGGTCTGCGGAAGAGGCGAGAGCGGTCCAAGTTTAGTTTAACCGCGCCGTGGTGTGATAGTTCAGCTTAGAAAGGCAAAGTCAAGTGCGTTAGTAGCGATTTGTGCGAGTTGGCGGTTTTAGTGCGAGTAGTTGATGCGACAGATTTGTGGCAAGTTGCAAGGTCCGTCACACCACACCCTCAAGTTAGCGACCGTTTTCGACCCCGCTTTCCAGCTTCGGAGTTTTCCCGGCGGTACACGTGGGCCGGAGAGGGCAAGCGTACCATCAACCCGCGCCCGGGCGGCAACAGCGAGCGAGTCGGTTTCAGACCGATAGTCAGCAACCCAGCATATTTCCGTGAGAACAACCAGCAAAGTTCCGCTGAGCGTCCCGAACCGGTTTTAAACCGGTGACCCCCGCGTGAGAGTCACGCACGCTACCGTCTGAGCCATCGTTGGTGACGACCACCGATGTGACGGCTGTACCCCGTCGAGCAAGTCCACGAATCCCGTGTGAGGCGCCGTTGGGAACGGCAACCTGATGAGCGAGTAGAAGAAGCGAAGTCCGGAGGAGATCCGCGTGTCGGCCACGTGAGGTGCCGCAGCAACAGAAGCAACCGCCGATGCCTCCACGCAAGTAACCGTTCAAACCGTGAGTACTCATTTTTCTATCCCATGCGCATGGTGAATTTCGCCCCTAGCCCGAGTTAAACCGCTAGCGTGGCCACACCGTTCATTTCGGCCCTACCGTTCGTTCCGTCTATGCGTCGGTAGTCGGCAACATAAAATTGAACCCACAATGAACACCCTAAGTCGCACCGCACACAAATGAATTTACCGCACACGAGAAGAGAGTAAGAGAGTAGCTAGAAAGAGGGAATGAAGTAGTAGAATAGGCCTAGAGTAAGATTGTAAATATTGTCGATAAAGTAGAAGTTAAGAAATGAATTGAATATAGCATGAAACGAAAGGGAGGAAGTTTGAACTTGAAGAGGAGGTGTTTTAATAAATGAGTACACTACAGTCCAAAAGTGTTTTGAATAGCTTTTTCTTGGGAGAAATCTAGAAAGGTAAATGTAGAGGGATTTTCACGTTTCGGGTAGTTTTGTTTTTGGTAATTTTTTTGGATAATTTACTGGAGAGGTTGACTCCGAACTCAACCAAGGGACAGCTCTTTAATCGAACGAGGATTCGTTCGAGGTGTTTGAGTCTTGTTTTCCCGTGATGATAACCATCGCGAGCACTACTTTGTCGTCGGCGAAAATCACCTTTACGCATTCTAATTTCTTTATTTGCACGACTTCGGTCGTGAAGCATTTCGTTTCCCTGATCAGCCAGCTTGTTTCCCGCCCATTCATTTGGGAAAAAAACAGAACCCTCCCCTGAAGGGTCTCAGTTCGGTCGGGCAACCTTTCAATCTCGGTAAGTGGTCTCCCTCGGGAGTGGCGCGTAAGCCATTTTTACTTGTTCCCGGGAAACTCGCAAGGCTGTCGGGTTACAAACTTTGTTGGACTGGACAGAAGGTGTGGAAAAGCGGGCATCGAGCGGCTACCTTCTACCAAAGCTGTGGCACCACAAATGAGCTAGGAACTGGCTTCATAGTGTTGAGCAAGATGCGACAACGCGTTATCGGGTGGCAGCCGATCAACGCAAGGATGTGCAAGATGAGGATAAAAGGCCGTTTCTTCAACTACAGCATCATCAACGTACACTGCCCACACGAAGCGAGAGCAGATTTATGACGGATGCTCTCCGCGTGACGTGAAACTCGTTGTTGGCGACATGAACGTACAGGTAGGACGAGAGGAGATGTACAGACCGGTGATCGGGCGGAACAGTCTGCATGCCGTATCTAACGACAACGGCCAACGATGCGTCAACTTTGTAGCCTCTCGTGGTATGATAGTCCGAAGCACCATCTTCCCCCGCAAAGATATCCATAAGACCACCTGGAGATCACCCGATAACCTAACCGAGAACCAAATCGACCACGTTCTAATCGACGGAAAATTCTTCTCTGACATTACCAATGTTCGCACATACCGCAGTGCGAATATAGATTCGGATCACTACCTAGTTGCTGTATGTATGCGCTCAAAACTTTCGACGGTGAACAACTCGCGTCGAAGCCAAACGCCGCGGCTTAACATCGAGCGGCTACGGGACTCAGAAGTAGCCCAAGAATACGCGCAGCAGTTGGAAGTGGCCCTACCAACGGAAGAGCAGCTTGGCGTCGCCACTCTTGAAGATGGCTGGAGGCACATAAGATCCGCCATAGGTAGCTTCGCAACAGCAGCACTAGGTCCAGCGGCCCCGAATCAGAGAAACGACTGGTACGACGGCGAATGCGAGCAGTTGTAGAATGAGAAGAATGCAGCATGGGCGAGAATGCTGCAACACCGCACGAGAGCGAACGAGGCACGGTATAAACCCGCGCCTGTTTATACAGACCAAACTCGATCTTCCGAAGAAAAAAGCGCCATCAAGAAGAATGAGATCGCGAAGCTGCTGTTCCGCGGAAGAGCTGTTCCGCGCTAAAGACACACGGAAGTTCTACGAGAAGCTTAACCGTTCGCGCAAAGGCTTTGTGCCACAAGCCGACATGTGCAGAGACTGTGACGGAAATCTTCTCACGAACGAACGTGAGGTGGTCGAAAGGTGGCGGCAGCACTACGACGAGTACCTTAATGGTGATGTGGCCAGTAGCGGAGGTGGCACGGAAATAACTTTGGGAGCACGCGCGGACGACGAAAGACTTCCGCCTCCAGATCTCCAAGAGGTAGAAACGGAGATTAGACGGTTGAAAAATAACAAAGCCGCTGGAGTGGACCAACTTCCGAGCGAGTTGCTAAAATACGGTGGTGATGCACTGGCAAGAGCGCTGCACTGGATTATTTCCAAGATTTGGGAGGAGGAAGTATTGTCGGAGGAGTGGATGGAAGGTGTCGTGTGTCCCATCTACAAAAAGGGCGACAAGTTGGATTGCGCCAATTATCGTGCGATCACAATTTTGAGCGCCGCCTACAAGGTACTCTCCCAAATTCTATGCCGCCGTCTATCACCAATTGCTAGAGAATTCGTTGGACAATATCAGGCAGGATTTATGGGCGAACGAGCTGTGGGAGATGGAAATCCCAGTGCCACGCATTTAGTGACTCCAAGCATATAGGCGTTATGGTAACTCTACGCGTATACTGCACTAGTAATATTGGCAACGCTGTAATTACTCCTCGAGAAGCGACGGCATCGTAGCAATCGTTTGCTCGGCCTCTTTCTCTACTGGAACGTCAACAGAGTAAGTCGCGTTGGGGCGATTCTTCCTCAGTGGATTTATTAATCTTCACAATGGCGATTCCCTGCCAATCTTCAGCAAAGTAATGAAAAGTCTGTTTTCCTGGAATACTGTTTTCTTCAGTCAATCCATTGGTAGAAGAATCGCCCCATTGAGTAAAAAAGTAGTTAATTAAAATCGAAATTTGTATTTGCTGCCGCGAGTGAATTACAAGAAGATGCCGAGGAGAAAATGGCGTAGAAGAATGTGATGCGTAAAAGTGACATGTATTGGAAATATGACTTCCTCGGATAATGCTAGTGCATGTTGTTTTGCTATCTCAGATCCGGAGCGTTGATACTGTTTTGTCGTGGAGCGGATCCTCGCAGTTCCTGTGCAAATGCTACATCATGTCGGACAGTTTATCAAAGTGCTGAATGTTTTGCGGTGGAATGGTTCGTACCTACCATTCAGCACAAATGTCGCACTGACGATTCCCCGTTGCAAGAATGTTTTGCCGTCGTTCGGTTCTTAAAAACCACTCCGCAATTGCCTTGTCGCTTAGGGAGAAAAGAGAGAAGCGTATCACAGTGCTTGTTGTTTTGCAGTTTGATGTTCTTAGACATTTCGCAAATGGTGCACTGACGGAATCGAAAGAATTTGTTTTGATGTCGTTGTTCTTGCGACGTACAGCTGTAACGCAAATATCATATCAACACGTATCACAGAGCTGAGTGTTTTGCGTTTGAATTTACATGTCGGACAGCGCAAATGTCGCACTGATGGTTTAGCAATATTCTCACTACAGAACAGAGTTGTTTTGCTGTCGTATGGCTCCCAGGAGTCGCTATGCAAATGTCGCGTCGGAGTGAATATAGAGTATAACAGTATTAGTTGTTTTACTTTCCAATCATCTGAATCATTCTAAGTAAATTACACATTGACGACGAAATTCCGTCGACGTCGTATCATTGCAAATAGAATACAAATAGATTAGCAAATTCTCAACATGCCTTCTCCCTTCGGTGATAGAATATCTGAAGCGGGACAATACATGTGTGGCCATCAGAGTGACGATGAATATTCTTCAGATGACCATAATGAAGAACATCTAACCGAATCAGTGGAAGGGTTAATTTTAGACACATAACTTCAATTTTTTTACCTGTTCCACGATGCTAAATGGCTATTTTCGGAAAATTGAATTTATGAAACAAGCAGTAAACTACTGCAATTGTCTTTATTACAAATTTAAGATTTCGTATTTATAGAACAGGTAGATTTTAGGTTAGGGAATAGTTAATCTCAGAAAAGCAAAAAAAAAAAAAATAAGAGTGTACAGCACGCAGCACAGAACCATGGATGAGAAAGTGCTTTGCATGAAAAATGACGTTGTACAATTTAGCTGACGTCGTGTTTAAGAAAAGTTTTTGCATGTGACTAAAACCATCGTTGAAATGTGGACCGAAACCCAAAACAGGGATCTATAAGACAAGAAAGAACGTCAGCCAATGAATTGTCGAAACTTCGGTAAACTGGCGACACTGTATGATAACTTTCGAAATCACTGCTTCATTCAGCAACGCTATAGATTTCGTTTTAAGGGAGAAGCTCCTGTGTCTGGCCATGGGCAAAAAAAATTCTAACAAATGCTACGGGCCAAGAAATCTGCGTCAGATTCTGTAAAATCCGGTACGTTACCGCAAACTAGTCCAAAATATCGAAAAATGATTCAGGTTCCTGAAGCATGAAGAACACGATACATATTTAAGCATGCATCAATAATAGGGCGAGGTGTTTGTTCGCTCTTCCATGTACGTTTGATGAAAAAGTCTAGCGCTGCAATTATCATCCTGATGATCATAAGCAGTTACTTCGCACTCAATTTTTTGAATGGCCTGTGGAGTCAACACATTACGAGAGCCGCACGAACTTCATGAGACAGTTTATGTTGTTTTAGCTACTGCAAGACACAAAGCATATTGATTTAGGATCTAAAAGTGGACCACTTCACCCGTGCTACGAACACCACGTCGATCCAAGCTGTTGAACTGCGTCGTCACAAAAGAAATAACCACATACCATAATTTTCAATTACTTTACTGAATCACGATCCATGGCTTCAGTTCAATCAAATCCTCCAAGGAACGCATCTTTAGTAACAAGCCTAATTAACCGATGAATAATTCAATGTGCGGCCTTTTGGGGCATATTGTTCAACGAAGTATCCAGCCAAAACCAGGTCCGCGATCTCGCGCCAAGTGTGAAACAAATAGTAATAATTCAGGCACATAATACGTTGCTAACTTGGTAATCAGATATCTTCCGAAGAAATTATGTTGAGATGAAATTGTAACCTTGTAAGGGCTTCCACTGTCGGATCAAGTAAGGATATTTGGAGAAAGACGGGTCAATATTATAGTAGAAAAAAAAGGAAGCTTGTTGCTGACCGACGATGGCGTCTTGTTTCCTTCACTAAGGAGGTTAACAAACGAATGGAAGTTCCCATTTTGATTAAATCATTGCAGCCGAGATGAAACATTCGTACTCATCTTTCGTAAAACTGTCGTTCAAACTCTGATTGTTATCAATTAGGTAAGAAGATTTTGTTAAACTAACTAAATGGGATTTTTTTTTCGCGATACATTCCAAAAGTGATATGTACCTTTATATTGTAATCAATATTGTACTACGGAGGAAAAGGAGGATGTGGGAGATGGAAATCCCAGTGCCACGCATTTAGTGACTCCAAGCATATAGGCGTTATGGTAACTCTACACGTATACTGCACTAGTAATATTGGCAACGCTGTAATTACTCCTCGAGAAGCGACGGCATCGTAGCAATCGTTTGCTCGGCCTCTTTCTCTACTGGAACGTCAACAGAGTAAGTCGCGTTGGGGCGATTCTTCCTCAGTGGATTTATTAATCTTCACACGAGCAACAACGGACCAGATATTGGCCATCCGCCAGGTGTTGCAGAAATGCCGCGAATACAATGTACCCACACATCATTTATTCATTGATTTTAAATCGGCCTATGATACAATCGATCGAGAACAGCTATGGCAGATTATACACGAATACGGTTTCCCGGACAAACTGATAAGATTGATCAAGGCGACGATGGAGCGAGTGATGTGCGTAGTCCGAGTATCAGGGACACTCTCGAGTCCCTTCGAATCTCGCAGAGGGTTACGGCAAGGTGATGGCCTTTCGTGTTTTCTGTTCAACATTACTTTAGAGAGTGTGATAAGAAGAGCGGGGATAGACACGAGTGGCACGATTTTCAGAAAGTCCGTTCAGTTACTTGGTTTAGCCGACGACATTGATATTGTTGCACGCAACTTTGAGACGATGTCGGACACGTACATCCGACTAAGGGCTGAAGTTAGGCGAATCGGACTGAACATCAATGTGTCAAAGACGAAGTACATGATAGCGAGGGGCTCAAGAGAAGACACGGCACGCCCTCCACCTCGAGTTCATATTGACGGTGATGAAATCGAGGTTGTCGAAGAATTCGTGTACTTGGGCTCACTGGTGACCGCCGACAATGACACCAGCAGAGAAATCTAGAGACGCATCGTTGCTGGAAATCGTGCCTACTTTGGACTCCGCAGAACGCTCCGATCGAGCAAAGTTCGCCATCGCACGAAGTTGACCATCTACAAGACGCTGATTAGACCGGTACTCCTCTATGGGCACGAGACATGGACCCTACGTGCAGAGGATCAACGCGCCCTTGGTGTTTTCGAACGGAAGGTGTTGCGGACCATCTACGGCGGAGTGCAGATGGAAGACGGAACGTGGAGAAGGCGGATGAACCATGAATTGCACCAGCTGCTGGAAGAACCAACCATTGTCCACCTCGCAAAAGTTGGGAGGCTACGGTGGGCCGGGCATGTCACCAGAATGTCGGATACCAACCCGGCGAAAATGGTTCTCGAAAACAATCCAACCGGCACAAGACGACGTGGTGCGCAGCGAGCAAGATGGGTCGATCAAGTTGAGGACGATCAGCGGACCCTTCGCTGAATGCGTGGCTGGCGACGGGCAGCCATGGACCGATTCGAATGGAGACGTCTCCTACGTACAGCAGAGGCCACCCAGGCCTTAGCCTGACTGGTAAGGTAAGGTAAGCCTCTTCTGGCCTCTGATGGCCCAGCATTAATCACCAGCGCAGTGAAAGCGTGCTGGGCCCATAACCTCTTGTAGCAGAGAAACATGCGGTTTACAACGGTACAACTATGTATTAAGATAAAGATACAGCTTGATGGTTGGTTTGAAACTAATCGAGCAGGGTGAATATTTGCAATTCATAACCCTTCCGATTCTAGATTCGGTCACCATGGTTTTCTATACTACGACGTTGACGTCGACTCGACTGACGTATCGTGTCTAGGTAAACCTCAGATTGCTACGATTCCATTCGCAGTTTAACTGTTGAACATTGCGCTCCAACCTCAACGAACACATTCTTGTCCACCTCCGCTCCGTTGTACCGAATTGCTTGGTGGTCACCGTGGGTATAATCCTCACTCACTTGCCAGTTCAAACTTCCTGACAGCCTAGGGCTACAGAACGTTACGTCAATAATAGGCGCTCGACCATCCCGAAGGTATGTGCTGGTGGTACTACCGTTGGCAATATCTACGTTAAGCTTTGTTAAAGCCTCCAGTAAACTGTTCCGTCTTGAGTAGGTGAAGCGACTGCCCCATTCTTGCGTGGACGTTGAAATCGCCGGCTAAGAAGACGGATCTACGATCTGTGAGCTTGTCGCGGGGGTGCGTAGCAGCTACAGAAGAAGACCCCGTAAATTTTGGCTTTATCAAAGCCTTCTCCTGCACGATGAACCCCACCGCCCATATCGCCACTGATTTTGCGTTGTCTGCTATCCAATTCCCATCGTCGACCGGGACACGGTGTGGCTCCGATATGATAGCCTCATTGCACTTGTACTCCGCTCACAGATTGCCACAGCTACTGTTGTGCTGTGTCCTTGGCTGTGTCACAGTGTCTTCTTCATGGCAACGCTTACATCTTCGTCCGTAGAGATTGCACCCAAGTTCTTGCATTCAAGGACCGCCTCCGGGCACATGACTGTCGGCATTACACGGAGAACCTTCTCGTACGGGTCATCGCTAGCTTTGACTAAAGCGGCTCGACTCTCTTTCAGTCCTTTGTTTTCGTCTTTCATTTTTTTCTCTTGACGATTTCCAATGGGGTATTGTTGCCTTCCATGAGCCTCTGTACGTGCCATAAATTCTTTTGTTCTTTTGACTTTTACTGTGCGCCGTGTGTTGGTGCTGTCTCGCTCTCTCTCACGGGTAACTTGAAAACAGGGCGCACAGTAAAAGTCAAACGTTTTATGGCATGCCTAGGCTCATGGTGGTTGCTGCGTAAGCTGGGCCTGTCTCGTTAAAGGGAGTGTCCGTGATGCTCTTGGCCTCTTCGGCGTGAAGGGTACGCTTTTCGTACTCTGGGCTTTTTCCCTTTTTGCATTGGTTTCCCTCGCAAAAGTTATTGGCATCGCCGTTTATTGTATGAGAATATGCATGCTATAAAACGTTTGACTTTTACTGTGCGCCCTGTTTTCATGATGCCCGTGAGAGAGAGAGCGAGACAGCAGCAACACACGGCGCACAGTAAAAGACATGAGAACAAAAGAATTTATGGCACGTGCGGAGGTTCATTGCACACTGGGCCAGGAGCAGAATTTAGCCAGACAAAATCTTCTAGCGCATTAGGAGTGCATTTTTCTGGATTGGTGTCAAAGGAGACTTATCTTGAATTTGTTTGTTCTTCAATTTGATGATAAAAGTTAGTTGGAAATTTCGCCGCATAGGTGGCGCTGCGATGCAAACTTTTTTGTTTTACGTCCTAGAGCTTTCGCGTCTTCGGCACTGTTTTAGAACGTGTAAAAATACGACAAGTTGTCAAAGAAACCAAAGTTCTAGGACTTCAAATAACAAAGTTATGGTAAAAAATGTGTAAATCACTTAAATTTTACGTTTTTTCTACTTTTTATGTCAAAATCATAAAATGTTTCATTTTAAAAACCATGCGTCGCTTGGTTTCGATAACATGCATGTACGGTTTGAAAAAAATATCTTATTTTTATATAAATATTTGAATTTTTGAATAAATTATTGTAAAAATATCATAATTTTTAACAAAACTTTACTCAAAAAGTTGCAAGTTTTTACAAAAACTTATCAATGTTCCTAAATACGCTATATGCAAAAACTTATCAATGTTCCTAAATACTATATGTATCAATGTTCCTAAATACGCCAAATGTCAAAGTTTTCCAGATGTATATTTTGATATATTTCAGATATCTGAATTCAAAATAACCATCTCTTTATATAAATATAATGGACTTATTATTAATTCTATCATTATACTACAAGATTTTTGACACATTGTGTCAGTTAAGATTTGTTAATCAAATACGATCATTTTGATACTTGTGATTTGTAAATTGTTATTTATATCAGAGAGAACTGTCTCGACACGGTCATAACAGAGGACGTAAAAAATAATTATAGCAGGCCATACCGTAGTTCTAATTAGACAGTTGCTGGAGATGACAAAAGAGCCACATAACAATATAAAAATATTTAGATACTGTAAGACCTGACTAACAAAAAGTATTTGATTAATAAAACATGACTCACGCAATGTGTCAACAATCTTGTAGTACAATGATAAAATTAATATTAAGTAGAGTGTCCATTTTCCGGCCATTTTGCTCGTCCCGGGATTCGAGACAAAAATCTATGCTTGTCCCGGGAAATTCCGGGATCCCGGGATTTATCAATTTTTCAGTAAAACTAGCATTAAGTTGAAATGGAAGTTCATATTTAACAATACAATGTTTTTTCAATGAAATAAACAGATAATGTAAGATTTTAAAAATAATATATTAATTATAACAAATCACGTTTCAGATATTCTGTTGAAGAAATTTAACAAAAATCAAAACTTAGCATTTAGCTCTATAACACTTATGAATGGAAGTAACATTAAAGCAATTTGCTTCAAACATTTGAAAAGCCATAAAATCTTATGTAAACGCATGTCAGTTTCACAGCAGATTCTTGCATCGTGTAACACAAAAACGAATCGTTATTTGGTCATCTTTATATTTTTCTTGGAGAGGTAATGGAGTGAAAAGCAAATTATGAAAGTTTCATTGGAATCAAAATATGTTCCAATCTCCTGGATTTTTTTGAATATTTGTATGGAAAACGAGATTGCAAACTTCTCAGTCAATTTTCTCACTTTTTACTTTTTACAGATGGTACCGACTTACGATTTGCGGCAGTTTTGGTGTACTTTCAAATGTGTTATCTCAGCATAGGCTTATAAAAATAGCTAATGTTGAAATGAAAAGCATTAAAACTTTGTAACTAGACAAATAAAAATATGTGTTTCTTACTTGGTAAATTGATCTTTTCATGGAAATAATTACTCATTAATTCTGTTTTCCAATATGGGAAGTATGAACTTCAACAGAAAAGTAATCGCCTATCTCGATGCGTGGGAAATTTCTTGCAAGAAATGCTCAAGAAAAGCATTTTTCTTTTATCGCAGTACGTTGTTGAAAAGAAATGTCAATTCAAATGGAGCTCACTGTAGAAAATTTCGTGACCATTTCTTGAGCAGAAATTTTTACTTTTCTTGAGCTAAACTGCATACTTTGCTTTATGCTTTTCAACTTTATCAAATAAGGTTGATGGAGAGGAAAAATGTCATTGGAATTAAGTGGTTTTCATCAAATTCTACGTACGTTTAGGGAATCCCGGGATTCCCGGGACATCAGAAATAAAATCCCGGGAAATGGGGAATCCCGAAATTTGTCAAATCCCGGGATTTTTGTCCCGGGATGTCCCGGGATGGACAATCTAATATTAAGGCTATTCTATTTATATGAAAAAGATGGTTATTTTGAATTCAGATATCCAAATATATCAAAATATACATCCGGCAAACTTTGACATTTGGTAGATTAAATATAGCGTATTTAAGAACATTGATAAGTTTTTGCAAAAACTTGCAACTTTTGAGTAAAGTTATGTTAAAAATTATGATATTTTTACAATAATTTGTTCAAAAATTCAAATATTTATACAAAAATAAGATATTTTTTCATACAGTACATGCATATTATCGAAATCAAGGGATGCATGGTTTTTCAAATGAAACATTTTACGATTTTGACATAAAAAGTAGAAAAAACGTAAAATTTAAGTGATTTACACATACGAAGACGCGAAAGCTCTAGGACGTAAAACAAAAAAGTTTGCATCGCAGCGCCACCTATGCGGCGAAATTTGCAACTAACTTTTATCATCAAATTGAAGAACAAACAAATTCAAGATAAGTCTCCTTTGACACCAATCCAGAAAAATGCACTCCTAATGCGCTAGAAGATTTTGTCTGGCTAAATTCTGCTCCTGGCCCAGTGTGCCTGGGAGGGAGGCACCGATACTACACACGAAATTCACGGTGTCTCTGGTAGAAAACATTAATATAAAAAAAACAATATCGATGAAACACCCACCAAATGAAAGCTTAGACTTTCCCCTTTCATTTGAGACCGGTTTGAAAATGTTCTATCAGGGGGTCCTGAACATTTTTTTTTATTTTAGTAAGAGATACGTACCATAGGTGATCTTCTTCCACCAATAGTATGATACAATGAATCGCTTGTACCATATGATGACAACTCAATAGAACCGTAGAAGGTATTGACAAATATTTCTGGACAAACATTTGAAAAGGGCTGGAGAGGTCTTGAGCCTTTTTTTCAGAAACGTTGCTGTTGAGCCCTTTTTAGCTCGCCCATGCAAACTAACACCACTATCAGAAAGATTAGTATTAGCTCTTCCTGATAGAAGTATTGGTAAGCGTGATCGAGTTGAATTGGGCTTAATAGCGTCTTACAAAGACATTGTTTACCTATGTCGATGTGCCCTTTTTAAATGTTTGTTCAGATTTCCATAAAACAAGCTTATTTTTGTTTTGGCAGTGTTGCTGTTCAGTTGATTATAAATTCAGTGAATATGAATAATGTGAATATAAATTGTATATCTTTAATCAAAATTTATTCATTTATACAAAACTAAAATGGTTGTAAATAGTATTTAAAATTTTGAATAAAAAAATGTTCAGAGATTTGAAAGATTTTCAATAAATAACCATTATTTAGTTTCAGTTGTATGCTACCGTCTTAAAATTCAAATTTATTTTCATAAGATATTGCTTTTTACGATTAGTAATAACCAAAGCGTTTGAAAACATTTACTCAAGGATCATTACATTACCAATGGTTTCACAGATTGCAAAAAACAACTAAATTAACATCAATGGTAGGGAAATCGGCGCTGCGTTATAACGCTTCATTGCTTAAGTGGTCGCGTTCTAAGGTGGTATAGCGAAAAATTGGTGCTTGTTTCGCGTGATAAGTTTATAAATTCATTGTTTTGGGTCAACATTTTGGTTTGCTGATTAGAGGTCCCAATTTCACACCTAATAATAAATATATATATTTACACTACACTCTGTCAGGAGACCTGAAACATGAAACCAAAAAGCCATGAAGACAATCGTGCGAAGATTTGCGTATTGTGTTTAAAGAATTTGTGTCTGCAACCGTTATCAGCAATAGTGGTTGATATTATTGAACAGCACATTCTTCACGACATCAGGATTACAGTCTGGTATTGTCCTACAAAAATATGTCGAGCTTGCACGTTTATTAGTTCAGTAACCAGTTCAAACTTTTGAATATAAAACTGTATAAATATAAATACAGTTTAAAACCTACCACTCGAAGCATGTAATGATGTGAGAACAATAATCTCACCAAAACTAAAGGGAAAACATAGTAGACACAGTAATGCAAAAAGTAAGTGCCAATTGAATTGGTTGGTTGTCGAATCTACACGGTTTACCACCCAATTGAGAATCTTATTCAACATCTGTGCAACCTTAAAAAAAAAACCATTTGTTCGCTGATGACTTGTTTTTATTAAAAAAATTGATTTGAGCACCAGATGCTCGTTGCAGTTGAGCAGCTGTCTAAGGGGTTTGGATGTTGCAATCGCCCCAAACATCGCTTTCAAAATCAGCAGACCTAACCAATTAGTTCAGGGGTTTTTAGAGGTAACACATTTGCACTTTGATTTGAATGATAATGCAGAAACTGTAATAACGTAAATGTAAATGCATATAAATGCGTTCAGGGGCCTTCCTTAGCCGAGTGGTTAGAGTCCGCGGCTACAAAGCAAAGCCATACTGAAGGTGTCTGGGTTCGATTCCCGGTCGGTCCAGGATCGTTTCGTAAAGGAAAGTTCCTTGACTTCCCTGGGCATAGAGTATCATCGTACCTGCCACACGAGATACGACTGCGAAAATGGCAACATTGGCAAAGAAAGCTCTCAGTTAATAACTGTGGAAGTGCTCATAAGAACACTAAGCTGAGGACGTTAATGCCAAGAAGAAGAACGTTCAGGGGTTAGTTGATTATGTGACGTCCAAAAAGGGGTGTTGGCCTGGGCAGTTCGATCTGCAAGCGATGGAGAAGGGTCCTTTAATCATTTACCCTGTCGATTATCGAGCATAATTTCGACGTCATCGGGACTGTAAGGATACTGGCGTAAAAATACTGTTGCTGTTTGCTGTTGCTTCTGGCGTTCCAGAAAAATATGGCAATATTGAGAAAATGTGGAAGACACTGTTGCTTTTGAATAATTTTAGGTGCTCCATTGCTGGAGATTTGAAAATCGTCAATCTGTTTTTCGTAATAATGGGAAGTAGTTCAACATTTCCTTGCCCATACTGTACCACACAAAAAAGATTTATCCAATTTAGCTGGTCATCCACGAATACTTTGTCACATACGCGTCCGCGAAATGGAAAATGGCTCGGACCATAAACTGGCGAAGCAGTTCTTCAATTGTATTCACTATCCACTGCTCCAAATTGATCAAAATAATGTCGAGGAATGGGTAAGTATCAGCAGTTTGATTGTGTGATTCATTAAGATGACCCTAAAATAATTCTTTTATCACAGGTGAGGATCATCAGTTGCCAACGCCACAACAAAAGTGGATTCACCAGATGAAACTGTCAGAAGCTTTTGAAAAATCGGCATGTTTTGGAAGTGTTATGGGATCTAAGTTTGCTAGCAATTGTAATTTATCGTACTGTTCTGTAAATTATCTCTTTTACAAGAAAAAATGTATTTCAGGCGCTTGATCATTCTGATCAGGTACATAAAAGTTGTTTTCAAAAGAGTCTGGATGATGATGTTGCAGAAAAGTTGAGAACTTTTCAAAAACGTGGATTGCTTACCCAATAGCTCGAAGTTCCATATTTCCGATATCATATCCCGGAGTTTTGTGAAATCACAGGAAGTGGTTTGAGCAAATACGGGAAACAAGCCTGTGAAACCGTGCATTTCGATTTTCAAGTTGCTTGGAATCATGTTAAGGTTCCGGAGAACTCCGAAGCATATGATCGACAGCTTCCTTGAGCTGTAGTAATGTACAATAGTGAGCATTTGTAAGCCGTATTATCCTGATTTACTTTATCGATATGTCGTGTATATAATTGGTTTAAATAGAATGGTATAATGCTAAATCTAAATCCTTTTTATTAACTGGTTAACTATTCGTAGTGCAATTTCTCATGGCTACCTAGATAAGCATGAAAGAAAATGACTGTGTGAACCATAATTAAGAAATCAGTACTGAAAAAACGGCATTGTACTGTTTTGAAAAAAATGTTCAGGACCCCCCGATAGAACATTTCCAAACAGGTCTCAAATGAAAGGGGAAAGCCTAAGCTTTCATTTGGTGGATGTTTTAGCGATACTGATTTTTTTATATTAATTTTGTTCTACCAGAGACATCGTGTAATTTGATACAATTGTTCTCCAAATTGCAAGATAACTCCAGTTTGCCAACGACAATCAAGGCAGGCTTAGTGAAAATCGCTAGTTTTCAATTGTTGTGTGCCTCCGATCTTTCTGGACAAACATTGAAAAAGGGCCGCAGTTTTCTATGCGTTTAATTTTCAGTTTTAATAAAAACAGTAAAAAAAAGCCTCATTTCAATACGTTACTTTTAATAAGAATTAACGGTGCTCTCGTGACGTTTCTTTTGAATGTGCATGCATTGATTCTAATTTAATGTTTGCTACTTTTGATGAAATGCAAAAATATGCTTAGGCTTATTACGCGCTTTTATCATGTTTGTCCATTGTTCAAGATCCGGGCTCACAGTGACAGTTCGTGACAGCAAAATCTCGGCTCACTGTGACGTAGATAAATTTTGTATTGGTTTCTCCCTCCCAGGTGCTTACCTTATTTCTAAGGTGTCGGCCAGGGTAGACGCGTCACGCGACGCGACGCGAAAATCCTTTGGAGTTTGACATTTCATTATTAATAATTGTTATTCTTTCCCAGGCAATTTTCGCGTCGCTTCGCGTGACCTAAGGCAGTCATGGCCGCCGAAAGCTCCTTGTCAGTCGATTCCGCTTTCCATACAACGGTCGCCCATTCCTTGGCAGCTAGTCCAAGGGTTCCTTGGATCGTCAGCACCAATGTGTTGATGTCTTTGTGCACATTGTTTATTTTTTATCGACGAAAAATCGACTCGTGCAATTCGTTCACCAGTTTCTCAGCTGCTATAACTCTCGGTAGATTTGGTACTTTCGACCATGCACTGACCTGAGCCTGTTGCTGCTGCTCTCGAAGCCGCTGCTGCTGAAGCTGCTGTTCCTCCTGATCGCGCTACTATTGCCCTAGCAGCGATGGTGGTGATCTTACTATGCCAACTTTGGTGAAAGTGTTCACCGGGCGCCTACTCTGATTTCAGTTAAACTATCTTCTATTCTTCAGGGTCCTCCTCTGGGCCGCTATCTAGGTGTTTAATACTGATTATCTGTCTATATGTTCGGACTATTTCCGCAAATCCTACACCTCACTGTATCATGAAATGCTTACATTAGAAATTGATTTCAAGCATCCAATGAACCACGAACCTCTCATGACGATTCCTCCCAAAACGTGGTTGGATGTCAATACCCAAACGCCAGTCAGTGCCCACAAAAGATTCTAAAATTGGATTCCACTTCCGATGAATAAGTCCGTCTACAGGTTTCCCAGTCCCAAGAGGTCGTAAACAATACCGTTGGCGGGCGACACGATTTGAGTACCCACAGCGGCCACGTGTTTCGTCACCAGTGCGCATGAGCTCCTACGAGTGCCGAAGCGAGTGTCCCCCGGCGTGGTGCGTGGAACTCATTAAAGACAACACAGCTGATGATACTGGCTGTTAAAAAGGGCTGCAATCGGCGAAGCGCGACTCAGTCTGCCGGTGACTTGTGATTGAAGCGGGACCAGTGGCAATATATTGTTCAATTCCCAAACGCGAACCGGATTATCGAAATCGACGCTTCCGGCGACCAATCCAACCGTTAATCAATCATTTTCCGCTCCAAGCCGGGGGGCGTGTTTCTGTTGACATCCAGACGAGGGGTGTCGGCATAAGGGACCATTCCAGAAGAAGTTACTTATCGTTATTGCTCGGGATAAGCGTGCTTCGGGAGTGCAGTTCTTTACACACCTTCCACCTTCGAGTGGTGTGTTTTGTGTCATGATTAGATTTTTTCCGCCGTAATGGATCCAGGATGATACTTCGTCACAGCTTAGAGAAGTGATTTATCAGCAGTGGTGTGAAAAAAGATAACCCAACGTGAATGTGAGAAGTGTGAATATGTATGTATGCAGATTGCACGGCGGCATTGGTTCGGCGAATTGGGGTTCTACGGTGTCCGTTATGCACGGCTTGGCAATTCCATTACTGTCCTCGGTTACTTGTCGCCAGCTGCTGTCAAAAGTGAAGAAGAATTAGCTTCGGCGTCGGATATTTTGTTGGCGTTGGGGATTTTTCTCACGTGTACTTAGTCATCGGAAAATTGTGCTGTGAACGCTTTTTAGCTGAAAAATACACATCAAAAACCTGAAGAGTAAACAAATTGAAAAATGTTTGCCATGCTGGGGATTATAGTGACGCTGATAAGTGCGAGTTTTTGCGGTAAGTTTATGGTCTCAAAATACTTTCGCTAGTATTAAGAAAGGGCCTTTCTTAGCCTACTGGTTAGAGTCCACACGGGTAGAAATCAGATTCGAAAAACAAGATTATGACTCATGATATCGTGATTACAGAGTGTTTTCAGCTTACGAAAATACACCATGATTTGGAATTATGATATCATGAGTCAGATTGCCGTAACGCAACACACGCGTTATGTTTTTATTGCGGATTGCTCGGAATCATGAATCACATGCCTAAAATCATGAAAAAATAATAAAAAAGAAAGCTAGTGCGAGATTCGAACCAAGAGCCTTCTGATTGAGTGCCCCGTACCATACCACTCTACCACTTTGGCATGTTGAATTGCGTGTGATCGGAACGAATAAAATTATGCAATGCACCCCATTTAGTGTTGTCAGTCTGAATTATGACTCCAAGATTATGACTCCAGGAACCATGATTGGTGGTCCTGATATCATGACCTAACCAAATTATGAATTTAATGATTCGTAAATCATGATTTGGGAATCAGATTTTTTTCCGTGCACGGCTACAAAGCAAAGCCATGCTGAAGGTGTCTGGGTTCGATTCTCGGTCGGTCTAGAATCTTTTTGTAATGGAAATTTCCTTAACCTCTCTTGGCATTAGTGTGGGACAAAATTTAGATTCTCGCTCCAGTCCACTTGTTGGATTAGTATCGGATTGCTTTGTGGTCTTTGGCAATGTTGTTCATCGTAAAAATACCTATCGAGATCTGTGTTCAGAATTTTTATAGAGGTCAACGGGCGACCTCTGGCGATTTTTCTTTGCAAAAGTAAGTTTTCCCATAGTAAATCCCATACAAACTTTGAACGGCTGGCATTAAAATATAGTTTCTCCGATCGAGCTGAAATTTTGCACAGTTGTTATGGGACCTAAATGCAATTCAAAAAGTGGACTAGAGCGAGAATCAAAATTTTTCATATAACCGTGTCCCAGGCTACTGGGCATAGAGAATCATCGTAGGGTAAATGATGGCTTCGGCACCCTGAGGGTATTTTCGGCAGCACTAACTTATCGTCTTTGTTTAATTTTTTCTATGGAACAAAAGTTAACTTCAATGTATTCAACATACTCCTTGAACTATAATCTTCCATGTAAATCACATCTTTCACAAAAATATTCTATAACATGGGTTTAATCGTTAAATGAAATAAATGCTTACGAAATTATCGTCATTCGTGAGCTGCCGAATAAAACAACACAAGAACAGCTTACAAAAACTCACCACTTTAAAAGGTCCAATTCTCCGCTCCAATGCCATTTTTTTCACAAAAGCTACGCACCGATCACTTATGCACTATTGAACTTTTGATTTGTATATAATGCACTCGAAAATACTTAATTTTTATGCTTTATATCACAAATTAAAATTAATGTACTTTGATTTCCTCGGCAATCACTTTTTATTACGGAACCAGGTTGCCAGAAAACCATATTCAATTGCGGTGTATTTATTATTCACGATTGAAATTCACAGAAAAAAACAAACGACTAATTTGTTTATTGGAATTAGGCAACAAAGCATGCATTGGTAACAATTAAGCATTTTAATAGTTTCTTATTTGAAGATTGTAGTGCATAATCTTCAATATACTGAGAAACATATAAGATATACGTCTTTTAATAGTTGAACTATTTTGGCAACACTCCTGTTGTTCTACAGGCAATCAGAGGATGATGTTTGTGTGTCAAGTCATAAGTGAATTGATTTGCAAAGGGCCTATTCTGATTTTCTCATACACTGAGAATAATAGGAACGCAAATAAATTGTACTGGATTTTGATCCGAATGAGCCGATCGAACAATATTCATAAACCAAAAAAATCGGGGAACATCGCAATCGGATTTTTTTTAATGTTACCGTGAATTCGGGTGAAATTGATCAGTAGGGTGAAATTGATCACCGTGTCACTCGAATATATTTCTTCCTAATGGAGCACAAATATCAATGTAACCTGCAGTGAATGAACGTTGTTTGTCGTAAGTATTGTCAAATTGTGTGTTGTGAAGTTTTTTGCGTTAAAGAATGTATATTTCTATGAAAATAATGAAAAATTCCAAAATCATGTATGGTGCAGTATTGACTAACATCTCTAAACTTCTAGTTCTAGACAAGGATTTGAACATGGTATAATCCTGAAAGTTTGTGAGGTAATTAAGATATATCCTCAAACCAGAATTCATAACCAAAACTCGTACCAATTCGCTCATTAGGTTGAAATAATTGAATTTCTGTTAGATATCAAAAAATTCCTTAGGAATTTGCATACATTAAGGCGTTTTCTGCGTAATACTTGAAATTTAATTATTAATTATTTCTATAAATATTGTATTGTTAAGAAATTAGCAAGTATATTCGGATTCCGGGAGCTGTGTAGAGTTGTTTTGAAAACTAACAATAATCGCATTGATAAGTGACCAATTTCACCCCGAAATGACATCACCCGATTTTTTTATTTTAGAGTTATATTTTAGCACTAAAATTTGTTTTGTTAGAAAATTTCGGTACTTGAGCCAATGAGGCTCACCTTCGTACTTGTTTTTCTGCATTCAGTTGTTTGGCACTGCCAACATTATAGAAAAAAGACAAGAAAAACCCTGAAAAATGATCAATTTCACCCGAAATTACGGTACCATTCATTCTCTCGGTAATAACTTGATGATAGAGCGTTCAAGAGCAGCAACCTTTACTGACCACAACCATATCGAGCCATTCAGCGTGTCAGTGGATAGTTCAATTATTTACCTTTCGAATTTACAGAAATTTAAAACAAATGTGCAAGTACCGTCGTTGGGGGTGAGATTTGGCCAAAAATGCGTAAGTCCTCATTTATTTTTGAACAAATTACGCAATTTTACTTGATGTGTTCGGATAAATATGAGAATACATTGCAAATTCTGGACAAATAATTGAAATTTGATTATTTTATTTAAATTGGAGACGTAAAATTAGCTCAAATTCACCCCTTCTAAAGGGTGACATTGGGCCAAACAAATTACCTCAGGAAAACATAAATATATTTCACGGCAACTTGGACAGGCTTCAAATTATCCCTCTCATTTACCATTATCACGTCTATCAAATGATACTATCACTATGGGTAGTGATAGGGATACTATCACTTCTTGTAAAATTATGGATAGAAGATAGACTATATTATCTCTATCAATTGATGTGATTGATCCCCCTCCCTCTAGAGCGTTACGTAATTTGTGGACGGCGCATTAGTCTGCACAAATTTAGTGGCGTTGTGTATTCAATATGACTATTTTATTTATTACTGCAATGCTGTTCTCAGTGTAGTCTGTATTTTGTCTGCATTGGCCCTTTCAACGAGTAGAACAAAATGAGTGACGTTTAAATTCAGGCATTGTCAACAAATACGAAAAGTTACCAATACATAACCTAGTTTGTGTACAGTTTTGGATTGCCGAAGAGAGCAATTTAGCTGCCGACAATAGTAATTGCATTGCCGATAAAAGAACAAGTGCCTGGTGACTTTGGTGAGGAAAAATTGATGATTTAGAGAACAAAACAGTGTTTTGTGCATAATAATTAATAAATGAAGAGTGCTCAAGTGTACTTCAGGTGTCTCCTACTAATTTTTGTGCTTCATTGTTCTGTATAATTGCCTTCTTCAAAGTTCAGCTGATTAGGCTGCCGATAATACGTAAGTTCTCCTACTTGCCAAACGATATACGAATGCGAAAATGGAAACGTTGGCAAAGAATGCTCTCAGTTAATTACTGTGGAAGTGCTCATTGAACACTAAGCTGAGGGCTACAGAGCCCAGTGAGGACGTAATACTAAGAAGAAGATGAAGAAGTATTATGAAGAGTAACTTCTTTATGAGATTCATCAGTCTGGGATTTGCGTAATTGAGTAGGGAGTTTGAGCAGACGTTGGAATATTTAATCATTTGTCGTTACCATCCGTCTTTCTTTGTCAGTCTTACTATCAGCAATCTCACTTGTTAGAGCCGAAAGTTGGAAGTTTGTTTCATGTCAAGCGTCAAATGAACATGCGTTTTATTCTTTCTGACGGTTTATTTGACAGCAGAAGCCTACGCATTTTATGGACTGTAATTGTGTCATTAGAATATTTAATATGTTTGCGTGTCAATTGTCAATTTTAGTGTAGAACTAGCCCTCGTGCGTTAAAATACACTCTAATAAAGATTTAAAAAAAAAAAAAAAAAAAAAAATTGTCAATTTCGTTTCCTGGTTTGGGTAATTACCGTAACATTGATCACATTTGCGTTTCTTACAAATGTAAATGTTTCTACATCGTCGACTTCTTTCCGTCCTTCCAATCCCTAAACTCAAGCGCAGTTGACCGGCACGAGAAATTGATCAACGAAAGAATTTTTCATTTATCTTACCCTTTCATGTCAACTCGATTGATAAGAAAGAGCTGAACAAATGGAACTGTCTGGATTTATTTCGTTCTGGTTGCGAAGAAGAACCAATAGCTCCTTATTGATTTTTTTTTTGCGTAGTAAAAGGGTTCCGACTGGTTTATTTTACTCTACTGCAAGACTTGAGTAATGCGGCATATTGGGAAAGATTTTTTTGTATTACTATTGAAACATTCCTGTATTTAAAAAATGACTAATAGTTGAATTACTTCATAACTGATAAACATCTGAGTCTTTTTTTGTTGCTTTATCAAAGAGGTTTTCAGAACCTATGGCTGGTTTACCACGTTTGAAAAAAAAAACTAAATACAAGAAGTATATAACTGTTTTGGGCATTGACGTAGGGACAAGGGGGTGGAGAGGGGGGGTTCAGGGGATGCCAATTTCAATTTTTTGAGTCATTTCGTATTAATAAACTCATTGGTTGAACTTGAAACTATATTTTGGAAGCAAACTTAATATGTTTTGTTTCTTTTTAAGAAATAGTTAAGGAATTCTAAAATATGTCTGATTTATTTTTGACAGATTTGTAGCAAACTTTTTGAAACCATTATTCAATATTGCTTGATGAAATTAGGTATAATCAAACTTCCCAAGGAATATCGAGCGGTGGTTTCAGAACTTTTGGTTTTAATCTCTTGGAAGTTGTTCGTATAATATTGTGAGATTTGTTCATACTTTTAAAGTGAATTCCTCCTAGAGGACAATCATTAATTCTATGCTTACTTTTTATCCTCAAGTTGATTCTGGAACCTGGATTGACCTTTCAATAGTTCAAAGTTTTCCCTCGCAGTTCCTCCAAAAATTCATTGATTCTGTCAAATCTTATAGTGAAATATTTTGCTGAATGTTTGACTAAATAATTCTCAATTAATTCCTTGACATAGTTTTCTCAAAGTTTTTAATAGAAATTCTTTCGTGAAGTGTAAAGTCTGAAATGTTACCCAGATTATACAAGAATTATCTACAAGAATTGTTTTTAAAATGTATCTTCCCTTCGAACCTTCAGAGGAAATTTGTTGGAGAACCCAGGAATACTTCTGCTTCCGAGCTCAACATAGCGGTAAAAAGTTTTGAGAAAAAAAAACTTTCAGGGATGGAGGGAGTGATTTATTAGAATAAATTATAAATGAAACAAAGAATAGTAATCTTCCTCAAAACTTTTCTTTAGACATAGTTCTATCAATTATCGACATAATCAATATTCTGGGATAGAACTATTGTGTAATTACAGGGCGGATTTCTTAGAGGTTCTCTGGCAAAAATGTGGGTCAAGGCGGAATTCTGCTAGATTTTAAGGATAATTTCTAAAGAATATTTTGATAGAACTTTTTGATAAATTTGTATTTTTTTACTCATTATAAAGAGTTTAATAATAATCTTTAATTTTTTACCCTCTAGAGAAATGATCATAAATAATCTTTTAACTTTCATTATTATTCTGTTGTTTCTACCTTCTCCTTCTTTAGCATAATGCTTTCTTAGGAACAACTCACAACATTTTTCATATTCAAAAAAAAAACTGCAACAGAAATTAAAGAAAAAAGTATATTGCAGGAGTTTTCTAAAATTACACCATTATTATACGTATGGCTGCTGATTCTTGATAATCCATCAGGAACTCCTCAACAAATTTTCAAAGTAATGCAAAAAATTTCAACCATGATTTAAACTCAGTTTAAACTTACGTTACGAATTATACAATAGGACAATGACAATCTTTGGCAATGTTCTTAAAAATACCGGCAATATTTTCGCGTTCAACTTCTACAGTTTTTTTCGCGCGTTTTGCTGCATTCGAAATGAATTTAATATGTATATCAGCGTGTGCGTTTTGTGTTGACGGAGTTGAAATTGATTTGTGGCTGCTCAGTCAAGGATGAACTAGAAATTGGTGAGCTCGTTTCATGCTTTTCTCACTTTCTTTTCTTTCAAATGATTAAAATATGATAACACATGCTGTCGTCCTGACAACATAAAGAATGTAGCGTTTATGTAGTTGTTCAACAAACTTTGTATGGTTCGTCACTTCAATTGCTGGCATTAATTTGTAAATGTAATGTGTAATGTATTGTGTAAAGAATTCTTGCTTGGTAATTCAACGAGACTCCTAGAATTTCCTGTAATATATCTTGATCAAATTCTCAATAATTGACATAAATCCTAAACAAATTAATGATGAATTTGTTTAGCAAATTGGAAAGCAATTGGATATTTTAAATTTAAAAAATTTAATGTGATAGGTACGTAGAGCACCTTCCTGGAGAGATGTTTAAAATAATTGTAGCTCAGAATAGCCTAGACAAACTTCAGGAAAATTGTATTGTATAATAACTAATAATCCCGGAAAAGATTTTCTTCGGAACTCTTAGGAGGAACTCAGTAAACACTGGTAAACGAGTTGATGGAGAAAGCACTGAAAAAGTATGAAAATAATTGATGAAGAAATCCCCGTGGGAACTCTTAGAGGAATCTCTCAAAAGCATTTGATTGAATACCTGAAAAGTTCGTGGAAGAATCACAAGGGATATTCCTCGTGAATTCGTTGGAAGCGATTGTACCCCATTACCCCGAATGCCATTACCCCGAATGACATTACCCCTTAATATCATGGGGAAATGTCATCAATATAGTCATGTCTGGATAATTGTAAATTCGGGAAAATAGCATTCGGGGTAATGGTACCCAGACAACCAGAATGCGTTATGCGATGCTTATATGTGGAAAGTTTCACGTATAAGATGGTGCGAAAAGGCCTTATACGTACAAAAGTGGAGGCGACATACGTGCATTTTTGTATGATCAAAAATAGCATGCAATGCGAGTGTATCGATTTTATTGCGAACTAATTTGTACTCTTATGCGACTTAATTTATAACAAAGTTTATTTGACAGCTGCTACGGACTTGCTTTGTACGAGTATACGGGACGAAACAAAATGCACATATGATGCTTCACCGTATGCCGCTACTTCGTTTGCAGCCTTCACGATTCTAGAGAGGAAGTTCGTTAATGTCCTCAGAGTCACCAGTTTACTTTTCCTCCTGTACCGCACCCATTCAAACTGCGTACCTGCAGGTAGCTTCTCGGTCAACTCCTGGATTAACATCGGGTCCAGCCCGGTAGCTTCCAGGTGATCGGCAAGCTGCTGAACTAATACCTCGAAGCTGATGAAACTTCTGCTTTCGGTAGTGCCGCGTTGTGGACGTTGGCTAGCAGCATCCTCAGCAGACGCTCTGGTTGGCCGTACAGCATGCGCCGCGTCTCGATAATTTGCGGGACTGATTTCGGTAGGAGCAACCCACTCCGTACCGTTTCCAGCGCCTCTTCCTTCAGGCCTTAATTGAAAGTGCTTTTGAAGTCCGTAGAAGCATATACTGTTTTAGCTTTTTAAAGACGGATATATCTCATAAAACACAGCAGTCCTGCTGTGTCTCATACTGAACTGGTAGCCATATGGCATTAGAAACTGCTTTGTAATTTCCCTTAAAATGTTTATTCAAGCTATAAAAAAAACTTATAACTGGGAGAACCATTGGCGTAGGAACAGGGGCCCCCCTGGCCCCCTCCAGAGTCATGCAGGCCCCCCCCAGAAATTTTGATGACAAAAAAATATAAAAGATGAAAATAAAAAAAACAATTTAACATGAAGCAAAATCTTATGAATCTATGTAGGTATATGACTCTTGTTGTTGACATTAGAACCTCTTCAGTAGTAACGTTATTCTATGTTGTACAACTATGAGAAAACCTAGCCTGTCTCACACAACATCAGCGTGGCGGTTCTGGCTTTGGTGAATCGCGCTACAACCGAAAGCTTAACCGTCCGACTGTCGATCGAATGGTTACTGATAGAACTTGTTTGTATGCGACCGAGATTAGCCAGCCTTGGGCTGCAAATCTCGTTGATGAAGATAATAATATTTGTTATATTTATTATATGCGGTTTTTCGACGTCTTGCAAAAAATACCGTGGTACAAAAAAGTGTCAATATACTGGAAGTTTGATTCCCAAAATTCGTTTTTTTTTTCTGAATAATCCAAATAATACTGTTTCAGCATAAAGCAGCATATTCACTGTCCAGTGATGATAATTTCCTCATGAGAATTCACTAAATAAATCCGTACATCAATCAACCCGAACAATGCTCGAAAAAAAAAAATACTTGAAAAGATAGAATATTGAAGGGCGACTTCAGATTTTTCGCAAATCTCTTGGAAATTAGTTAAATAATATTGTGGGACTTGATCATACTTTCAAAGTGAATTCCTCCTGGTGGACATAAATTTATTCTGTCTACATTTTATTTTATTCCGGAATATGTTCTTGAATGTACCTAAAAATTGCGCTCACTTTTTACTATAACTTCTTCCGTGAATTCCTTCAAATAGTTCTTCCAAAAATTTTATTACAAATTTCGAGAAGTTCATCTAGATCCTTGATAAATATTTCCAAAATACATCACAAATTGCGTCAAAAATTCTTCTATGCAAGCATGGGAAAATTCACTCACTCACCAGAACGCTACCGATAAAATATCTGCAAAGTATCTGCTGCCATCGAATGTTCAATGACTGCCGAACGCTACTAGGGTGAGCGCAATCCCGACGAATCGCAAACGATTGAGATAAACCGAAAAAGAAAACGTATACGGAGCGGAGAGAGCACCTATCCTCTCTTAAATGGGAGACACGAAAGAACACGTTCGCCATTCAATCACTGAAAGCTTCCTGCGAAATGTACACCCGCATAGAAAAATACAATTTGCCACACATTCCCAACAGTAATCTTCATTTATCTGTAACGGTTACTGTATCACAAACTGTCGCTATTGTATTGAACAGTATGAAGCCTGATGCCAAATCTACACCAAACAGTAACATAACATCAAAGTGTACAGAAATTGTTGAATTATATGGGAATGACAACTCCTGGGTTATGGTGGAAATATAACACAACTGTACCCAAAATTGTTTTGCGCAACAAAGATACACATGAGCATTTCACTATACATTAATATTTAGGAACAGTTTGATAAACTGTTTTACGTATTCATCTATGCACGCTTGAAAAATATCAATGACTGGATCTGTGAATTAATGATACTTTTAGTCGAACATAACGGAATTTGCTTTTTTTTTTAACTAAAAGATGCATGCGCGTGTCTATTTCTACAAAACTTTCGTATCAAAATAGGAAAAAAAAAAGAACAAACAATATTTTTCATTTATTTTTTTAATGAATATGCAGACACTGTATGTATGTTTTTTGAGCGTGCATTTTTCCGCAGCGTTTCCGAAACCATCAAAATAAAAACAAAGTGAATTTTTGTTTCAGCCAGTTTGCTCCGTTTTGTCGTCTTCGTTGTTCCAGAGAAAAAGTGATGAGATTCCATAATTGGCAGAAGAAATACTGTAAGTTTTTAAACGTAAGTTAAGTTTAAAACCATATACACATTTTTTCTTTTTCCGTTGCAGCTCTACAACCCCCCCAGCAGTCTGGTGCCGCACGAAAAACAGGCCCCCTGAGCCGCGGCCAAACCACAGTCTACAGCCATGGAACCATCGATAGAGTATAGATCTAGAGTAAGTTTTGAGAACATTGTCATTTCCAATTGTGAAACATGATTTTTTTATGTTTCAGTTGCTGTGAAATCGAACCAATGAAACGGGTTATCACAGACAAACAGACGTCACACTCTTATCATTGTGCATCGACCACCTTTTTAACGGTCGATTCAAAAATATGGTAGGTGGCCAATCCGCCACCTGCAGCGCTCGCATCGTTTTTGTTCGCGTTTGACGTTTACACACTACCGCCATCTGTTGGCCTGTCGGCCAAACAAACCGATTTTAGCATTGGGCGTACATGTCCTCGTGACTATGATTTTGATCGAGATTTGTTCTAAGTGTTACGTCTGTTTGTTTGTGGGGTTATTATCTACGCACAAGGAAAAATCAAGCACCAGCAGAAGGTCATCCAAGCGCAATTTTTGACTAAATCACCGGAGGTGCAAGCGATAATGCAGAGCTGCACCGGGAAAACTTCGGTAACATATGAAACCTAACCGGAAAGCGATGAGAGATATGATCGTGATGTGGTGTACCACTTCCGGGACAACCCCATCCCTTCGCTTCGTCACGGCTTTTGTACGAAAATTTCGTATAAGTCATAACGCTTGAGCCTATTTCATCCCCCCTCGAAAGTTACGCAATTTGGAGACGGCACCTAAATAATTCTGAATTCCGACTGAGAATTATTTTTATTATTAAGATTATTTGGAATTTAAAGACTCGTTGCTTAATACGTAAATAATAAAAGCATGAATTGAAAAAAGTTAAGTTATAAATGTTTAATTATTTCAAATCAGAAATAATGGAACAAATAGAATATGTAGCATAAATCTACTTCAGAAGAGAAATAGTTGAAATTGTGATTAAATTGCGTGATTTGTGTACGTTTCAATTGAAGTTGATTTTTCTAAACGTATCTAATTGTTTCATTATTTTGATTCATTCTAAAATGATTTTACCTAGATATAAACATATCAGTACAGTACAGGATACGGTCAAATTATTGTAACAAACCATATATAAATAATTACACATACATTCTCCGTTTTCATTTCAATTGTATAGGTCAACTATTTCATAACTGTTTGCGTTATAGTGAAATGGGTGCAAAAATGAACAACATATCCATCATTTGGGAAACTGTAAACAAAAAAATTTGTTCGAGAAAATCGACGTTTTCAAATGGTTACATAACTTAACCGCCTATTCCCCATATTGTGATTTCCTCGATTACCATTCACCAAACTGTCAAAACGGTTCGGGGTACAGTTGGTTTATTGTTATTTTGGATGTTAAAAGGAATTATTCTGAAATTGTCGTAAATGGTTATGAACAGTTTGTGAAACAGTAGAAATACAGTTCTTGATTATGCGGGCAGATTTTGCATTCACTGAAACATTTCGCCTTGTGTATTACCAGTCAGTGAACGCTCTTCAGCTCTCAAACACGAATGCCACTCGTGCGGAATCGGATTGTAAAGAATCATTCGCTACAGCAATCGGATGCCTTCGGCACAAGGAGTCGATAGTGAACCATTCTGTTGCCGTTTTTGTCTAACTTGTCGCTCGGCGAACAAGAAGAAAGCGCATTGGAAATTGAAACACTCAGCTTAGTTGGAGAAACGGCAATCTCGCTCTTGACCGCTTGTGGATGTGAGCGAGAGAAACGCAATATTTGATTGAATGTTTTCCATGCTTGCTTCTATGCTTTCTTTTTCTTGAAAATTCGTTTCAAATCCCCGGAATTCTAGAGAACCAAAAGTAAAGGAATGATAGATGACAAGGATAACTTCTAAAGAAGTTTCTGATGGAGCTTCTTGATAGATTTGTTTTATTTGTAAATTAAAGAAGTTCTAACTATCCTGTAATTTACCTCTGGAGAAAAGATTATAAATAATAACTTATTCATTGTACCATTGCCCATCTATTATTCTACCTGCTTCAACATTTTGTTGAAAAGGTAGAATAATAGATGGGCAATGGTGGAAAATTATAGGAGTTTCGAAAAATGGCAGAATTCTTATACGTATGTTTCCTGATTTCTAAAAGTCCATCAGAAATTCCTTAACAAATTTTCAAAGTAGTGCAAAAGTTTCCCCTGAGGTTTTAATTCATTAAAATCATACATTACGAATTTAACCACAATACATATTCCGTAATGTTCTTAAAACATACAGGCAAAGCTTTCGCATTAAACTTCAACAGTACTGTAAAATAATCGATAATAGACCATTCAAAAAAGTTTGTTTGGATTTCTAAAGGTAGGAAAAATTAGTTCTACATCAATATGTTTACCATAGTATAATGAAGTTTCGGAGTTCATACAATATATTATCTAAGATATTAGTTACAAATACTTTCAGTAAAAATTCCATCCGTTTTAACAACTAAACAGAACAAGATTTTTTCTAGTAAATCCTACAAGAAATATTTAAGCTTTTTTGGGAGGTACATTGCCAAAAAGTTTTAGAAATTAAATACGATAAAAATTTAGTAAATTTTTCCGAATTACCGTTTTGACTCATATTCCGAACACTTAAGGCAACAGTGACTTCAAATGCTGATTGACTTAAATTAGCTGATATTTGTGAAAATTTTGATTTCTATGCATAGTCCAACTGAGAGTTGTTCGGTTTATTGTTAAAATTGTTCATTTAAAATTTTGATTCAAATGCCGAAAACTGTGTTTGTTCTGTCTTATATTCCAAACACCTTGACTAAAATTTCGAACAGCACGAATAAATCGTATTCAAATGAACCATTTAGCAAATAATTTCGTTTGAACTAGTTCTACGTTAAAATTGAATTGCAACTGATTTCCGTTTCCTGGTGATGTAATGACATATTTCAGTGAAACATTTCAACCATATCGCCATACAAATACCGAGTGTTTGAAATTTGAGACAAAACTGTATATTTAAATCTCAAAAAATTACCAACAATCTTCTTTCAAATCTTTTCTGTATGTGTTTCTCTAGAAATCCTGTATGGAGTGATTCGTAGAGGAATTTGTAAAGCAATCCCTAAAAATATTGAGCTTTTCCTGGAGTAGTTTTTGAACCAAAAAATGTGGAGTGGATAATTTTATAAGTTATTTATGGAAGAATCATTAGATAACCATTCGGAAAAAATGATAGTTATTTCTAGAACTGAAAGAATACTTGATGGAACTTCTTGAATGAATAAACATTTTTTGAGAAGTTCAAGAATAAATTGCAAAATCTTAGTAAATCTGATGAACAATTTCTTTAAAAACTTTCCAAAAATATCGTTAGTGCGGTTTAATGAAAATTTTCGGCAAAATACTTAGATCTCTGGTATTTTTTTTTTTGAAACGATCTTAGAGAAACAATAACATAATTCTTTAAGAAATTCCTGAACAAATTACTCGGAAAATATAAGAGTATTTTCGCGGAAAAGATTTTGATTTTTCAACTATTGGAACATATTTTGCTAGGAACTTTAAAGGAATATTTAAATTTCTTAAACATTTCTTTGTTAGGCATTTCTGAAAAAAAAAAAATCGAGGGTTTTTAGGGATGCGGAATGTTGTTTCTTGATTAAAAAAAAAAAACTAAGTAATAATTATCTATGAAAAACGCAGATAGATCTGTGGAGAACATCTCGGAGAAATCATGAATATAATTTTTTTCCAATTGAATTCTTTTTGATTGCTCATGAAATTCTTGTGAAATATTACGAAGAATTCTTAGAGTAACAGCTGGAAGAATCATTCAATTTTTATGCAGAAATTTCGGATAATTTTTGCTGCCATATTTCCGAACAATACTGTAGAGAAACTCTAGGAAGAGCAAAATTGGAAAAACTGTCGGCGAACTCTCTGAAGAATTCGTTGAATGAATCCTTGCTTGGTGATCTTGAAGACATTTTTGGTGACACTCCTAGATTTTTTTGTAATATTTTTTGGAGAGATCCTTAGTAGTTCCTGAAAATTCAAATTATTAATAAAAAGCGGAGTATACTTTAAATTGACAACTGGAATGAATATTTAGTATGTACGAAGAGGTCCTTCCAGGAGTAATGATTAAAAGAATTTTTAATGCATTATCTGACTTTTTCAAAATTCTAGTGAGATCAGAAAATCTGAGAATGATTTTCCGTGAGAATCCCAGGACGAACTCAGTAAAAATTAGTAAAGGAGTTCTTTGAGAAGGCACTGAAAAGTACGAAAATAATTCAAATTCCCGCAGGAATTTTCAAAGGAATCTGATCAAAGCAGATAATGGAATACCGGAAAAGTTCGTGAAAGAATCTTGAAGAACATTCCTTGTGAGTTTTTTTTGCATGAATATTTGAAGGATTTTTGATTGGATTACTGAAACAATGAATCTTTTCCGTAGCAAAAATTGAAATTTACAAATATCACTGATGTGCCGCGAAATGAGACGAAGCAACAATTAAAATAAACCGTGATAATTGCGACCGACATGAACTATGAAAACAAACCTACATTTTCAGTTTGAAGACTTTTTTTTGCCTTCAGTGGTTAAATTGGACATTAAATACCATAAATGCCATCATTATCATCCCGCTTCTAAGGGATCCTCATTATCCTGACAGTAACACCGGCATTTAGTCCAAGAGATGAAACATACCGTCAAACGGGGTAACTTGCAACACATTTCAACTTCAAAGCTATATGGATGAAAAATTTAAGGATTCAGATGAGGTAAAAACCATCTGGTAGCCTAATCGCCACGTAAATAATACCATGCGATAATAATTTTAACAGTATTTGGTTTTCTGGGCTCAGGAGAGACGAAAAGTATACATTTTTCATGCTACCCCTGATGTGGGGTAACATGCAACACATAGTGCAACCTAAATTTCATCATTAAAAACTTAACCTATATCGTTTTATTATGATCATTTACTAAACTTCTGCAGTAAAAGCATAACAATAATCAGAAACAGGATACTTTACTCTTAGAAAACTAATTATTTTTGATTGAATTATGAGCATTAAACCAATTCGATTGAAAACTACATTGGTATTGCATAGGGTGTCCACACGGGGAAATTCTAGCATATCATAAGTCTTGACCATTATTAAAAAGCCATTAAAATGTTTCAATACAATTTATCAACAAATGTAATAGTATGTTAGGTTATACTTCACATAACTTTTATTTATATATATTTCAACCGAAGCAACGTATCTTATATTGATATGTATGTCTTTAAACAGCCTTTCTTAGTGTTTTGACATAACTATCATCATATTATATGCAGAAAGTTTCCAATGCAGAAAGTTTTTTCTATTTTCATGAAGGAAATAAAACTAATTCTAATTGTATTGCGATTTATATAAATTTTCTAATATTCAGTACCAAATGCTTATAGAACTGATTGATGAACAACAATTTTAATGTTACTGAACAAATATATGTTCAATTTCGCTTTTTCATGTGTTTTTAATGGCAACCGGCAAGAAATATCGAACAATTGAGATTAAAATTGCTGTTGCAAGTTTCCCCACAAGGGCAGTCAAAAACGTTTTTGAATTTTTATAGTGTTCAAGCATCATATTATCAAAACTTTTTTACTGTCAATTAGTACACTATTATGAACTGTAACTGATAGCAAATGCCCTGAATGGCTCATTTTTACCGTTTGTGTTGTACGAGGAACGATTTTCAGCATTAATTTCATACAATACAACGTGTAATACGATTTTTACCTCCAGAAAACCAAATCAAAAATAAACAATACTCAAACCCTCTACAAAATCTACTGTTTTAAGCCTAAAGTCAATAAACGGTGAAATGAATAACAATAATTTGACTAAGTGCTAAACGAAACGTCAATTCGGTTATATGTCGAAGTGTTGCAAGTTTCACCCCTGTTGCAAGTTACCCCGTTTGACGGTACCGTTATCACAAACTCCGTAAAGTCACATGCTGTGCCGAAGGTCCACGCCAGAGAAAAGAACACTAAATCGCCATTTTCCGGGAAACTTATTATCCGGTGGATTGACGGTGGGTTTATCGCTGCTAGATGGGTTTTGATGGATCAAATTTTTCTGTTGTTTTGTTTCCTCTTCGGTTCTCGGCAATCTGTCTGGGATATTGTCTGTCTGTCTGTCTGCCAGCCTGAAAATGAAAAGCCGGCATCAATTCGCTATTGTTAAGCTATACTATTGGCTTCGCCTCCTTTCAGAAGTCAGTCATTGGCGTCGGGGACGGTGGACATGTTGAATAGAGTGCCATCGAAATGAATATGTAATGCCATACTATGTATAGTGTGGACTTTTTTTTTGGATAAAGATTGGACATTTTTGAGACTTGACAAAAACTTTTTTTTGTCACTTGATGATGATTTTGCATATATTTCATGTAATCTTGGCCCACTTTTACGATGATTTGATATTTGTATCCCTTTTCTCAGTTGTTAGTTTTTTATTGTCTTGAAAAAGAAAACTTGAGCTTCAAATAAGTGAACTTCAAGGCTGTAATGAAATGATAATTCCGCTGTCTCATCCACTCCCTCCGGCCTCAGACGAATAATCCGATACTTTCATCTGCTCAAAAATCTGTTCATAATTTGAATTGCATCCAATTTCGCACGAAAACCCGATATAATTCGAATCCAGAGATAATCCTTCTCAGGTTTTGATCACCCAATTTTAACTCCAGAGGGGGTTTTTCATCCAACATCGAAAGCTTTTTAGACTCGGCTGCTGCGAAATATATTGTATTTTTAAATGAAAGTGTTGGATGTGAAAATGGACCAATCAGACAGGCGTACACAAAAGGTTTCGACATTGTTGCATACAGCATACAGGAAGCACGAATCGAAACCTAATAGGAGACTTTCCAGCAGGGAAAGAAATTAAAGCCAATTAGTGAAAATACGTTGAATCTCAAATTATTTAATTGACAGCACCGCAATCCATTGTTTTCCAATTAATTATCCGAAGGTAATGGAAGTGTTCTGTATGAGATTGGATATCATACATCATTTGTTGGACCGTCGTTAATTGATGAAAGGTATCCCAAGCAACTGAAAGTTCAGATAAAACGGTGCTTGGCTTAATCAAATAGAATTGTTAAGTAATTTATCGAATTTAAATTTAATTGGTTTAATTTACTTTCCATGAACGAAAAGCTTTATTCGAAAAGCTAGTGAAGCAGAATCTGTTGAACAAGTTCCTTCAACATTTTCGATTGATTAAAATTTTGGGATTGTATCCCGAGTTCCTGCTATAGGTTATTTTTTGGCACAAGCAGAGTGGACTTTTTTCGTTTTAAGGAATCTCAAAATTGCAACGTTATAAATATATTTCATGAGAAACTCCAGGATGAATTTTATAACAAGCTTAGAAAGGTTTTCAGTAGAAAATCATCCAGAAAATTAAGATATTTTGCCAGAAGACCTCCTTCAGAATATTCAAATAAAAACCAAAGATTTTGAATTTCTTAACGATTAATAAGTCCAGGATTCACTTCTCAAAGCAATTCCTGGAGAAAATCCTAGGGAATTTGCTGAAATAATTCTTTCGAGAAATACTTAAGACAAGAAGCATTCCTGGAAAATGTCCTGGAGTTGTTCGGTGGAAATCGGTAAAAATTCTGGCAGTACCTTTATAAGTACTTATTACTACTAGATTGTTTTTAAAAAAAATTAAGAGAAAATTATAATTTTAGCCTAAAAATATTTTCTTCAAAATTAATTGGACAAAATAAACATTTCATTATCCTGCTCGAGATACACGAATTTTCAATCCGATTTATAAAATATCGAAAATCACTTTGCAAAGCATTTGAATTGTCTGGTTCGAGATATTGGATCTCTTTTAAATCTATATTTGCGGTGCTGGCAGCATACAATGCATATGAAACAATGAATGGTACTTCAACTTTTCATAGCATTTAAGATTGCGAGCTACACAGAGAATGGCGAAACGTTTGGCGATACACTTAATAACGTCTAGTTAAACCTAACTGAAGATTGACATTTGTTATCTGGCATCAAATTGATAAAATTCTCATTGAATCTAAGCTAGGTTCTAACTAGGCTTGTAACTCCGTTTTGTCATAATCTTCAAAACATTTTCAACCTTCACAGTACTGGGTGCTGACTTCAAAGCTTCAAAAATCTGTATCTTCACCATCGTTTGATCGATTTTGATAGGATTTTCAGGAAAAAAAAAATTACAAATGAGTTATATGTTTGATTAATGCATTCAAAATATTCGGTTTCGGATTTAGGTCCGAATTTGTAGGGCTACCTTGGGTGTTTCATGATGAAAATGCAAGAAACTTCATCAGAGAACTTCGGAAATCAATGCAGTATTGATGTCTTTGATAGAATACTTTCAGTGTGGAAACTATTGTGGTCATTTAGGGAACATGATCATCAGGTATCAGTTCGCGTAGGGATCGTAAGTGGCCATTTCCAGAATATTATGTACTGATACCTCTCTACGGCTCTAAAATTTATGATTTTTCACCATTAGCGTCACTTGAACTCAAACCTAGGGGGGGCTTGACCGATTCGATTTATAAAATTGCTCAAGCGAGATTTGAACATAGTAGGAAAATTTTAATTTTCTAGGGGGGGGGGGGGGGGCTTAGACCCCCCTAGCCACCCCGTATTTACGCCAATGTTTTTCACCCAGATGAGATTGAATATCATGTCATGAATTATAAAGTGGTTTTGACCATTTTCGGACATTTGGTATTAGGTTTCAATAAGGTTTTTTTATGGCTGATTTTGGAACCTCTTCTACTGTGGTCGTATGATGGCTTGCATTTTAATATTTATTACATTAAAGTAAATTGACATCATCTCATATATTTCCTCTTGTTTCTGACGTTACGTCCCATCAGATTGAAGCCCGTTCCTGAGCTTACTATTTCACGAGCAATTTCGCATTATTGACCTGAGAACTTTCTTTAAAAAATGATCAAACTTTGCATTTGTATGCATTACTTTTTAAACAGAAACAGGCGATACATTATGCCAAAGAGATAAATTTACGATGTTTTTTTGTTTTACATCCTAGATTTTACCATTTGAACGACGGACATCGACTTCAAAGTGGAGTTCTGAGAAACCGAGATCTCTCGGAGTAGATAATGTACATAGATCTGTCTACTTTCGTGGCTTAATTTAGACTGACTAGAAGGTATAAATAATATAATTTTGCGCAGTGATATTAGTTCACACTCAGAGAATTCATTTCACTCGTCACCGATAGCACCAGCTATTTTTCATCCGTTTACACCAGGTACACCAACAAATTCGTACGCAAACCGTTACCAAACTCAAAACGTTTAATGCATGTATCAACAATATAATTCTTTTGTTATTTTTCATACAGTACAATTCATTTATGATTACATACAAACTTTTAAAACTTCGATGTCGGCACCCAGTACTGTAAAGGTTAAACAGCGTAGACAGCTACACGAGGAATGGACCAATCCAATTGTCTGCGTAGTAGTGCAATGTTGACAAAATTTTCCTTGTTTGCTGTGAGAACTGCCACAACATTGCTTTTGTTTGCTGTGAAAAAGTAAACATAACCAGAATTGCTGAAGAGCATTCACTTCCTTGTTGGACTGACGTTGACCGAAAGCTCAAATGACGTCAAACAAACATCGATACGTTTTCATTCTGAGGAAATCGACTTGTGCAAGATTGATCGTGCGTTGGTATTCGTGGCAGTTTGCTTGTAGATCTCTTTATTCTTTATTTGGTATAATTCATCTGACTTGATGTAAGTCTTATTGAATAACTTAATCTAATGATGAAACAAAACGTATATAAATCGAACAACTTCAAATCTTTTCACTGCACAAAACTAAAAACAATCGTTTAAACCGAATTACAATAAATACAAACAATCGGAGATTAATTGGAGCTACATACAGAGAAATTAGGAACGAATGATTTGCTAGGCTTCCAGGTATTATTCCTACGTACAAATTCTCTATATCGTACATTTCTAGGCCACGTTGTAGGGGTTAAAGCGCGCAATTTCAATTCCGAAGGTAATATAACTTTGAATGAATTTTTGTTTGCGTCGTAGCGACAATTTCTGATGAATGATCATTTTTTCTTAGCATGAAATCATCCATACAACCGTCGCACATCCAAAGAACGTTGCGTGAAAGATCCTTGATAGTCTTCCAGTGAATACCGCGTAGTCCAACACAGATGCAATGGAATGAGCCGGCACAATTTCCTTTGCAAACAACGTCGTCATTTGAGTCGATTCTCTGAGAGCATTTCAGACAGTTGTTTTCATCCTCCATGGCGAAAAAGCGAGAACGTTTCTTAGTTAGGGAATATTACTGATAATTTCAACGATTTTTAGTTATTATTGTGTTGGTTGATACGTTCCAAAAATGCAACAAACTCTAACGAATCAACAAATATACACGAGAACATTTAAACCGACGTATGAACACATCAATTTCGCAATTAAAGCAGAGCAACAACAACAGCAACGATAAGGTGCCAACAACCAAAAACTTAACATTCTCTATTGTGGAATTGTACATGCTTGTATCTACTGATAATGATAATGATATTTTTTTTTTATAATGATGAGTTTTTTTTTGATAATTGAGCAGTGTTGCCATTCAAGAGAGAATTTGAGCATTCTGAAAACCAAGTGAAAAGCTAAGTTTTTAGGATAACTATTTCATACATTTCAAAAGCAGCATATCTATACGCATTAATCAATTGTTCATGTCGATAAGTATCGTTCCTTCCGTGGTTCAATCAAATGTCAGTTAGCAGAAATTTTATTTACACTATTTCTAGGTTGATGTCAAATCATTATATTTGCAACAGCCATTTGTATTGCATCAACATAACAGATTCTAATTTGTGCGATTGTGGGAAAACTTATGAAGACATTGATCGTGTTGTATTTCATTGTGACAAATACATTTCTCAAAGGAATAATTTAATAAACAGTATAACAAATTTAGGTCTCTCAGTTCCTTTGTCTGTTCGTGACATACTTGGCGTGAAATGTCTTCTAGTTTTGGCAATTTTGTTCAATTTTACAAATAAAATCTCATATATTGTTTGATACTTTCCTGTTTTTTTTAACTTTATTTTCAGATGAAGGTTGTGCCCCGTTCCATGACCTGTTACTTGATACGCTTGGTGATAACCAGATAGTTTCCCATTTCAAGACTTAATTGATGTCCTTCTCAAGCTTATGGTTCGTTATCGTGTGAACCTTTAGTTTTATGTTTGTGTTTATAACGTTTTATAAAAGATAGAGAAGTTTTGTTCCTCTTTGAGAAAGATTTCAAAGAGAAATCACTCATAGGGGTTTTTCCCTTTTTCTAAATTTTCAATTGAAATAAATGAATGAATTAATAAATAAATAAGTATCGTTTCTTGACAGACGATGGTGATTGCCATTTCATCTCGATCTAAATAATTTTCCTGCTTGACCAGTGTAATCTTCGTTGGATATATACCCGAGGAGGAAAGAATAACTCGACAATAACTTATGCATACCATATTTTGGTATCATACCACAATTAGGTGTTATTCAGTTATCAATACCTCATTTTGGTATTATTATGGTATTGGAAAAAAAATTAAAACAGTTAAAAATACTTTATTTTGGTATTCGATAGGCATTGAGGACTGCTGGAGGTATTGAACTATTATTGAAAATTAAATCATTTTTATATGAAAATCCACCATGTATTATTTAGGTATTACAATACCTGATCTAACTATCAGCTTGGTATTTGTAGAATATGCAGAAGGTATTATTTGAGGTATTTTACCTCTTATACATACCTCATTCAGGTTGTAAGTATTGGAAATTATCTGGTATAGAATACCTCAATTTAGTATTCAGTAGTTATTTCTTCTTGCTAAAATCGGTAATGTTGCTTTCGGGTTTCAGAAAAAATGTATATCTACCCGAGCAGAAGAAAATAACTACTGAATACCAAATTGAGGTATTCCATACCAGATAATTTCCAATACTACATACCTGAATGAGGTATGAATTAGCCCTGCATAAGAGGTAAAATACCTCAAATAATATCTCAAGCATATTCTACGAACACCAAACTGTTAACTAGATCAGGTATTGTAATACCTCAATAATACTTGATGGATTTTCATATAAAAATGAAATTTTTCAATTGTAGTTCAATACCTCCAGCAGACCTCAATAGCTGTTTAATACCTCAATGAAGTATTTTTAATTGTTTTAAAGATTTTTTTCAATACCATTTTAATACCAAATTGAGGTATTGACAACTGAACAATACCTAATTTTGGTATGATACCAAAACATGGTATGCATAAGTTATTGGGGAGTTATTTGTTCCTCCTTGGGTAGTGTTGTTATTTGTTTAATACATTCGACATTCTGCCTCACAGTGGGGTAATTTGATCCGACACTGGTTAAAATTAATTTCATGTTTCTGTGAAACCTTTTGAGAATGTCGTGCTTTGTAAAAGCGTAGATGGCACTTGTGGTCACCATATAAATTTGACTAAGTTCTTTGCAATATTATTTAGATATATCTGTGATTTTTCAAGAATGTTTCCGGTACAGTGCTTTCGGATGGCGGCGCGAATAATCTTGAGCTTTGTTACATGTTAGAATGATTGAATTTGATTGTAAAATAACATAATGTAAACCTTTCAACGATGTACTTTTAAAAGTATGCCTTCGGCAAAGTCGACAAGCAGACATTTATGATTGTCGGAACTATCCGAAATTCAATAACACAGTGGAGTTAATGGATCTAATAAATGGGTAAAATTTTTAAAAAGATTAAATAAATTATTTTGAGAATATTGTTTCAGAAATTTGTAGACGACCATAAAAGCTTCCCAATGATGGGACGAAAAATATGTAGAGCTGTTGTACAGTGGGGTAATTGCACTTTTTTTGGGTTGAATTTTTTAACCGTTCCTTTGATCTCTTTTGAAGATGATGAGAATATCCGATGTACATTCGATTTTTATAATCTGCTGGTTCAGACATACCGTGTGCAAGTGTTTATGATTTACTAATGGTGGTCTGAAGGATACAGAATTTTGTGGCACAGGGGTGTAATTGAACCAGATATTGGGCCAATAATATTTCAACGTAGCCATGTAGTATTTTGAGGATCATGTTTTAGCAAAATTGTTAAGGACGTTTATGGTCTCAAAATAGTGATCTGAATATCATGGAATTCTACCGCACAGAAGAGTTATTAAATCAGATTATTAGGCCAATTCAATTCCTCAATTATTCAACCGATTGTTTGAGCTTTCATTGAAAGGAATTAGTTGTACCAGATTTAAGCGTTGGCGCAATTCTTCTGAAACCTTCCACGTTTTAGTGAGAGATAAATAGGGTAGGTGTACCAGTTATGGACATAGTGAGTCCCTATTTTGCCATACGTGATTACTTTAATGTCTTCAAATTCAAAATGTTTGTGTGTTGTAGTAGTTAGATTTAACATATATCTTGATGTAAAAACATTCAAAAAGATTTAAAATGTGATAGTTATTAAAAATTTACATATGGCCAAATAGGGAACCACTATGGCCATAACTGGTACACTTTCCCTTTGTTCATTTTTTTCTTTTTTACACAAAGCTAATCAAATAGCTCTGGTTTTAGGTCTGGTTTTAAGAATGGTTGGTTAATATTCATAAAAATTATCAATTGATAAAATCATCCAATCTGGCCTGCCATGGGCCACTACAACTCCCTCTGAAAAATCCACAAAACTGGTCGTAAAAATCATCCTAGACCACTGCGCGTTTTTTAACACGTAAAAAATCATAATTATAGAATATATAAAATTTGTAATACACTTATAATTGAAGGCATTTCTTAGCCGAGTGGTAAGAGTCCGCGGCTACAAAGCAAAGTCATGTCTGGGTTCGATTCCCGGTCGGTCCAGGATCTTTTCGTAAAGAAAATTTACTTGACGTCCCTGTGCATAGGGTATAATCGTACCTGCCACACGATATACGAATGCGAAAATTACAACTTTGGCCAAAAAAGCTCTCAGTTAACAACTGTGGAAATATCATAAGAACACTTAACTGAGAAGCAGGCTCTGTCCCAGTGAGAACGTAACGCCAGGAAGAAGAAGAAGTATAATTTGTATTGAAATTAAACACCACCTTGATCACCGAAGTTTGTTGCAAAATTAATCAAATTAATTATTAAACAACGTAAAGGATGAATGTCAACATAGATAAATGTCATGACAAGACATCCAGAAGATTAAAAAAAAAAAAAAAAAACGACGTGTCTGAGTTGATTTTTACCTGATGACCATTTTTACGGTTGCTGCAGATCATCTCAAGAGCTTTATAATGGCCACCTATATCCAAGAACAATCTCAATCATCCGTTATGTTTAGTAATTGATTTCTGATATGTTTTGAAAAAAAAAGTGCAGTGATCCAGGATGATTTTCACGAAATGACCATGTTTACGGATGTTCCGGATCTTCCGGAGGTCATTATTGTGACCACCTAGGTCCATGAAAATTCAAATAATCTATTGCGTTTTATAATAAGGAGATCTGGTGAGTTTGCAAAAAAAAACTGTCTTGGATTATTTTCATGAATTGACCATTTTTACAGATATTCCGGATTATCCGCTGGAGAACCACGTTGTTTACCATCGAAGCCAAGTATTCCACAACATGTAAGAGACTATTCCTGCACTAAACGGCACCTGTCTGATAAGATTTGGGTCACTAGCCATTAAAAACCAGAGCTACTTGATCAAATTTGAGTGAAAAACAAGAGAAAACAGACATACCCACATTTTACAAAAACGGGGAGGGTTTTAGTGGGGTGGCACCAACTCTGAAAGCTAGTATAACTATTTACATCTACTAAAAATCAAAAATTTCGAAAATCGGTTGTAGCATTGCTGAGAACGAGTATTTTGAAATTTGTAGTTTCATCCTGAAAATTTACGGTGAAAATTAACGTAACGCGACACTAAAACTCTGCACCTAGTGTAACTTTTCGAAGAATGGTCCGATTTTAAATATTTTTTTATGGAAAAACGTATCTTGACGAGTAGGAAGAGAATCCAAAATATAAGAGTTCTATAAGAAGTATTTATTTTACAATGTCAAAAATAAGGCTATTTTCGTAACGCGACACCATAATAATGTGACTATTTGAAAAAATACGTTTTCAAAGAACCAATAATTTGTTTGAAAAAATTAAACCCGCACATAACAATGTCATCTAATACCCTTCTAGTAAACGGATAAGACAATCATATTACACTTGATAAACTATGATACAGGGCTATTATGAAAAAGTTGTATAATGTCTCAATTTCTCACTAATAAATTATATTAACTTTATATAACTTTTCAGGTATAGAGAAAAATAGAGAAACTTTAAAGTAGATGGAGTACCGTGTACCTTTTAATTCCGCTCCTAAATGCTTATCTTTGACAGATACGCGTATTTCGACTACCACTTGCAGTCTTCTTCAGTGTCAGTTACTCGTATCCACTTGAGATTCTGCTCAGAGGATTCGAACATTCATTAAAGAGTTTTCAGGTATGTTTTTCACTGTATTTTCAATCAAATTTATGTTTTTTATACAATTCAACATATTGTCTTTCATGTTCTGCATAGCTTTGGAAATATTTCAGAGTTTGAATTTTTGATATCCTGGCGTAGATGTGCGTGAAATGTGTCATATTCATTTTGAAAAATAATCATTTTGCAACTTGTTGCAAAAATGACTATTTTGTAATCCTGTTGCATATCAGCCTACTTTTTTATCAAAAGAATGGACAACATAATGGCAAGAATGGATAACAAAAAGAGTTTTTTTTTATACACAACACATTTATTAAGAACATAATTTACAAATACATACACACATATTACATAACTACAATAACTTATAATCAAAAACAAAATCTAGTGCTTCTAGTGAGATTTACATTTTCTTCTATAATAAACTTAACATATACTATGAATAATGTTAGTGCTTTGCGCTTTGCACTCGCTTCGATATTGTCTAGTAATGGTAAGGAAAACTCCTTGAATATGTGTCTCCTACCTGTAATTACAGTACTGACCCGATTTTGTCAAGCCCTTTTTTTTGGATAACTTTCTGCTCTCACGGTTTCATTACCAAAAATTCTTCAAATCATTTTCAAGCTACAGTTAAAGTTATTATGAATGTGCATAACATAGTGAAGAAATAATTCTGATAATTAGTTTTCTTTCTGAAGGAGAGCTGAAAAATGATTTGAAGAAGGGGCTCACACAATAGGGTCATCTATGTATTTCTAGTTTTGGAAGAATATGATGTCTAAAATGAATGCAAACTGAAAATTTATGCTTAAAGATTGGAGTCGGAAAAATGCGACACTTTGTTTTGGGTGTAACTTTTCATCGCGTGGGTAAAAAATAATGGAATTTTGGGTAGTACTAGTTTAGAGTGTTAATGCGCGCAAAATTTTATCACGATTTGTCAAGCAGTTTTCAAGATGCACTCGAAACAAGAAGAGCTACGCCAGCAAATCTTGGGCGCAGTGATCGATAATCCTGGTCAGTCGCACAGATGGATCAGCAAAAGGCTTAGAATCCACCATTCCACCGTGTCCCGCGTTGTGAAAATGTTCCAGAAGACGAAGACCATCGAGCGCTACTGGAAGCGGTCGAAAACCGAAAACAGAATACCCAGAGAAGACGCGGAAGATAAGGCAGTACTTTAAGAATAACCCGAACCTTTTGCACCAGAGACGTGGCTTTTTTTTCTTCTTAGCAATGGGGGGATAATCTGCTCAACAGACGTCGTGTGGGGTTGGGGACCATTTACTACATGCAAGCAGTAAACAGGACTACACCCCCGACCCACTAAACCATTCCCATTGCCGCCAAACCCTTCGTCTCTTCGGGACCACGAAGAAGGCATTGCTTCGGAGAGGGGCTATTGCACATCGTACACTCCAGGTAAGGTGCGTAGCCATGCAGCAACGAACATCGATGGCACGCTTAGGGGGGTTCACCAAGGTAGCATGCTGGCGCTTTGCCAGCTTTCCAGGTGGTCCTTACCTCCCATTGTCCGCTGAAAGCGGGCAGGGTCGACCACTACGCCCGCGCCCAGCTGCACCGCAGGTAACAAGAACTGATAATGCGGGCTTCGCAATTTGACCTACTGAAGGCTCAGGCCCTATCAGCTAGCACCAGCTGGGATTGCTGACGAAGGGGCCTCCACCTGCCCCGAGCAACCAGAGGCTCGTATCCACCCAGTAGGCCGGCGCCACGACAGCAGCGCTACCAGGTCTCCCCGCGGCCACTTAATCGCTGGAAGGGTCGATTTCGACCGTAGGGCACCGGTATGACCTACGTAGCCGACTGCGAACCCTTGGACCACCTGTTGTTTAGCGTCTGCACTAGTCACTCCTCGAGTCCACACGCCACCTCCTTTGGAGTTCCGAGACGATGTGGGTGATAGCCGATGAAACGGCATTCCAGCCAAACTCGTCTTCACACATCCTCTGGACCAAATTGTCCGGAGTCGTGTCCCGACCGCATGTGGCAAACATGCGGTCACGCATTGTGCGGAAACGCGGGCACACGAACAAAACGTGTTCCGCCGTTTCCTCTAAACCTGCACAAACTGGACATTCGGGAGAACCCGCATGACCGAAACGGTGTAGATACTGTCTAAAGCAACCATGGTCCGGAAGGACCTGTGTCAGGTGGAATGTTAGTTCCCCATGGCGCCTATTGACCCAGATATCTAACCTCGAAATCAACCTGTGAGTCCACACTCCCTTGGTGGAACTGTTCCACGCATGCTGCCATTTGACCATAGAGGCCAGTCTGGCAGTCCTGTGTATGCCTTTTGTGCCGCGCCTTTCGAAGCACTCTATGTCTTCCATGATAAGGATACCAACAGGCACCATACCGGTGATAACGCAGTGTGCATCGTGTGACACGGTACGGTACGCGCTCGCAACCCTCAGGCATATTAGCCTATATGTACTCTCTAGCTTGCTACGGTAGCTGTTGGTACTTAAAGCCGTGCCCCAAGCCGGGCCACCATACCTCAGTATGGACGAGGCGACACTGGCCAGAAGCTTACGCTTACTGGCGTACACCGCAGAGCTATTGGACATCATCCGGGACAGTGCCACAATAGCTGTGGAGGCTTTCTTGCAGGCATAATCAACGTGGCTACCGAAGGTAAGCTTATCGTCGATCATCACATCCAAGTGTATGACGGAGCGCTTCAAAGTGATCGTGCAGTCGCCTACACTGATCACCGCTTGCTGCACCGACTTTCGGTTGTTGACAACAACAGCCTCAGTTTTGTGGTGAGCCAATTCCAGTTTCCTGGAGCTTAGGCACTCCTCCACAATTGCGATCGAGTGGGCTGCGGTCAATTCCACTTCTTCGATCGATTCACCGTAGACCTCCAGCGTAATATCGTCGGCAAAGCCAACGATGACCACACCCGCCGGGAATTTTAATCTCAACACCTCATCGTACATGACATTCCATAACACCGGACCCAGGATGGAACCTTGAGGTACTCCTGAGGTTATGTGAAAGCAATTCCGACCCACCTCTGTGTCATAGACTAATACCCGATTCTGGAAGTAACTCCCGAGAATCTTGTACAGGTACTCGGGTATCCCCAGAAGCAGGAGCGCATCAGCAATAGCCGCCCAACTAGCACTATTGAACGCGTTCCTTACATCCAGAGTCACTACCTCGCAGTAGCGAATCCCCGTCCTCTTACGCTGGAGTGCTATCTCAGCGGTTTTCTTAACCGTCAGAATAGCGTCTACGGTGGACCTCCCTTTCCGGAAGCCGAACTGGTTGCTTGAGAGACTATTTACACCCTCGGTGTACCTCAACAGTGAGGATGATCTTCTCGAGCACCTTCCCCGATGTGTCGATCAAGCATATTGGTCTATACACCGACGGGTCACCGGGTGGTTTTCCCGCCTTTGGCAATAGTACCAGGCTCTGCCTCTTCCACACATCTGGAAATACTCCCTCGTCCAGGCATATCTGCATAGCAGATCTGAACATCCCGGGAGCCTCCAAGATTACGACTTTGAGAGCCAGGTTTGGAACTCCGTCCGGACCTGGTGCCTTACCTATACTGAGGGATTTTGCAATCCCTACAAGTTCCTCATCGGTTACCCTCTCCTCATCGCCAGCCCCAATCCCCGGCTGTCCTACGAAAGGAGGCCAAGGGCTAGGGTTGTGGCGCGGAAAGAGCCCCTCGATGATTCCCTCCAGCATCTCTGGAGATTGCTCTGTAGGAGACCAGAGACGTGGCTAAAAAGGTCAATTCGTCGAAATGGTTCGTCCAGCAGACCATGAAGTGGGTTGGGCTACGTTTTTTAAGTCAGGATGGCGCCTTCCTGACTAACAAGCAAAACACGGTGCCCAAATTGCGTGCGCGGAAGCTGTACCGTGAGTGGCTAGTCAAGCCCGGCACTCTCGTCATGGACAACGAGACATACATCAAGGCGGACACCAAACAAATCCCCGGCCTCGAGTGTTTTGTCGGTACGTCCCGCATGAAGGTTCCGGAAAAGTTCTGGAAGAGAAAGATGGACAAATTCTCGAAGAAGTACTTGTTGTGACAGGTGATCTGCGAGTGCGGACGGTGAGAAAGCCGTTCGTTCACAACCGGCACCATAAACGGGCAGATTTATCGAGATGAATGCTTGCTGCCCTTCCTCCGCTCTCACCGTGGTCCCACGCTGTTCTGGCCGAATCTCGTTTCGTGCCATTACGCCAAGCCTGTTAGGGATTGGTATGAAGCGAAAGGCGTTAATGTGGTCCTGAAGGAGGCGAACCCGCTAAACACACCAGAATTTCGTCCGGTCGAAAAGTTTTGGACGATAATGAATTAGAAGTTGAAAAAAAAGGGGAAAAACATTAAAAACCGATGAAGCTTTGGAGAAAAACTGGAAGAAATTGTGTAAGGAAGATGGGCAAAGCTTCGCCCAGGATCTCATGAGCAGTGTTAAGAGAAAGGTACGAACATTCAGCTTGGGGGAAGAAATTCAATAAAAAAAATATGCCAAAACATAGCTAATATCTAGTCATTTAATCCCTTAAGGCGCGTTTGTAGTGATGTGTATAATATTAATATTTTCAGTCCAATTGTCTTATTTAGTGATTTTTACAGAATCGTGTATATTCAACCATTCATACATATTGGATCGATCATTGTTCGATCCAATATTGAGAGCTATCGTTTTTGCTAGTTTTACATAGCCCAAAATCTTCAAAAGCTTTCGACTCCAATTTTATGATCATCAACCATAATAACGGAAATGGCGACTGCGTAAGCAAAAACCTATTCCAATCGGTTACCGCAGGTTGCAGTGTTGTGAAAAACTCAATTTCTCATAACTCACGCTTGAGATTTTGCATGCGTGAGTTGTCAATCACGCAACTCAGCAGTCAAAAAATCATGGATGAGTTGGCTCACCTTTTTGACTCATTGTCTCGTATTTCCACAGTTTACTCGCACACGGCAATACTTTCTTGTTAGTCTGGTAAAATAATAGTAATTCTTTCTAATTTAAACAACAACATTCGGGTTTCACGTGTTTTTGACGGGTTTTACGACTGAATCATTTTTTACGGTTCGAGTTGATTGAGTGATTTTGCATCAAAATCTCAAGCGTGAGATTTGCTAAGCAGATCTCTAATGAGTTTGCTCTCTCGGGAAAGTGTATTGATTGAGATTTGAGTGTGAGTCTACCAACACTAGCAGGTTGTACGTAACTTTTCTATTAACGGATGCAAATATATTACAAATAAATACATGCTTAGTGGGCCGCTCTGGCGTATGGATCTTTGGATGGCAAAATTTAGAGATAGATGGCCATTAATAAGAATTATAGATCGTGATTTTTGCATATTTTTTTCCAGTATTACGATTAAGTCACTGTTGAACCGATTTTTTCTCACAATACTGAGCAAGTAATTTTGAAATAATTTGATCACATGCGTGATTTAATTCGAATGATGAATTATTGGAGTTTTTTTTTGCACAGAACAATTACTCCTTCCAAAAACTATAAAGGCAAGTTTCCTTGGAGCGCATCATTTAAAATTAAACTCAATTGTCTATAAATAATGTCAAAAGATCTAATTTTTGGCAGTCGCTGATTGAATGGCAAAAAATAGGTTCTCAGTTGTAATTTCTTTTGTATTTTTCTATAGGCCATTTCAACCAGCATCGATTATAAATTTGTTTGATTTAATAATCGTTTACATTGAAATTTTTTTATTTTAGAAAATCAATTCTTATCTGGTCAGCACAGACCCTACATTTTGTTTTTGTTGAAAAATAATCAGTAAAATATGTTTTTATCAAAATTTTTCACCATGATGAGTTCAAGTACCGTAATTTCGGGTGAAATTGATCACTTTCCACCGTTTTCCATGTCTGTTTTTCATGATGTTGCCAATTCCATACAACTTAATGCAGGAAAACAAGTACGACGGTGAGCCTCGTTGGCTTATATACTCAAATTTTCATACAGTTGTGATATTAGTTCTAAAAATTGTCTCTAAAATAAAAAATCAAGGAACTCCGTTTCGGGGTGAAATTGATCACCTGTCAAAACAATTATTGTTAGTTTTGAAAACAACTTTACTTATTTAATTTGGGCCTTCTGAATCCAAATATGGTTTCCAAATTCTTAACAATGCAACATATATAGAAATAATAAACAATTAATTTCCAACAATACGGTAGAAAACGCCTAAATGTAGGCAATTTCCGAAGGAATCTTCTGATATCTATGAAAAAATCAATTATTACAACAAAATGAACAAACTGGTACGAATTTTGATGATAGAATTCGTTTTGGGGATATATTTTAAGCATTCTTACATATTTTTAGGTTGACACCATGTCCAAATCCTTGTTTAAAACTATAAGTTTATTGGTGTCTGCCAATACCACACAGAACAAGATTATGGAATTTTCTATTATTTTTATAGAAATAAACATTCCTTAACACAAAAAACTTCACAACATGCAATTTGACAATAGTTAAGACAAACAACGTTCATTTAAATAAGTTGCATTGATTTCTGTGCTCTATAAGAGGGAAATAAAATCGTGTGACACAGTGATCAATTTCACCCTACTGATCAATTTCATCCGAATTTACGGTACATTGTATCAAGGATGTTTTACATAAATGTTTGTTTGAAATTTTATTTGGATTTGGTAGAGAACACTGGAAAAAATGGTAAAATTCGAAAAATCTCGTATTTTTCTCTCCACATAAGACAACAAGTTATAACTCTTCAAGCATTTTAAATAGTAATAAAAATAATACCGTAATCCGGGGTATCATTGATCAGCGGGGTAAAATTGATCGGAATGACTCGTTCGCACCATCATTTATGGATGAAAGATTTCCAAAGCATAAATGGCGCTTCTCCTTCTTATATTCAAGAGCTAATAAAAATTATGATTTTTGAGAAAATTGCGTTTACTTCATGGATAAATTTGTCAACTTTTCGAAACAACGATTTAAATGGTTAAGGATGACACTACCGAAGATGCATGTCTCACATGAGTTCTGCAAGCTATATGAACAAGGAAAATTCGGTTCTCACTAAAAATGAAATCGCCGAAAACGATTCCGTTGTCAAAACTTTAATAAGTATGTTTAGTTAGGCAACATTAACAAATTACAGTTGAAAATGTAGAATTTCCTTAGGAAATTGCCTACCTTTAGGCGTATTCCGCGGTTCGAGGAATTTTTAATTTTAAAATAACTCAAAGAGTGAATGACTTGTAAGCGATTGGCCTTCATATTCGGCTTCAGAAGCCATGATTTAAGTAAGTAACGACATTTTCAATATTACCGAATGTTGTATACATAGGTGATCAATGTTACCCCATATCAGCTTAATCAAAAAATCGCCAAAAACATTTTTTTGAACATGCGTAAATCTTTCAAAAAACAAAATACAGTATATAGTCACAAGCTATGGGTGGCAGTACTTGTTTTAAAAATATAAATCTAGCAACCTTTGCATTTTTAAATGAAATATTTAAGAAATATCTAAAATACTGATCAATGTTAACCCGGATTACGGTACATTTCAGTTATACGATTGATTAATACCTATTCTCTTAGATAGGCATTTTTAATTTTTGATTCATTCATGTTTTTACCTAAATATAAGGTTTTGTTTTTAGACCATTTTCAAATCGACCACGGCTGGAATCAGATTTTTAGTTCCAATACAAATTTTATATGCTTAAGTTTAAAAATTCAATTTGAATAAGTGATAGTCCGATCAATAATCATATCGCCGCTGATAAATATATTTTTTCAGATTTTCATTATACGCACTTTCTGACCTAGAACAAATTCAGCAAAACAAAGTCGCTCGAAAATAATGCGATTTGTGCAAGACTGATAAGAGATGCTTCAAAGAAATGTCACGTAATTAACATATTTATAATTAAATTATTCATTTAAAATCGCAATGTATTCTTGTTGGGTACAGTAATTAAATGTGTAAAAATCAGATTTCTATATTCACAAGTATTGAAATGGCAGTCGTACCCATACTTTCTGGGACACCCTATAGCTTCACAATAGATATCTATTGCTCGACTGCTGGGAAAGCTTGTACTTGGTTCATGATTCTAAGCGGCATAAAGCTGGTTGAAGTAATTGAAAACGTGATCTTCAATTTCGTATGAATTGCGCAAAACCCTACCATTGTCTGCAATTGTAGTAAATGCGTTATTCTTCTTCCATTTTATACGGAGAGCCAATTGAAAAGTTGAAAGTTTGTCTCCCGAAATGAGCTTATCATTCAGTCTCTCGAAAGAATGCGAAAATAGATTTTGCAACAAGAGCATTTTCCTTAATTTTGTTAATGTCAGTAATTCTCCTTGGATTTCTGATGTAGGTTATCATAAAAGTTATCCTCAGTAGTTGATATAAAATCCCGTTTTCTGCATGAAATGTTTGAAATGATTCATTTGTTTTCCACCGAAAAAAACTTCTAATTTTTGGTTTGGCACAATTCACCCATCAAAACATCCAGCTGCTTAAATTTCTACGTTGTCGAAGCCAGCGATTCCATGTGATCTCGAATTCCTGCATGTTATCCTTTGTCAATACATGGGCACGTTGTATTGACCAAAACCCTCCCAAAAATTCTTCCCTGATTTGGCAAGCAGCATTTAATTTTAGAATACTTATGATCAGAGAACGATATTCGAAGCTGTTCTATAAAAGATTCAGAAAAATATAATCGATCAAGATGAGATGCACAGTTCGGTCGAATGAAACTAGGGTAGAAGCGTCAGTTTTGGTCAGCCTAAGAATAAACGTATCTGGTACATATATGGAAAGCTATGCATTAACTGTAAATACGCCAAATGAAAGCTTTCAATCCCTATTTATGTATGGAAAATATCAGAACTGAAAACAACCCACATTATCGCATTCAAAATCACTTTGGTCAATATAGACCACTAGAACCAGTATCAGCCCCATTCTTAACTTTGGTTCCTAAATTGACTATTAATTTGTTATGATAGTTCCAAAATTAGGAATACCCTGGCTAAATAAGGATTAAAGAAGTTAGAATTGTAAAGAAAATTATGTTTCTCCATGGTAGAGCATTACGAAGAAATGAGTGTAGCTCTACCACGTGAATGAGATCTGTTCGACCTGAAATGTTACACGCAAATTTTAGGTGTAAAACTGTGTTTAGTCCACTATTGCTTCAATTGGCGCTATGGCAATAACCGGTGCTTCTACCCTATACTGAATTTGGTTCAGTTGGAGCAGATCCCACGTATCTCTAAGATGCAACTGTTTAACACATTCCTCAAAGCTGGACTGCATCTATACGACTTTATCATTTTGACTACTCGAACTCCCGATGGTCTGCTTTTGAATTTAAAGATGTCTCCCCACATCTGTTCCTGGAGGGTAATGACTCCGACGTATTGTTTAAGGTACGCCACAATGTCGTCGTTTCGGATGATTTCAGAGAGATCCTGTATCTTAACCTCTACGCTCCCATCCACCAATTGAACCTTGACATTGGTTTTGTTAATGGTGATCTCGTACTTACCTTAATGTAGATCGACGTTGTCCTGTGCAATTTTGAGGGTTTCACATTTGACATGTACACAGTTTTGCACACAGTTAATGATTGAGACCCGATGAAAAATCAAATAATTTCCCCAACTAAAATCTGGTTGTGTTATCTTATATTTTATCCTTAGTCAAAATCATGGATACAAGACGAGTTGGGATCAGATTTATACCATTTAGTTGGATACCCACTCATATCTGGACCCCTATCCCATTGATGGAGACACTTGGTCACCCAGGACACGCGCCGCTTGGCCTCAAGCTAGAATCATTTGTGCATCGTAGCAAGCAGTGATGCAAAGAGTGTACCTTACATACATCTTGTCCGTCTGTTGCGTGACATGAGTTCAAATTGACCGCCGGATATTTTCCATGGAAACCATGGAGCGATAAGATCCAAAGCCGACTATGGGGATTCAGAAAGCATATCTCCTGCAAGAAGATTATTTGGCCTACTCTTCGTTACGATTTGATTGGGTTGACTCCCAGCAACAAACGATATTAACCGCTTGGAGAGTGAGCCAATTTTGCCAAAATGTTGTGTTTATGCATCTGAGATATAACCATACGCATAGTAATCCGAGCTCGAGGATAGAAACAAGGGGCTCGTCTCAAAATTTGCATATATGAACATTGGGGAAGTGCGACAACAACGTGCCCCACAATCTGTGAAGCTCGGAAAAAAAAACATCATCGGAGACCGGAGTTTTCCTTTCCGGGGCTGTTTGTTCTTCGGTTGGGTTTCATCATAAGCATATTCGACAAAGGATGTTGTGATTGGCTGGCGTGTCGTGTTTGGAAATATAATCGCCCGAAAGAGCAAAGAATCGTCGGAAGGCTCGTTCTGTTTGTTGAGGATGCTTTGTCTGCTGCGGAATGTTTGCACTGGTCGAGCAGGAAAATTGATTAGACCAAGTTGAAACGGCAAACGCAATCGTATGTGAAGGAACTGTAATTATCGACATGAGAGTTGGTTTCTGCGAATTAGATATGATGTCGGAAAAATTGTATGAAAATTAAACTATTTCAACTATTTTAATCTGATAATTCTTAATGTTAAGTTCAGACTATGACCGTATAAATTCTCAATAACTAGATATTGAAGGCACCTTCGAGTTTTGGAGGTATCGACTTACAGAACACAAAACCAGGGCAACTGAGATCCAAGGGATGGTCGAGGTAGCCATGAAAACTAACTTTCACTATGGTAAACGGTACTGTAGTACCGTAATATGGGGTTTTAAGGACTTGTGGGGTTTTAAGGGATTGAACTTGTCCATCAAGTTTGACAAGTCACGAAAACGTCGAAAGTCGATATATATCAGTCATCTGAAATGCTTGATTTGTTTGGAGGATTGTGAACTGCATTATGTGATAGGCGATGTCTATTAAAATAAAGTATTGTGGAGTCTAGATACTAAAAATGATTCAAAACTTTTTTGTTTGAATTTTATGGGTTTAACACATTTAACTACAAAACTATGGAACAATATTAAGAATAATATGTGAGTAACTTAGAAGACAAGTATTCTAAATTGAGATCGCAACGCAGACAAACACTTTTGAAAATTTTATCTAGATTTCGACTTTTAATATTTCTAATAGAAAAAGTCTCTTTTTGAAAATAAGTGGGGTGCTAAGGGATTATCTTTTCTACTTTTTCAAGTTACTAAACTCATTCGATACATGCCGTAATATATTCCAATATACTTTTGGATTGTTCCATGAAATAAAACTGCATTGTTAAAGTAAAGGGGTCTATTCTGTTTGTTACTGAATATCACCAAAGTGTTTAATCTCGAAAATCGGTAAAACTGGTAGGAACTCTTGATAACAACGTGTTAAAGCAATATGGGATTTTTCTTGATACTATTTCCGAAACTTTTTCGATCAAACTGGTGAAAAGTTTGAATGATTCTTTTATTTGGAAATGATTTTTAAGCTATTGATTATTCAGTGGTAATCCTGTGAAGTGGTAAACAATAATTATATTTTGTCATTTCTCAGAGTCTATAAATTCGAAGAGTTGCGCGAAGAGTGAAACCAAATCTATCGAACTGTCAAACCGTCTACCTATCAAGCAGACCAGTAAAACAAATAAGGGCTATTTTCGAAGACGAAGGAGAACAATCATTCAAGGAGGCCTCTTTGCGCAACTCTCTGTATATAGACTCTGTCATTTCTGAGTTCTTTTTGAGAAACTTCGCGGCTTCGTCGGGCACTCAACGCATTGTGTTATAGAGTGAGCGTTAGATTTCCGCTCCATACTGGAACACTTTACTTCGACGGGTCTGGGTCATTTGGCATAAAGCCATTTGGCATAACGCCATTTGGCATAAAGGACATTTGGCATAACAGCCATATGGCATAAAGGTCATTTGGCATAATTTTGAACAATGTGAAAATAAAGGGTCATTTGGCATAACGGAAATTTGGCATTATATAAAGCCATGTGTAAAGTAAGAATCAATTGGCATAATATCAAACCATATGTGAAGTAAAGGTCATTTGGCATATCGGACATTTGGCATAATATCAAACCATCTGAAAAGTAAGGGTTATTTGGTATAATAATGCAGATACTCCTTTTTTTCACATAGCACTGCTGTAATATTACGCAAAAGAATAAGTCATGTTGAAAAGAAGTGCATATTCCTACATAAAAAATAACGCGCCAAATCGCTATAGCAATAACCCTGGAAAGAATACCTTATGTTTAAAAGAAGGATAAATCTCTAGATAAATATCATGACTGAACAGGATAGGATAGGGTGTCTGTGTCGTAATATTTCTTAATTTGAAATTAAAAATATAAAACAAGGTCATGATGCTGCTACATTTATCTTTTAAAAATTGCTGTGTGCGTTTGAAATGCAATTATCAAATGCGGGAACACCAAACGCGGTAAGATTTTCCACAAGTAACCCGATGCCAAAGATAGCTTTTCTTTGCTAGGTTGGCGATGATATGAATAATGTTTGCTAGGTGTCCTTTGATTGTTTTGTCTTGCCGCATTTGAAGCTCATTTGGTCGAGATTTGCACCTCAAATGCAATCAGCATTAACATTTCGTTTTCCAACGAACCCGATCAACCAGTGCACACTGGTCCAGGAAGCTAATTTAGGCAGATATGCGGTTTTCGTCTCGATTTATTGATTTCAGAGCCATAGTTGCTTCTGATAATATGTTCAGAATTTTCGGTTCCGGGTCATTTGGCCGAAAAGGTCATTTGGCCGAACGACATTTGGTCGAATGCCGTTCGGCCGAAATTGAAAACAAAAGTGAACCACTGTTAGCATGGATTTATAATGAATTTCAAAGAACTTATTCAGCTTATTCATGAAGAAGGTTACACCATCATTGATATACACATAATTTGCTTTTTAGTAGTAGTTTATGAAACAGTTCGTGCTGAAAGAAGAACATCCTAAATGTAAGCAGTTATTCACTTCTCTGCTAGCGGTGATTGCCACCCGCAGTTGTTTGTAGTTAGCTTTTGACAGTTATCAAAAAGGTTTTGGATTGGGTTGCTTTGATCCCTTGGATCGTACTAAGTAATATGTCATAGTTCTAGCAACCACAAGTCTTGGTTTCTTTGACTTAAGTATTCCCCGAGTCGTTTATTGCTATACGCAAGCAACGGTGCAAAGTTCAGTTCTCATGTTGCAATCTTAAACTTGGAGGAGAATGACATCTCACCCAAGTTGAGGTAAAAAAAATGTTTTGAATAAGACGTAAGAGAATCTGGGGTAATGTGCACCCTTGAGGCAAAACAACCCCACGGTGCCTTTTATGATTATTTGTAAAAAATTTGGAAAAGATTCGTCAAGGGCGGATAGGAGTGACCAACAACATGTGATTTTACAAATCCAACTTCCATAAAAATGTCTAAATTTTTCTAAAATATTTATAGAATCCCTGAAAAGTCGATTTACTCTTGGAGTGCATATTACCTCTGATACCCTTATTATAAGATTGAATATTAATAACCATGAGAAATACTTCACTCTTGAAAGAACAGCCTATGATCAAAAGAAGGAAAAATCTCTTATGAAAATTTAGGCAAGTGTAATGCATATAATAGTTTTATCAGTACAACTACAAAGAACTTCCGATGATTTGAAGAAGGTAAAATTCACAATTAAAATATAAGCTGAACTATTTTCAATAGTAATGAAACCAGTTAAACTCGAAAGAATAGCCTATGTGCAAAAGAAGGAAAAAATCTGATGAAATCAATAAAACACTTGAAACCTTATTACACCTTTTGTTATCCAGAGACGAATTAACCGTCACCTCAGAGTCTTGACGCGATGTGAGGAGTTCATAACTTCGTCCTGAATTAACGGGTCGATTTTATCATTCAATTAGAGCTATTATAGAGTGACAAAAATTACGTCCCGTCACATCATAAAAAATCAACAAATTAAATAGCTTATCAGTTATTGGGCCACACTTATGAAACCTACACACCAGAAGAGTTGTGATTTGATTTTTATGTTCATGATTCGGCCAAACGGCATTCGGCCAAATTACTCGTTCGGCCAAACGGCATTCGGACAAATGGCCGGACACCGAATTTTCAGTACTACAAAGTGTACGCATAAGTTTTTTTTACGATGATCACAAGAGTGAAGTATAGGCCAAATTCTTTATTTTAACGAATCGTGAGTTGGTATGTTCAGCAAAGTTGTAGCAAATGATCAGAGTTGCTCAATATCAGTCATTACAGCGTATGGCTGATTTACATAAACTTTTAATATCAGTTGCGAGCTATCAATATCACTTTGATTTGGCAACCAACAGCAGTGATGCGACATCGCACTCTAGATTATAATCAAGTCACAATTCTCCTTCTCCCTGGGGCCTTCCTTAGCCGAGTGGTTAGAGTCCGCGGCTACAAAGCAAAGCCATGCTGAATGCCGAAACCCGGTTCGTAATGGAAATTTCCTTGACTTCCCTGGACATAGAGTATCATCGTACCTGCCATACGAATGCAAAAATGGTAACTTTGGCAAAGAAGCCTTTCAGCTGAGAAGCAGGCTCTGTTCCAGTGAGGATGTAATGCCAAGAAGAAGAAGTGACAATTCTCCAAGCTATTAACGTTCTTCAGTGACCAACACATAGTTTCAATTCATCTGCAGCATTATCAAAAATATCGTATTGATAAGTTGCCATTTTATTTGCTTAATTGAAAATTGAACTTAACCCATCAGTGATATCCATAGTCTATCGCTATCAATGCATTGGTGATGGAGTAGACAGCATGAGTTGATGTGATATAGAATGATCCGTATTGTATCGCAGTCGGCCTGTACAAATCAGCAAGTTTTAGGCGTTGATAGTGACAGCGAGCAACTCTGCAAACGAATAGCTAAGAAGCCGCGATAATTGTTTTTTTTTTTAAATAAAAAAATCGTCGCTCTTGAGTGTTCTATTTTTTAGATTTATTGGCCTACTATGTTCTACAAAGATTTAATACTTATCATTTCCTACAACTTTGCCATAGTTGTATTTCTTATGGTTTTCATGTTATTTGAATTTTTTATCTTAAAATTTAATATTTTGTGTGCCTTGTATCTACAGAGGATACATAAATTATTATAAAACAGATTCAGCTGTTACTAAAATAAAGCAGTAATAAAATGCTAAAATCTTCAATTTAAGTATGTACAGAAAATATATTGAAATTATGCCAAATGTCCGTTATGCCAAATGACCCTCATCCTTCACTTACATAAAAATTATGCCAAATGTCCTTTATGCCAAATGACCTTATGCCAAATGGCTTTATGTCAAATGGCCCGCTCCCTACTTTGACCATAGCACTGGATGTTGCATGCAGATACTTTGTTATAGACTATTTATGAAGTTGCTCTGCATAGCGTATAGAATTTGTAAACTGCAAATATATATATGAAGATCCTGTTGCAATTAAGTATAACAATCATATCAAGACAATTTTACGATGTAATGATAGTTTCCAAATAGAATTGATAACTATGAAAGATTTAACAGTTAAAATCAAACGGTTTGCGTTTGCAGGAGTTCCAAGTTCAATGATATTGATATATTATCTGATTAAAGTTGAACATTACTTATAAAATAGAATAACATCATTAAAGTTGTTGACCAAAACAGATGATGTTTTGTTGTTGGCAAAATATGGTTTTATTTACGAAACTCTAATTCTTTAACACCTTATTTTGCATTTCCGTCAAAAATCACTCATTTTTATGATTACCTCTTAAATCTGCCATAGGATCCTCATAATTGTATTTGGCGTTTGATATACACGACGAGAGAATGGTAGGGCTGTCCTTTGTTCAATTATTGACATACTAGAAGTTGCTTGGAATTCGAGTCGAAATATTTTTTCATCCCTTAACACCCCATTTTACGGTAAACGTTTTCTTGATATCAATCATCTAGTTTGCCCTGAAAAAATAAACAATAATGACTGTCAATATGATGATTTTGTAGATTTGAATACGCATTTCATAGAATTTCAAGATGATATCGAGTGTTTAGCAGAAATATAAAATTTCGAAATGATGGGAAAGTCTGAAAATATGGTTGATAAGCTTGATGCATCTAAGATGTAACTATTCCAAGATATTTTCCTCAGAAGTTGATCCATAAATTTGGTTGAGTGTTCTATGGAAATAAAATTCAAGTTTTTTGAACGATCTTCTGATAACCCTTGAAAGCTTGTCATTAAATAATTCCGGGAGATTTCAATAGAATACTTCCCATTTGTCCAGTTTTCAAAATAAATCTATGAATGTCTTCAAAAGATTATTTGTTTATTTCTCCAAGATGCAATCTATAATTTCAAGAGAAAATCCTTTATAAATTTGTACAAGGATGTATCCTGAAATATATTCAGGAATTTCATCCGAATTTCGATAGGAAATCTTCCAGAATTGTATCCTCAAGAAATCTATTCAGAAATTGCTCGGGAACTTTGTCGTATACCAGGAGGAAGCTTTCACTGCTTCCTGGAGGAAGCTTTTCGAACTGCCTGGAAAAAGCTTTTCCAGCTTCTTTGAGGTACCTTTGCCAACTTCCTGGAGAAAGGTTTTCCAGCTTCCCAGAGAAAGCTTTTCCAGATTCCTGGAGGAAGCTTTTCCAGCTTTCTGTAGGAAAGTTTTCGTCGTTTTTTTTCTAGCTTCTTGGAAGAAGCTTTTCTAGCTTTTTGGAAGAAGCTTTTCTAGCTTCTTGGAAAAAAAATTCTCCAGCTTCCTGGAAATAGCTTTTCCAAATTCCTGAAGGAAGCTTTTCCAGCTTCTTGGAGAAAGTTTTTCCAGCTTCCTGGAAGAAGCTTTTCCAAATTCCTGGAGGAAGCTTTTTCAGCTTCTTGGAGGAAGCTTTCTCAGAGTTCTGGATGAATGTTTTCATCTTCCTGAAAAAGCATTCCTAGCTTCTTGGAAGAAGCTTTTCCAGCTTCTTGGAGAATTTTTTTCAACTTTCTGAAGAAGCTTTTCTAGTTTCTTGAAAGAAGCTCCTCAAAGAAAGCTTTTCCAGGAGGAAGCTTTTCTAGCAGTCTGGAAGAAAGTTTTCATCTTCTTGAAGAAGCATTTCTAGCTTCTTGGAAGAAGCTTTTCTAGCTTCTTGGAAGAAGCTTTTCTAGCTTCTTGAAAGAAGCTTTTCCAGTATTTTCAAGAAAGTTTTTCCAGCTTCTTGGAGGAAGCTTCTCCAGCTTCATGGAAGAAGCTTTTACAAATTCCTGGAGGAAGCTTTTCCAGCTTCTTGGAGAAAGATTTTCCAGCTTCCCAGAAAAGCTTTTTCAGCTTCCCAGAGAAAGCTTTTCCAGCTTCCTGGAGGAAGCTTTCCCAGAGTTCTGGATGAATGTTTTCATCTTCCTGAAGAAGCTTTCCTAGTTTCTTGAATGAAGCTTTTTCAGCTTCCCAAAGAAAGCTTTTCCAGCTTTCTGGAGAAAGGTTTTCCAGCTTCTCAGAGAAAACTTTTCCAGCTTCCCAAAGCAAGGTTTTCCAGATTCCTGGAGGAAGCTTTTCTAGCAGTCTGGACAGTCTGGTTTTCAACTTCCTGAAGAAGCTTTTCTAGCTTCTTGGAAGAAGCTTTTCTAGCTTCTTGGAAGAAGCTTTTCTAGCTTCTTGGAAGAAGCTTTTCTGGCTTCTTTAAAGAAGCTTTTCCAGTTTCTTCAAGAAAATTTTTTCCAGCTTCTTGGAGAGAGCTTCTCCAGCTTCATGAAAGAAGGTTTTCCAAATTCCTGGAGGAAGCTTTTCCAGCTTCTTGGGGAAAGATTTTCTAGCTTCCCAGAGAAAGCTTTTCCAGATTCCTGGAGAAAACTTTCCCAATGTTCTGGATGAATGTTTTCATCTTCCTGGAGAAGCTTTTCTATCTTCTGAAGAAGCGTTTCCAGTTTCCTAAAGAAAGCTTTTCCAGCTTACTGGAAAAGCTTTTCCAACTCCCTGGAGGAAGTTTTACCAGCTTTCTGGAGAAAGTTTTTCCAGCTTCCCAGAGAAAGCTTTCCCAGATTTTTGGAGGGAGCTTTTCCAGATTTCTGGAAGAAAATTTTTATCTTCCTGGAGAAAGCTTTTCCAGCTTTCTGGAAAAGCTTCTCCATATTCCACATATAGAAAGCTTTTACTGTCTCTTGGAGAAATTTTTACAACTTCCTGGAGGAATCTTTACAACTTCCGGGAGGAATCTTTACAACTTCCTGGAGGAATCTTTTCCAGTTTCCTGAAGAAAGATTTTCCAGCTTGCCAGAGAAAGCTATTCCAACTTACCAGAGAAAGCTTTTCCAGATTTCTTGAGGAAGTTTTTCATCTTTCTGGAAGAAAATTTTCACCTTGCTGAAGAAGCTTTGCAAGCTTCTTGGAGGAAAGTTTTCCAACTTCTTGAAGGAAGCTTATCCAGATTTTTGGAGGGAGGTTTTCCAGCTCTCTGGAAGAAAATTTTCATCTTCCTGGAGAAAGCTTTTCCAGCTTCCTGGAAAAGCTTCTCCAAATCCCTGGAGGCAGCTTTTCCAGCTTCTTGTAGAATGCTGTTCTAGTTTCTAGTTAGCTTATCCAGTTTATTGGAGAAAGCTTTTCCTGTTTCTTGGAGGAATATATACAACTTCCTGGAGGAATATTTTCTAGTTTCCTGAAGAAAGATTTTCCAGCTTCCCAGAGAAAGCTTTTTCAGCTTCTTAGAGAAAGCTATTCAAACTTCCCAGAGAAAGCTTTACCAGATATCAGGAGGAAGCATTTCCAACTTTCTGGAAGAAAATTTTCACCTTCCTGAAGAAGCTTTTCAAGCTTCTTGGAGAAAAGTTTTCCAGCTTATTGAAGGAAGCTTATCCATATTTTTGGAGGAAGGTGTTCCAGCTCTCTGGAAGAAAATTTTCATCTTCCTGGAGAAAGCTTTTCCAGCTTCCTGGATTAAGCTTATTCAGCTTCTTGGAGAAAGCTTTTCCTGCTTCTTGGAAGATTTTTCCCAACTTCCTGGAGAAAAGTTTTCCAGCTTCCTAGAGGAAGCTCTTCCAGCTTTTTAGAGAAAGCTTTTCCAACTTTCCAAGGAAAGCTCTTCCAGATTTCTGGAGGAAGATTTTCCAATTTTCTGGAAGAATATTTTTATCTTCCTGGAGAAAGCTTCTCCAGCTTTTCCAACGTCCTGGAGGAAGTTATTTCAGCTTCTTGGAGGAAGCTATTCCAGCTTCCTGCAGGAGGCTTTTCAGTTTCCTGGAGAAAGCTTTCCAGTTTCCCGGAAAAAGCATTTGTAGCATCCCGGAAGAAGATTGTCCAGTTTCCCTGAGGAAGATTTTTCAGCTTCCCGAATGAAGCTTTTCCAGCTTTTCGGAAACTGCTTTTCCAGCTGGCATATAAAGTTTTTCTAGCTTCTTGGAGGAAGCTATATCATCTTCTCAAAGATAACTTTACCAATTTCCTGAAGGAAACTTACCAGCTTCCTGGAGGAAGTCTTTCCATCTTCCTGGAGGATGGTTTTCCAGCTTCCTGTAGAAAGCTTTTACAGCTTCCTGTAGGAAGCTTTTCCAGCTTCCCTTAGAATGCTGTTCTAGTTGCCTGTAGGAAGCTTTTCCAGCTATCTGGAGCAGCTATCTCTACCACTTTCCTGGAGTAAGCTTTTCTAGCTTCCTGGAGGAAGCTCTTCCAGTTTTCTGTTCCAGTTCCAGTTTCTCAGCTTTCAAGAGAAAGCTTTCCCAGTTTCCAGGAGGAAGCTGTTCCAGCTTTCTTAGCTTTATTAGTTTCCTGAAGAAAGCTTTACCTGCTTGCTGGAGGAAGCTTTACTAGTTTCCTGAAAAAAAAATATTCCCAACTTCCTAAAGGAAGCTTTTCCAGCTTCCTGCATGAAGCTTTACAAGTTTCCTGAAGGAAGCTTCACTAACTTCATGAAGGAAGCTTTCCAACTTCCCGAAGAATGATTTTCCAGCTTCCCGAAAAAAGATTTTCTAGCTCTCTGAAGGAAGCTTTTCCAGCCTCACAGAGGATGCTTTTTCAGCATCTCGAAGGAACCTTTTCCGATTTTCCTTAGCAAGCTTTTCCAGTTTTCTTTAAGATGTTTTCATGCAGGAAGCTTTTCCTGTTATGCGATGCTATGTTGTAGATTTTTTCCCATCTCAGGAAAATACGAATGATTTGTCACCGTTCCTAAAGGATAGCAAATTTCTTCTCATTTTGGTAGGACATCATGAACGTTCAATATTGATTGTTCTTTTCATGTGCGCCCAATAAGCATTAACCATAGGACAAACAATCTTAATGGAACTCATGTTTCAATGTAAATACAGTGGGAGCCGCAGAATTTCGATTTAGAAAAAAGGATAGATCGAAGCAAGCTTCATTGCAGCCCCTACGCTTGCTAAGTACAAGTTTGCCCTACAGTTAATGGAAAAAAATACTTCTCATGACCTACTTTTCATTTTGTTCTCTGTTTCAATTAGTGTATCGTCATCAAACTATGCAATATGTAACCTGATGCAGTAAATGATGAAAACTTTGTACAGTGGGATTCCGATTTTGGCATGCTCCGTTTTTGGCATGCTCCATTTTTGGCACCCCCCGATTTTGGCAACAAAATGGATCCGTTTTTGGCAACATTTTTCAATACCATTAAAATTTATAAATGTTTGTACATATTATCGTGCCTGCTGCTTTAGTCATTTGAATAGCATGTCAACTCCACACCGATTACATTCCAGAGCTCCATTTTCGTCGATATTCTACCAAATCTCACCACCTACTAAGGACACGCGCACTCGCTTATTTACTTCAGGATGGTCATTGGTCATGCATTCGCAACGTTTCATGAGGCCAATAAACTCCACCAGTATCTCAACTAGGGACCAATCTTTTTTCTTAGGCATTCATATTGAGTGACCAGCCCACTTGAGTCTGCCAGTAGGCGATACACAAAAAAAAAACCTTTTCTTCAGATTTGGAACAGCTTGTTTGAACAAATCATTCATGAATTCAGTACAAGATTGTAAATCAAGGATACGGGTTCAACATAAACAAAATGTTCCTTACAAGCTGAGTCTATGAGTTTCCTAATTGTAACCTGGAGAATCCTTAGGAGATTCTTGATTCTTAAGGGACTTTTCAGAAATTTTAACGGATTCATGAGGATGTCTGTAAATTTAAAATGGACACTGAGGGTTTTTTGAGGTATCCTAAGAATAGGTTATGGAGGATTATGGCCAAAATCCTGTATTCCTGTATATCCTGCATTTCTAAGATTTCTAGGGTGTGCTGTAAATTTTAAGCGGGATAAGAGGAATTTCTAGTGGTATTTTGAGTATTTGCGGAGGAAGTTTGAGGTTTTTGAAAAGGTTTCCAGAGTAATTTGATGTGTGCCAGTGAAAATTTCCATCGGTGACTTGAGAATTTTCAGCAATATCGCAGCGGAATCCCAAGATGTTAATTCATAGCAAAATCCTTAACAAGATCCTGAGAATTCTAGGCAAGATCCTACGAATGTCTGGCAAGATACTTCAGAGCCCTAGCGTTTTAATAAAGATCCCTTATGAGAACCTTAAGATTTCTATCAGGCTCTAGAAGGTTCCATAACAGGATCCTGTAAATTTCCGTTGATTTCAGAAGGTAGATGTTAAACACATATAAAGCTCAATTGAAAATTATTTCAAGCAAAAACTAAATTCTACAAAATTACAAGTCGCATTTATGAATCATCTCATGTTTATGTTTGCCCTTTTGATTACATTCATTACCATTATGAATTACTTTACTTTATCAGAAACATAAATTAAAGGAGCAACTTACCGAATTTTATCAAATATAACGCTGAAGTCCAAAAGTTCATTACATTAGAAAATAGCTCATGTCGTTTTACAATACCCAACGCTTTTGTTTCGTGAACACGTCTTTGAAAAAAAAAACAGAAAATGTCCAGTTCTTGAATAAAGGTCACTTATGCGATTATTGATTTTACATGGCCCACTTATACGAAAAGAGTACATTAAGCTTCTAAAAAATCATTGAAGATGTTGAGGCGTAAAAAGTATGTGGAACGTTTGCAAGAATTAACATCACGGGGCTATAGATTCATAGCATAGTATAAGCCTACAAAAAATGCTTCAAAGTGAACCTTTCCGAAGTCTCGATGCCTTATGATCCCATAAAGATGATGTATCAATATTCTAATGATGTTTTCAAAACCAGTAGTTGAAAAATGAAATTTAAAATATGGGTTCCGATTTTGGCACGGTTCCGTTTTTGGCAACTGAAAATTTCAACTTTGTTGCCAAAAACGGAATCCCACTGTACATTAAATATGATTCATTGAGGCATAAACTCAGTTCTTCGAGTTAAGGAAGTTACCATCTCAATTCTTCAGAAGTTTTCACCAGAAATTCTGTTTCGGGTTAAACTGATAGCCATTCAGCACAACTCGGTTACTCCAGAAAGATGAAACAAGCCGTTTTCTTTCTCCATTCATATATGAATTTTGTTATAATCAAGCTAGGCAAGTCACTAGTGCAGTTCCACTACTTCGGCACACAAAACAGAGGACGAAAGACTCCATCTCCGAAAATAACTCGCATCATCTGGCCAGATGGCTTGACTTGGGGGGGCTTCTTCCGACTAGGAATACAAATGAGCCCGAAAATCATTTGCAAAACCAGGCCTCGAGGTGGGGTGATGAGATTCAAAATAATTCAGTCCAATCAGCTGCCACGTGGGCGGAGAATTCGCAGCTTGTTTGGCACGTCGTTTCTGAGTGAGTAGGAAGTTGTTTGATATTGGGTGGCTGATTGTTGTGCAGTGCGAGCAATGGTTCTTTCCATGGAAAGGTGATTACAAAGAAATTTCTCCGGAGCAAAGTCCAGGCGAATGCAAATGGAGAACGTGCTTTTGAAATGGACTTCATGGCTTAATTGAAAAGTTCTTTCTAGGAACGTATGATGCGCAAAACGTTTGGGCTAATGTTCTTATATAACTAAGTACGGAACAGTTTCATGTTTTCAATACAGAAGACCTACAAAGACAGGTAAACATATTTATGTAATGCTGCCTTCCCAAGTAAACATAAATAGTGGTCATCAAGTTGCTATCATCTTTCATGGGCGTATGAAAAAAATACAACTTTTTTCGTAATTTAAAACCAAACTGTTTTAAAACTTTGGCTGCTGAAACACAGCTTAGGGATATCAAAAATATTTGCTAGCGAATAACACAGGCCTCTCCACCAAATGACAAAGCTAACGTATCAAATTTAACAAATAGCAAAATCATTTGGAGTTTTTTTTCTATACAATTGAAAAAAAAAAGATTTATCCTAATGCTTCCGAAGCTTCCACATTGCATCTGTAAAAAAACTCTGAACTGATATGGCGAATTGGTGTAGAAAACTGTCGTGACAAAGTGCCGGCGAGAGTATTATCATCCTTTCTAGTATATCATTTGAAATTTTTTTCTCGCACGACCAACAGAGAAATATACCGATTAAACTCCAATTTAAACTTTGTTCTCGTTGTATACAAATGCCCTGGCTCTGATCCGTCGTCACATCACTCGCCTCTAGGCTTATGCAAATTTATCCTAGAAATGGAAATCAAATGAACCCAGAGAGCTGAACAAAATGGAATATCATTTCGAAGCGAATGAAAAATTGTGTAAACATTTTGTAGGTTGTTGCACTAGCTATATGCTGTGTGTTGAATATTTATGCATTCAGTTCAAGCAAATAAAGCACTTTCCGGGAAGCGGGGACTGATTGTTGAATTTTTCTCGTCAGATTCGGTTGTTCGTGACACCGAAATAGACCTCTGATCGCAATCGAAACTGTATGCGCCATTGCGTTTTCCACTGATTTGCTATGAGTTACATCGTGTTACGCTTTTTTTTACCATTTAATCATTTAATAATTGCTAATATTGTCATTTCCAGAAATATAAATAAGGCTTTTACTGTTTAGTCTCATTTCAGTAATAACACTGCGAAAAATATACATTGTAACGGACTGTAAGTCTCTCATATTGTTTTAGATTCATTTCACTTCAATCAGCCATTTCTAACGTGTCCTGATCTGATTGGACCTCAAAATATCATATGATTTTCTAATACTTAAATATAGACAAGAAATTGTGATGAGTCTCCAATAAACAAAAGTAGTGCGATCCATACCCAATCTACGGGAGTTCTCAAATTTGGCTATACAGGTACAGTCAGGTCTCCTATTAGACACATGGTTGGGGGCGTAATAGGAATCTGCGTTATAGGAGACCCAGGGCTTATGGGATTTCATCACTTTGGGGGTGTTGTTGAATATCTCGTATGCCAAAAGAGATAGCACAGTACTGTCTTCGGCGAAGTTTCAGTGCTAAGTACGATCTACCTTTAGGAGTTGAGGATCATCCTTTTAGTTGAGAACTTGGCCGGTAGGGGCGCTTTTTCTGATTTGCACTATATGAACCATGAGGGATAACAATGCACAATTTTGTAACATATGATATCTCTAGATCCTGATGTTTAGGAAGGTTGGTGTTTTCGGAAGAGTTGTTCAGTAGCTCAAGGGCTGACATGCGGTGGTCATTCTGATACGGAATTACGCCACCAGGTGGTGCTAGTGGGCATGGAATTTTTGTTTTGCGCATAGCTCAGTTGCCTTACCACTTAGAAAGATGGCGTCTTCGGCAAAGTTGCTCAGTATCACAAGGGGTAACATTATTTGAGCCGAAAGTTTCGAAATTTTGCCACTAGGCAGCGCTAGTGAGCAAAGAATTTTTGTTTCGCGGGTAGCTCAGTTGCCTGACCACTTATAAAGATGGCGTCTTCGGCAAAGTTGCTTAGTATCACAAGCTCGAACATTATTCGAGCCGAAAATTTCGACATTTTGCCACTAGGCAGCGCTAGTGAGGAAAAAAATTTTGTTTCGCGGCTACTGAGCTGCCTGACCAAAGTTGTTCATTATGATTAGGGCTATCGATTTTCCTCGCATTGTCACGTTTAAATAAAAGTGCCTAGAGAAAAATACAAACGTTATATTTTACAATCGGATAAAAGTGTGGCTAGTATCCTAGTATTTTCGACGGATTGGGAGAATTTTTGATCAATTATTTGATATGAGAAAGAGTGAGGATCCGTTTACTACTCAAATGTGTGATCGTTAGCTATTTATATGAACCAAAGAAAACATATGTATGTTTATTTTTATTTCGTCATTGCATGAACTCCACATTTTCCAAGATATGGATTGGATAGAAATGTAGTTTGGATTGAATGTCAGTCATTACTAATAAATTGGGAAATCCATTCACTAACAATCTTAATGAGATAACTTGGACTGGCCTTATATCTTTAGTTATACGACACTCTTGTTTGAATATTTTTAAAATATAAACCTTCTTTTTCATATAAATAATTCAATCCTATATAACAAACTTTTTCTCCAGATTTCTACGTATATATATATATTATATTTATATATATATATATATATATATATATATATATATATATATATATATATATATATATATATATATATATATATATATATATATATATAATCTAGAAACTCGAATAATGTTAGCCCTTGTGATACTGAGCAACTTTGCCGAAGATGCCATCTTTCTAAGTGGTCAGGCTACTGAGCTATCCGCGAAACAAAATTTCTTTCCTCACTAGCGCTGCCTAGTGGCAAAATGTCGAAATTTTCGGCTCGAATAATGTTCGAGCTTGTGATACAAGCAACTTTGCCGAACACGCCATTTTTCTAAGTGGTCAGGTAACTGAGCTATCCGCGAAACAAAAATTCTTAACTCACTAGCGCCGCCTACTGGCAAAATTTCGAAACTTTCGGGTCAAATAATGTTACCCCTTGTGATACTGAGCAACTTTGCCGAAGACGCCATCTTTCTAAGTGGTAAGGCAACTGAGCTATGCGCAAAACAAAAATTTCATGCCCACTAGCGCCGCCTGGTGGCGTAATTCCGTATCAGAATGACCACCGCATGTCAGCCCTTGAGCTACTGAACAACTCTTCCGAAGACACCAACCTTCCAAAACATCAGGATCTAGAGATATCATATGTTACAAAATTGTGCATTCTTATCCCTCATGGTTCATATAGTGCAAATCAGAAAAAGCGCCCCTACCGGCCAAGTTCTCAACTAAAAGGATGATCCTCAACTCCTAAAGGTAGATCGTACTTAGCACTGAAACTTCGCCGAAGACAGTACTGTGCTATCTCTTTTGGCATACGAGATATTCAACGACACCCCCAAAGTGATGAAATCCCATAAGCCCTGGGTCTCCTATAACGTTCTGGTGTGTCTAATAGGAGTGAGCGTAATAGGAGTGCACGTTATAGGAATGCGTTTAATAGGAGATCTGACTGTATTTTCCGTTTTTGTCACGCTCCGATTTTGTCACGTTCCGATTTCGTCAACAAATTATTCCGTTTTTATCAACACCGAAAAATTGTTTTTTTTTATTTTCAAAATGTTTAGAATATAAACTAAATATTTATTTTGAAGCAATTTAAATGCTTTTCAATAGCTTCAAAGTTGAATTTTCCACATTTTGTTAATGTTATTGTTGAGCACCTACGATACATGGTAGGTGCCAAGTCATATACGATTCAATAAGGTTTGACTCCATCTTATCCACTAATCAATTGAAGTTTTCATACTGTGCATGGTCTGTTGGATATGATTGACTCATCCTCCAACAATCGAGAGTTGCTCTGGCCACGTCCTATTAACAACTGAACTTTGTGATTAGTTCAATACGTACCTAAGAGAGTTGCAGAGGACGGATTTCACGCCAACTCGACACGCGATTGGCAGCACCCCTTCAGAATTCAATGAAACTTTCTGGGTGTGAAGACTATGTGAAACTAAGATACTTTACATACTTTGTTTTTTCAAAATCGATCTAGACTAGCATTTGGAAAGGGTCAAAGTTTTTTTTACTTTTTTTTATAAACCCGTATAACTCGAAAACGGTAAGACCTACAAAAAAGTGTTGTATGGGGGACTGTCGTGAAATTTCCTGACGTTTTAGAGAAAAATATTGAAAAAATAAAAAAACATTTTCTACACCGAAAAAACAATGATTCAAAACTTTAAAGTCGATTTAAAAAAAACGGCCATTTCAGATTTTGTTCATCCTTAAGCAAAAAGTTTCGTAATTAAATTTACTAAAAGTCGTCCATACATTGCAAATTGGGCATACTTTAGGGAAAAAAGTTTTTCCAACAACGAATTTTTTTTTGATTTTTTTATTTCGCTTTAAATAGTCTAGTATGCTCATATTTTGAAATGATAAATGAGTTTTAATCACAAAATAGATTATATTTGTTTTATTGGGAGTAGTTAAAAGAAATAAAACGGAATTATACAGAGATTTTTTTTTAATTAAATACAATTGATCTTGCACCAAACCGCTTATGAGAAAATGAACTCCGTCTAACAATCCGATGGGTTTTTAATGGTTGGAAAGATATCACAATAATATTTTATTTCTTATTTGGTCAAAGCCAATCATAACAGGTGTCTGGAAAGGGTCAATATTATGCTTATAAAAAAAAGTCGTGGTTTTTTTTTTATCATGCATCATTATGTTATTATTGCTATATATCCTAAAACGTAGTATCTGCACATGAATATTTACATTATTTTTGGGCTTTACTGAATAAATTGAATATTTTTGGTTCATCCTCTGAATTGGTATACCGTTTGGCTGCAATTTGTGTATCACTAATAGGCATAAAACAATGATATATTTGGGTACCAGGGACAGTTTTAACCTTATCGAACAATTCCATCAATTCCTCTGACATTTTAACATACTGTTCATTAGATATATAACAGAAATTTAATTTGGTGATACATGTATCAATTTGTGACATGCTCTTTTTGCCATTCGCTTGAGAGTGCCACCAATAGCGTCACAGGGGCCTTTGCCGTCGTTTTTTCTTAGGCGGACTTCTGTGGAGCCTGATCACTAAGCGACATGACTCACAAATATGCATAGTTTCGTTTCATCAAGCTGATGACTATATCCCATAGCACGTATGTGTTCGATTATTGTTGGTGACAAGTTTCGCAACTGGATACGCCTGCACTTAGGATTGTTTATACCAGCACAACATCTCTAAATTTTAATGCGCGATAAATCTTGTTGATCCATCTTTAACTTATTTTCACAAATGACTTAGATAAAATGAAAAGAGTTTTATTGACATCAAGCTTAAATAGTTATATGCATAGGTAGAACGACAATCATAAGTTAAATACCTATCTTTCTATACACTCACGCGGTGATTGTTGAGTAACTCAGGTCGTTAACGGACATTTTAGGTAGATAACAATACAAACATTATTTCTTATTCATCTGGCTTGTAACGCAGGTACGTTTAGTAGTATTTTCTAGAAGAAAATTTAATGGGGTATGGATCAGGTTGTTCCTTTTCAATGTTTGCAATCTTTCGAACCATAAAAATCCGTCGGATTGTTAGACGGAGTTGATTTTCTCATAGGCAGAGGCGAAATCCATAGATTGCCTTCATTTAAAAAACATAATCACTGCATAATTCCGTTTTTTAACTATTCTCAATAAAAAATACAATTTATTTCTGATTCAAACTCATTTATCACTAGAAAACACGATCATATTTGACGGTTTAGAACAAAATCTTTGAAAAAAAAAATCAGTTTTGGACTTGAAAAATTCGTTGTTAGAAAAACTTTTTTCCCTTGGATATGCTCAATTTGCAATGTATGGACGACTTTTAGTAAATTTAATTACGAAACTTTTTGCTTAAGGATGATCAAAATCTGAAATGGCCATTTTTTTTTAAATCGACTCTTAAGTTTTGAATCATATTTTTTTCAGTGTAGAAAATGTGTTATTATTTTTTCAACATTTTTTTCTAAAACGTCAGGAAATTTCACGACAACCCCCCATACAACACTTTTTTGTAGGTCTTACCGTTTTCGAGTTATACGGGTTTATAAAAAAAAGTAAAAAAAAAACTTTGGGACTTAAAAAATCGATGTTAGAAAAACTTTTTTCCCTAAAATATGTCCAATTTGCAATTTATGGACGACTTTTAGTAAATTTAATTACGAAACTTTTTGCTTAAGGATGATCAAAATCTGAAATGGCCGTTTTTTTTTAAATCGACTTTAAAGTTTTGAATATTTTTTTTCAGTGGAGAAAATGTGTTTTTATTTTTTCAAGATTTTTCTCTAAAACGTCAGGAAATTTCACGACAGTCCCCCATACAACACTTTTTTGTAGGTCTTACCGTTTTCGAGTTATATGGGTTTATAAAAAAGTAAAAAAAAAACTTTGACCCTTTCCAAATGTTAGTCTAGATCGATTCTGAAAAAACAAAGTATGTAAAGTATCTTAGTTTCACATAGTCTTCACACCCAGAAAGTTTCATTCAATTCTGAAGGGGTGCTGCCAATCCCTTTGTCGAGTTGGCGTGAAATCCGTCTAAAAGAAATTCTGATTTTAATCAAACATTTCTATTTTTGAATAAACATGTTTACTGGGCTTCCGTAAGCTAATACACGTCGTAATTTCTACATATTATCCGATTCAAGTTTGAAAGGCATTGATGATTTGAAAAAAAAAGAAAATGGGATTTAATTAAAGAGTACTATGAGTTAATTAAAAAAAAATCTTATCACAAACATATTCATTAGCCTTTTTAATCTATTAACAAATATCATATTTAATCGCTTGGAATGGTGTTGCAATGTTGACTTTGTGACAATCTCTCAGCAAGGTAGGTGCATACTTAATAGTAGAATTAAAATTTTCTAGGGGGGTTAGAATTTTTCTAGGGAGGGCTAATAATATCGATGTCTATTAGTTTGGAAAAAAGAGCCATAGCTTTTAATACATTTTCATTTTCATTTTTATTCCAAAAGTAAAAAGATGCGTATTGTAATACTTTATATTAAATCATAATAAAAGGTTCTCTCGTTTCATTACTTTAGAATAAGCATGAATTGATTGTCATAAGATTTTTGTCACGATTGGTGAAATGCGAAAGTATGTTTTGATGAATTACGCCCTTTTATCATGTTTGTCCATTGTTTAAGAGCTGTCACTGTGTGTCAGGCTCACTTTGACGTACAGAAATTTCTTATCGGTAAAAAATAAAAAAAATAACACATCAATTTATAATTTTCATAGTGTCTGCTACACTGATAAAAATCCACACGCTCGATCTGTGTGTTTAAAATTATGGATCGATTCATGAACGTCCATATCGATTTGCTATGATTTTCTTGTAAACTTCGTGTGTGTTACACATTAAATTCCTGTGTTTTGCTTCATGGATTGATTCATCAACCGACAACAGGGATTCCATATTTTTTCCACATAAGTTCCCAAAGCTTTCTCTTCAGATTCGTATGTGTCAACCTATGGACGCATAGATCATTACTCCAACACGGATTCAGTGTTTTTTGCTTATGGTTATCTTGTGTCATAATCATCTTGTTCAAGTTGGTCGATTCATTGATTTGCGCAATGAGATTGTTATGATGAAATCCATGAGTTATGCTATCGATTTCCATGTTCAAAGCTTCTAAATTGTTTGTGATCAACCCATGGGATGCATAGTGAATTGAATTGCGGTTGGACCTCGTGTCGAACGACAGTCATCATCATGCTTCCAAAGAGAAGAAGCAAATTTTGAAGCTGAAAGTGTTAGATGAAAATTTGTGAATTCGATTTTTCTTTTACTAGTGAAGTTGACCGATATACGAGAATTCTACCTTTCTATAAGAAAACACTGATTATAATGTATAGTTTAGTAGAAAAATCGGATTCCACCAACAGATTTTCCTGGCTTTCAGTTTCGAAAAAAAATGGAATATGCTTATCCCTGGCTCCCCAAATTATGGATTTGCGGCGTCCCGCTTGTTGCTGGCTCACGGGTTTGAAAAAAAAAAATAAAGAGAGCTTGCGACAAGCAGAGGAGCCTCGGATCCATATTTTGGGGAGCAAAAGTTTTTCTACCAAATTTCTTCTTTCAGTCCCTTGACATTTATGTTCTATCACACATGACTATCTAAAGCTACTACATTTCTAATTCAATAAGCAAATCAGTTGGTTTTCATGATTTAATATTTGGAAATTCATGTTTGTTTCACATGACAACCTAATGTTGATACACATGTTATTATACCGTGAAATCAATGATGAAATCCATATGGCTACCACACTCAAATCATGTGGTTTTCCTCATTGCGCAAATCTATAAGTAAAACATACGACCATGACGTGTAGATTTTTCTCAGTGTAGTCGGGTAGGAACTTGAGGTTTTAAGTGATGGCAGCTAAAATACGTTTATAATATGGGTCAGGCCAGTTGTGACGATTCAATGGGTGCTGAAATAAGATCTTTTTCCTGATCGAGTGGCTTGCATTTCACATAGCTTTTAGTTATTACTTTCGATTAACTTAGGAATCATTTGTAAACCAGTATTTATTGAAACCGTTGAGTTTTGCGGAATTGCATGATAATACAGAAGGGTTTTAACGTTGCCTCAATAAACCAATAATAAAACTGATTAAAACCAGAAGGTTTTGGAAATGGTACTTGGTATGTAAGAAGTAGATCACGGCTCTACATTTAAGGTGAAGATGAATCAAAGCCAAACTTCTAATTTCCAAGAGCACCGATCTGGAGAACCAAACATCCGTTTAAGCTGAAAACTCTCAGTCACTAGCTGGTGGTGACCAATCGATTGAGTTTTCAGCTCAAACGAATATTTGGTTCTTCAGATCCGTGCTCTTGAAAATTTGAACTATGGCTTCGATTCATCTTCACCTTAATCAAATGTTAAATAAAATTATTAATTATTCTAGACAAAAATCGTTTGCAATCTTCATTTACTACGATAAATGCGTTGTATATTTAGGTTAAATTATGTTAAGTGAATTTAAGATTACGTCACACGAATTGTAATATGTATTTAACGAAACGTTAATGGAAATTTTGAAAGTTTTACCAATTTAGGATGATAATGTTGACTAACACAGAACACCTAGATGTAAGAGGTGAGTGTAACGTTTGAGATGGTACTAATAAGGCAATTAAAAAATAACTTGCTTCATGCATTTACATCGCTCAGGACTTATTGCCTATTTCTGGTGCATCAAAAATATCACAGTGAATTGAGTCGTATAAACAACTCAACCGTTCTCGATAAGAGGTAATTCAAATCGTTTATTTTTCAATCATCCTTGTGTCAAAACCAGCCGGCTGTTCCTCTTCTCTGCACACTTTGATTGAGTCAACAACAGATTTCAAGTCTAGACAAACTCTTGGAAATGCTTTAACAAACATTAACCGTTACTTAAGTAATGTGAATGAATAGTCCTTGTCATACAGCATCCCCTCCTGAGCAAATCTTATGTTGTTAAAATTAAAGGTATGGGGTGTTTTTAAATGTTGACCTAGAAGTCAAACATCCGTGGCATGCCGCGTGCCGTTTAGTGGGCATGAGTAAGTAATGATTGAGCATTTTATTTTCCCGAAAATAAAAGGTACATACCCGACAAAAAATTAATAAGCCGGAAGTTATGGTCCCCGGTGGGCGTTCAGAATCAATTCTTGGCGACGACGTTTGATACCACCGGAAAGAGGAGGAAAAACAAATTATAAACGGTAACCGAATACGGGGCCTTGCCAAATAGAGTAAAGTGTGGCAAAAGTTCGACTGGGTTAGAAGATTCATTTTAAGATTTCTTGAACAATTCAAAACAAATGTAATAAATGCCATGAATGTTCAAACACTATTCAATTAAGAGATTTGCACTTTAAATATTATAGAAATCGATTGAGATTTGGAGAAGCTATGGCTAGTTATTATTTAAGGCGTAACAATTTTTATTTTCGATAGATTTTCCATTGCATGGAACAACATTGCCTAAAATGTACAAATTCTCCAGCAAAGTATGTCTATTCGCGCGAGAAGAGCCACCCAAATTACAGATTTTAGAAAAACTAAAATAGTTCGTTATATTACAGGGTTAAATCTGTTTAGAACAAGTTTTCGAATAATATTGGGGAACGTAGATTATTTAATTAAGGTCTACCTTTTGCCCCACCTTACCCTAAGTTGCACGTTTCTACCCACGAGCCTCCCGTTGATTTGACGGAGTTCTTTCGGAATCATTTCGGTTGCTCTGCTCTCTCGGGTAGCCATATAATGCTGATGACGCTAACGGGCTTATTTGTATTCTCCGTTCCACGAAGGGACACCATCCGACGTTGGTTGGCGCGACGCCCGGGAGGGTATTTTTAGCCGGGGTTTATTTATCTTGCTCGGCGAAAAGAGGGTCATCATTACCTGGAAACCTGGACCGGATTGACTTGCCCAATTTGCTTCTCGGTGAATTGGTATGCATGAGTAGGGGTATGGAAAACTCATCATAACTGAATGGGATTAGATTAGATTGTTTGATAACATTTCGATGGCGGATAGGATTCGGAGAAATGATTGAATGGAAGCTGATCAGAGGCTGCATTATTTTTTTTTGTTACACGTGCATTTGATGATTGACTTGGTGATTCCGTTTAAAAACAAAACAATGAAGAAACCTTCTTTTACTACAAGGATGGTACACAAATTCTCTTCCTTCTTTCTGGTGCTGCGTCCCTGTTAGGACAGAGCCTGCTTCTCAGTTTAGTGTTCTCATCAGCACATCCATGATGACGTATGCAAGTACCCTAGTGATCATGTTTAAAAGGTGGCATCCAATACCAAACACAATCTGAAAATATCTCGAATTCGATAAAATTTTAAATTATTAAATGCGTTTGCTACAAGAATGGTATTTCATTTCCAATTCAATGCAGTTGTAATATTTACAAGATATTACACTTAGCCTGTAAGACGTCCATCAATAAACTTTTTTCATTTATGATGAAAAATAACACACTTTACAGTGTTCTTCTGAATGTTAAATATTCATATTTTATTGCATGTTTGATCCATCCTCGGGCGAAAATTGTCAAAAAATGAGAAGAGCTTCTTAGTCGTCGACTAAGCGCGACTAAGCAGGACGACAGGGCTGGGTCTATTAAAATATTATATAGGGTTGAACAAACTGTGCCGCATCTCGAATTATTTTTCAAAATGTGGTGAGTATCCATGTTTTCAAAAAATTGTAAAAAAATCAGGAGTGTATATTAACAAAATCTGAAAGCGTTAATATTCATTAAACATGATTGACTTTCGAAGAAAAATACAAAAACTGGGGGTTAGATCTGACGGAAATGGTCTATTACTACACTACGGAAGGGAAGCAAAGCCGTTGGTCTCGACATAAACTAGCCCAGCGTTAAAAATCTTGGTAATGCAAATACACGCAGCCACGAATCAATTCAACTTTGACTTCTTTTGACTCAATTCGGCTTATTCGTGGGAAACCCAAATTTGGGTTAACTGACATATACTGCCGTGAATCGCAAGTCAGTCCCATCTGTTAAAAGTAGGCATTGAGAAAATGGGCTGTGAACAGTGCTGGGAATGGTAATAGTAGTAGGCTTGAATTTTCGCGAAAATCACGTGGCTCTCCACTACAGTAGTTCAAAAACGTGAATCTTATCAAGTAGCCTATGTTGGGTGCACGAATTTTCTAAATCATGAGTGTCATTGAAGGCTCTAAATGCGGGAAATGCAGCGGGAAATAGAACATTTTTCTACAGTAATTCTGGGTTGCCCTTAGCAACGGGTGTTTTGCTATTTTCAAGGCTTTTGCCTACAGCAGCGATGGGCGTGAGTTTCACTGGCTTCGCTGACTGTGATTGGCTTTGCTTGGCTACTGTAGAGTGAATTTCAAGATTTTTCCCAACCCTGGCTGTGAAGTTTTCAAACTCGTTTTCATACGAATATTTAAAAAAATCCAGAGGAATGTAACATGTTCCAACTTTAATGAAACTTTCACAACTTGCTTTTCACTACGATATTTTGCCGAGAAAAATGTAAAGATGATCAAAACAAGTTACATTTTTGTGTTTCACGGTGCAAAAGTCTGTATTGGGACTGATATGCGGTTACTTTTCATTATAGGATAATTTGACTTGCTGTTTTTTCCTATTTTTTCCGAACAAATCATATTATTTCATTAGTGCAGCTGAAAGAGCTTTGGAAGAGATGTTGAAAACTAAACTCAACTCAATTTTGACGAAAATGCAGATTGGACTGACATGCGATTCACGGCAGTATAGCTATCATTAGGTAGTTTTCGTTTGATAACAGCGAAAAAACAACTCAATGCAAACAAAATTCTACTCAGTACTAGCTTTCCAAGTCGCCGTAGTGGGTCAAAACAACTTAAAGTTGTGTAAACTCGGAAAATAACAAACTTGGCTTATTCCATTGAACTTCGCCGCTGGGTATGTGTGTCTCTCTCTGTTTTTGAAAACATTGCTGTTGCGAGAGAGACAAAACAACCCAACCGTGGGTAAAAACTCAATGCAGTTTACCCTAATTTGAGTATAAAGAATTTTTTTTTTGGGTAGTCTGATTTTTCCATGTTGAGTAGTAACTTGTTTAGGTCAAGGGTGGTACTGGCGGCTCTTTATTGCTACCCCGACGTGTAGCTGGTTCTAAAGTGTAAACAACCATACAAATTAGGATCCTATAGCCCTGTCCTAATATTAGTGCCAAACGCTTAAGTTTAGGACAAAAACACTTGTTTACTCAATTTTATAATGTTTTTCGTTTGTCTAAGCCCAAAAAACATTTTTTATGTTTTCAATAGACACCCCTTGGCTTAAACTCAAATTTCGGGTGTATTTTGTTTTCCGTGTCCACTCCGAAATGTCAGATAGGAACAACCCCAGTGTTAAAACTTAAAGCCCTGTGGTGTTTTTGTCGACTAAGCGAACGTCAAACATGATCTCAACTGTCAAGGTTTACTTATGGATCCAATTTTTAAATTAAAGTTAAAATATGATATTGCCGTTATTTGAGCGGGAAAAATTGCTAAAGTAGCTGCAGTAACATGCTCTTTCGTGTTATTAAATAAAAACAAGATTTCATGAAACATTTGAGGACCCTATTACGACCAAACAATGGTGAAGGCGTAATCAATTTTGTCGAAAACATCCATTTTTGGAATACAGCAGAATTTTCTGATTTAATTGCTAAGAGCGCACTGTAGTAGCACGTAGCAAATACAGTACTGACCCGATTTTGTCAGCTTTTTGACCCGATTTTGTCAGCCTATTTCAAGCATTACATTTCTTCCCATCTCTTGATCATCTGAGCATGATATGGATCGAATTGTGAAATATTATCCTAGAGCTCTGTGATCAATTTTTCGTCAGCATCTTATGCTCAGATGAGTCATCTTGAGCTCAGCAATCCATGCGTTTGATTTGCTTAGAGAAAACACAAACATTGAAAATAAATTGTTAATGAAAAAAAATTCCAACCAAACGGAATTCATCAATCACAACTATGATTAGTGAACACTACCTATTAAAATAAGATGTTGATTGATTTGCATTTACTTTTTCAGGGTTTGCGGCATTTTCCTTGCACCCCTGTGAAGTCGAAAGAATAATAATTATATAATTACATTGAAGTGATACAGTTGTTGCAATCAATAAAAGAACCAAAAGGAGCATGTATCTTGATATCAATTCATTTACATAATTACACTTCAACAGTTGTGAGTCATCCAATAATTATATACCTTTAGCTATTCCCGTCGGATTCGGATCAGTTCACGTACATTGAATACCCGTGATATACGGGAATATACAATCACGATGCGTTCACTCCAACTTCCTCCGAAACGAAAATTATGTAGAATATCCGTTTAGCTTAAATGACATAAGTTACGAAGCTTCGTAAATGCGGTTCAAGGCCTTACGTTGAATCTTTTAAGACCGTCCCACAAGGAAACCGTGTATGCAAGTGTGGGAAAACAAACAAGCTGTTCATTAGGGCGGTCCAAATTTTAAAAATGTTTGAAAATCCAATCTCCCATATGCTCCTTACCATCCTTACCATAAAAATAGTGTTCTGTGAAATTTTCAGCTTTCTAGGTGGTGTTTTAAAGGTGGCCCAAAGACAATATAGGTTTATATGGAAATTACTATGGAGAAATTTTGAGATATGTTCCAAACACGGTAGTTCTGTAATATTAATACAAACTTATTATCCCATATTGAAAACTCGATCTTCAAACCATAATGAAGAAATTTGCTGAAGAGAGAAATTCAATCCGAAGGATAGCAGTAGAGATATCCATGACTTTGTTTGCTATTATTTATTTTAATATGGGATTATAGCCTTGCAAACATGTACAAAAACCCAAACAAAATTAGCTCAAAAGGGATTTGTTTCTTCAGCAACATCCTTCATTAAGGTTTGAAGAATGGGTTTTCAATATGGGATGATAATTTTCTACTTACATTACAGTACTAGAGTGTTTGGAACATTTCTCAAAATTTCTCCAAAGTAATTTCCATATAAACCTACATTGTCATTGTCAATCACCACCTAGAGCGCTGAAAATTTCACAGAACACTATTTTTATGATAAAATTTGAATTGCCCTACTGTTTACAGAACTAATGGTCATACAAAAATAAGTGGATTTCCCTGATAACTGTACAGCTGAAAACTCAACTAAATTTATTCACTATGTATGTGGGTAAATTCAAGAGGAACTGCTCGGTCACTCCATAGCAAAAACAGTTTTGATCTTAGGAATACTGTTATTTTATTAGAAAAAAATAATGCGAGCCCAACATTGAGGTACGAGCTTGCGTTGTTCAGTAACTTTAGTTTTTATTGCATAAAAATTCGAAGGCTGACCACGGTTGTCCAATATTCCACAAAGATTTCTCGCCACTCTTGATTGCTAAAAACTACGGTATATTTGAAGACCACTATCAAAAAGTTGTCCAAAACTACTTTCCAATCAAATGCTGTTTACTCTGTAAAAAATGTTGAAGAATAGCGTAATAAAAAATAATTACTAAAAAACTAAAATTAGTCCAAACCACCAAACAGCTGTCAAGATTATCTTTAAATGCTCAAGATTGAAAGATGATATCATTTCAGAGCGCTCTTGGATTACAGATAATATCTTTCCATTATCCGAAGATGATCTCGTTCATCAGATGAGATTGCAATGCCTGGCCTATTTTAAATTTGTCAAAAAATTGTTATCGTCATGTTACATTTAACTGATGATGATGTTTGATGTCATGCACGCATGGGCGTAGCCAAAGAAGGCAATGGCAATACCTTTTATAAAGTGTGTATTTTCCAAATCCAACAACACAATCACATTTTGGCAACATATTTGCTGGTGTGTGCATGAAACTGACCGAAAAATTTCGAAATTGTGAAAACCTTGGAAGAAAGTTTTAGAATGAGCCATTGGACGCAGTTACTTGCTAAACGGGGCAAGTGGGACACATCCAGTTTCATGCGTCAATCCACATCAGTAAGTCAACCATTACAATAATAGGATTGAGAAATCATAGATTTTTTATTTTAAGTACATATATGATGTACATAAGGGATCAACCATAAAATACGTAACGTTTTAGGAAGAAAACCTTTAATCAATAGTATATCACATCACATTTAATATTTACTGAAAATTCCTCAATAAAAGCTTAAAGAGGAATTAAACATGTTCAAAATGTATCATTTATAAGTTCTTAATTAAAATGTAGCACATAAACAATCAATAATTGACGAAATTATAAATATGTTTTGTTATTATTTATATGCATGGCAGATAACCACTTAATGGAGTGGAATTGTTTTCCATCACTACTTAATTTGGTAGAAACAACAAATAAAGTTCAAATAAAATAGAAAAGTAATCGTTCTCATGATGCATTTCAAATATCATCTTTGTGTTTGTTCCATTTTGAATTCGTATTTCAAAAATAAAAAAATAATAAAAAAATAAAGAATAACACTGCGGAACACGTTTTTGTCTCAAGCATCAAAATACCACTATTTACTCAATTAGGGGTTGCTGAGTCCATTGCCGTTTTCAAAAATATCATAGCACGTCTAGTTTATGAGATATTGACTGTTGAAAATGCTAAATTTGACGATTTCAGCCAACTTGCTTAATTTGTAACAAAATTCAAACTTCATGTGTTAAACAATACTTTTCAACAAAGTTTATAATTCTTCCGCTGGTAAAATGTTATTTTTTGGTGATTCTGAAAAGTATTGTCTCATGCCATATAAGGGAAACGAATAATTTTATTTATTTATTTATTTATTTATTTATTTATTTATTTATTTATTTATTTTCATACCTCAACTGATCGATGTCTTAATGAGGATTAAGATGGGGAAAAGCCCTTTTGCATGAACTGTAGTCCAATCAAAAGGGCGTAAAAACCCCATATCTTTTCAAAACAAATTACAATGGATTACATACAGATTAAAAATAATACATAAAAAATATAAAATACAAAACGACATTTCTACGCAATAAATACTTAAACAGAGCTATGAGAGAAGTAATCATTTGTCAAGTTCATACGCAGCTGTATTCGTCACTCGTTGTATTGAAGAAAGATGACCGAGAACAAAAAAGAAAAGAACACTCAAGAAGCATCATTTAAAACTTTTAAAATTATTGGACTGGGACTCACCTAATTGCGACACAATTTTGCTCACTCAGATTCCGGATGTAGAGAGAAACGTCTTAGTGTGCTTTTGAATACTGAAGCAGAGATGGAATAATCGAATAGATGATAGACTTTGTTGAATTCCCGGCACAAAGCAGTGATGGGTTCGTTGATTCCGTAATCCGTTCTACGAAAATCCGGTCTGAGAGGATCTCTGGAACGCAGGGATACTGAAGGTGCATTGATGTTCAGTCGCTCAAGAATATTTGGAGCGTCTATAACCGCTAATAACAGTTTACCGGCGAATAATGCTCTCAAAGAATTCCGTCGATTGCGAAGCGATTCCATACCAAGCAAACGGCATCGTATTTCATATGCTGGCATGTTGGCAATATCGTTCCAGGGGAGCAGTCTCAAAGCATATCTGGTGAATTTGGCCTGAATTGCTTCTATTCTCAATATCCATACATTTGTGTAAGGACTCCAAACAACGCATGCATATTCCAGTGTGGAGCGAACTAGCGAATAATATAGTGATCTTAAAGTGAAAGGATCAGAGAAATCTCCGGTTGATCGCATGATGAAACCTAAGTTTCTATTTGCTCTTGCAATTATATTAGAAAAGTGGTTACGAAAAGATAGATTTGTGTCAAGAAGGACTCCAAGGTCTTTGACGACGGTGACACGCGACAGCAGAGTACCACAGATTTGATAATCCCATGTTATTGGACATTTTTTCCGGTTGAATGATATCACTGTACATTTTTGGGCACTTATAACCAGATGATTTCTGATACACCAGTCTTCAAAGAGATCAACCAACCTCTGCAGCTCGATGCAATCCTCGTGATTCTTTACAACTAGATAGATCTTTAGATCATCTGCATACACTAAACGAAATCCAGCAGGTAACGAGCAGCATACGTCATTGATGAATATCGAGAACAGTAACGGACCTAAATTACTGCCCTGGGGTACGCCAGAGTTGTTAGTGAAATAGTAAGATTGTACCGCACGTATTTTAACAGACAATCGCCGATTCCTCAAGTACGATTCAAGCCAACGAATGAAGAACGAAGGTGCTCCCAATCTTTCCATTTTAGCTATTAGAATCAAATGGTCGACCAGATCGAAAGCTGATTTCAGGTCCGTGTAGACTGCGTCGACTTGATTGCCTTCTTCGATGTTTCTCAGGCAAAACGACGTAAATTGTACCAGATTTGTTTCACTAGAGCGTCCCGGAAAAAATCCGTGTTGGTCAGGAGAAATGTACGACTTAGAAGCTGATAACAAAACATCGCTGACTAGGATTTCAAGCAGCTTGGATCCAGCGCATAATGAAGTTATTCCCCTGTAATTTTTTACGTCTCTCTTGTCTCCCTTTTTGTATACCGGAAACATTATTGATTCTTTCCATTTGGTGGGGAATCTGGATTCAGCAATTGATCTGTTGCAGATAATGGTGAGAGCAGCGCACAACGATGAGGCACATTTTTTTAATACGATTGAAGGAATACCATCAGGACCCGCTGTAGAAGATGACTTGAGTTTATTCAGCGCGTTCAGGACTTCATTTTCAGAAAACTGAAAATATTCCATATTGAGAGCATTTAGAGGAACGTCAGCCAGAGCGTTATTGATCCGGTGTATATCAACAGACTCTTTACGGAAAACGTCTGAAAAGTGTTTTGCAAAAAGATTGCACACATCGTCACAAGAATCTGCTACTTCTTCGTTTAAAAATACAGATGTTGGTAAGCCAGCTTCCTTTCTCTTAGCATTCATGAACGACCAGAATTTTTTTGGGTTATGTTTCAGGTTAGATTCAATTCGATTGGTGTACCGAGCATGAAGAAATCTATTATACGATCTGTACCTGTTGCTGGCAATATTGAAATGTCTCTTTGACTCCGTTGTTTTCAGGTTAGTGTATTTTCTCAGTGCGTTGGATCTATGGCGCTTTAAGTTACGTAAATGGTTGTTGGACCATGGAGGTTTTCTTCGTGGTCGAGGTACAGGAACGTTATTAATAAAAAGCTGTTTCAGCGTATAGGTGAAGAAATCCACAGAACCGTCAACGTCAGAAGCATCAAGTAAAGGAGTCCAGTCGATATGCGAAATATCATAATCCAGTGTTGAAAAGTTTGCCTTCTGGAAGTCAAATTCATTGGGAGTCTCTATTTCATCGAATAGTACCGGACAGTTGCAAGTAAGCGAAGTTACTAACGCAGGATGATACGGATCTTCTTCTAGCAAAGGATCATTCGCTCTTTGTACAGAACAAAGCGAAGCAATATCTGAATTGGCAAATATCAAGTCCAGGATTCGTCCGCGATGGTGTTCAATGTAGTTCAACTGTTTCATGTCCAACTGGGAGAATCCATCCAGAAGGGAGCAGCTACCAGGAGAGAAATGCGAATCTCTTGGGTCAGCATACAAATATCCCGAAGATGAATGAGTCCAAATTATACTACTTTGATTGAAATCACCAAGAAGAAGATGGCAATCACCAGGCTTTAAAGAGTTGGTAATGTTCAAAGCTGAATCCAAATGTTTCTCAATTACGGTAGCATCATTAGCGATTTCCGGCGACAAGTAAACAGCGCCAACAGCGACGACATTATCAGCAACAAAAATTTTCACCCAAAGATGTTCAACAGTACTATCGATTGCAATTGAAGGTAGAGCCGAGCTAAGACGATTGGTTACAGCAATAAGTACGCCCCCACCTCTTTTTTTAGAAGAGGTTGATGAGTTCCTATCTGTACGATATACGGTGAACCGATCACCGAACAGCTGCGGTGAAAAGATCTGGTCAGATCTGGAGACTGCAAGCATGTTGATTTATACTAAATATAATGGTAAAATTTACAATAAAAATTATATTTAAATTGAAAGTTCAAGTCCTATTTTGCATGATTGGTGGATTGAATCACAAAAAGTTTGATAAATTATACTTTCAATTTCATGTAAACATCAATAAAACCTGTGTTTTTTTACAACTTTGGCGATCTGTAGTTAAAAATTGTGACGTGTTGGAATGTTTCTGAGAACGGCATCAAATTCAACGACCCAAAATCTACTAGAGACACATAATTTGATCCTTGAGACACGCAAAAATGTCATTTTTTGTTACGCTGTGTAATTACACTTTTCTGCTCCCTCTTATGCAATTATGTACCGTAAAACGGGGTAACTTTGATAGTTTTTTCGAAGAAAACTCCAATATTTATGTATTCTGTTTCAAAGAATTACAATTTATATTTTTAAAACAAGTACTGACATCCTAGCTACCGATTGCAGTTGATAGACTGCCAAAAGATTTATTCTGCATGGATATATTATTTTTCATACAATCGAAAGTCGGTTTTCTGTTTTGGGGTAACTTTGATAATGAAGTATAAATCAAACAAAATTGAATGCATTACGGAACATTTATAGGGCGTTGCATACCTCTAGGCGTTTAACGCTATATGGAAATTTCTGACTTAGATTACAAAAATGGTCCCAGTTTGTGAAAATGGGTTTCGCTAAGAGATTTGAGACCGAATTCATGTTTTACTATAACTGGACTGTCAAGGATAAGTGACGAACACATTATGACTTTATCAAATAGTGGTCGTAGAACAGATTGTTTGTAAGCGTTGCAAAAATGCTAAAATCTTGTAAATTTTTAATAGTTGCATATAAATCCTCAAATGCACTTGATTCCAACGAAAATAGCTTAAACATGAAGTGTCATACTAACACTCTTTACTTTTTTATTCGTTTTGCTTAACTGATTAACAGAGACTTCGTTATTTCGTTTAATATATTGTGGGTCTCGTACTATCAAAGTTACCCACATTATCCAAGTTACCCCGTTTTACGGTAATTTGAAATTGATCTTTTTTTATGAAAATCATTTGTTTGAATGTTTTAGTGCTACTCTCTAGGAAAATGTATGAAACGTATACGAAAAGTTTTGATTCTGGTTTTTGTTTTAATAGGTCCCACTTACCCCGGGTACAAACATATTTTGGGGTAAAATATACCATCTAAAATTTCATATGAAATGAAAAAAAATACTGGTTAACCGTTAGCAGCTTGTAATAATACTTAAAATTGTAGCTTACAGATGGAAATTCTATTTATAATACATTTATTTTTTATGAGTCAATGCAAGACGTGAAACGTGTCACAATTTATTATGCAAGTTGAAAATGGCGCTGAACTGACAACTGTTACATGAACCACAGGTTAATAAAAATAACAATATGTTTAGTACTAAATACATTTCTTGTCATTGTATCTTCGACTTTCTAGAAGAATACCCCCATGAAAAACTTTTCCTAAGTGAGCTATGACGAAACGCCCCACTTACCACGGATTCTCACTTGCCCCGGGGTACCTTACAATATTTTCACGTCTGACTTACCTAAGTTACTTTCGGGATGCCAAAAATCTTCGTTTGCGGATGACACAATCTATAGTAGATTGCAAAACAGTTTGGATATATTTTTCTTTATACTTGTAAGCATGGAAGATGTCAACTAATAATATTGCCACATAAACCAAAAACTCTTTATCAACTCACCTGTAAAAAATCTAAACTGCTACGGCAAATGAAATGTAAAATGTTGTTACACAGAACACCTAGATATAATAAATGAATGTAATGTTTGAAATGATACTGATAAACAAATTTAAAAAAGAGCTTGAAGTTTATCATCACTCAAACAAAATTGTATGTTGAATCCATTTCAAGAAGTCTTAAAAACGATTCCCGAAACTCCTTCAATCCTTTCAGACTCTCAGCAGCAGTCGACCGTGTCGCTCCCGAAGCCCATCTGCGGCCAAGTGACGCTCATGATGGACAACTGCTTCCACAACACCACTCCGCAGGTGCCGACCGACATCCTTTATTCGGTGAAAATCCCCGAAACGGTGGAGGAAATCGACAGTCGCTGCCGGTAAGTGGGCCCCATAGCCTACCATCGCAAATGCTTTTAAGTGATGATTCACGGTTCGAAATTGCATTGCTTCTTCTTTTTCATCCCCTCCAGGGTATTTTACCGGGGAATGGACTGCATCCAGAGCTATCTGAATGCCTGCGTCGAAGCCAAGGAGCGGCGAATCATCGAGAACGAGGTATTCGGAGCGCAGAAGATGTACGATCATCTCTGTCGGGACAAGTCCTTCCAGAATGGTAAGCCATTATTGCTATTGGACGCTTGTTGCAATTTTCTCACACGGTTTTCCCATTCTAATGATGATTTGTGTGGCTTTTTCTTTCGACGATTCATGCTGGGCTTGGTCCGGGTAGAGTTTTTCAAGCACAAGGGGTGCTTTCGCCACGTGCACAACGATTGGGACTCGTGTTCCCGCCGGTTCACCAACATACTGAAGGAGGAGATGACCAAAACGACGCAGCAGAGTTTCAATGTGCAGTATATGCATTTTTGCTGGTAAGATTGATATATGGGATGATAAGCGGATATATAATGATGGAACAACGGTGTATAAAACGTGATGATTTGCAATTTTGGTTTAAATCAATTAAATTTAATTTATTTTTGTTCGTTGATAACAATTTCATATAAATAATTACAACATATGCTGGAGTGTTCAGAGGAGTTGTTGAGTTTCTGAAGCTAGGAAAGCTTCTTCAAGAACACATGGAAAGCTTCCTCCTGGAAGTCGGAAAAGTTTTCATTAGCATGTTTGATATTCTTGGAAATCTTCAACCATAAAGCAAAAGAAGCTTCCTAAGCATGAAAAGTGTCCTAAAGAAGCTAAGAAATTTTCCTTCCGAAAGCTTGAAATATTTCCATTGAAAAGTTACATCAAGAAGCAACTTCCAGAAAGCTCCATCATCCTCCAGAAAACTAACTTGGAAAGCTTTCACAAGGAAGCATGGAAATAATCTACCAGAATGCTGAGTAAACTTCTTCTAAAAGCTTTTCTACAGAAAGTTTGGAAAGCATCCTTCTGAAAGCTTGTAAACCTCGACCAAGAAGCTTGGGAAGCTTAAAAACGTGAATAGCTTCCTCAAGGAAGAATGGAAATATTTCAGAATGAAGCTTGAAGAACTTCCAGAAGAAAGCATCGAAGGCTACACTAAAAAGTTTCATCTAGTTTCTTCAAGAAAGATCAGAAAGCAGTCACCAGGAAACAAATCATGCTAAGTCTAAAGGCAACACAGATTAAAAAGTAATGAGATATAAAGTTTATTTTCATGCACATATTCGAAGCATCGAGATATATGCCTATTTCTACTAACAGTCTTATGTTTTCAAATTACATTTGTACCAAATGTATGCGATCATTTCAGATTCAATTATTTTTATTGAATTAAATCTCAGTCAAATTAATTCGACTGTATGGAACACACAGAATTAGTTTAATTCTACAGAATGCTTTATTTAATACTTCATTACAATTACTAAATTTTTGTGTAGGAATGCATTTTCTTGTAAGATGATTGACCTTACTCCTGGAAGCTAGGAAAATATTCACCACGTAGTTGGAAAAGCTCCTGAAGGAAAATGCTGGAACTCCTCAAGGAAGCTACAAATGCTTCTTCCTGAAAACTGTACAAGCTTTCTCCTGAAAGTTTGATAGTTGGAAAACTTTATTCCTGAGAGTAGGAAACTTTTCCTTCATGAAGCTAAAAAAGCAAACTGGAAAAGATTCCTCGAGAAAACTTGAAATGTTTTTCTATAGAAACAGGAAGATTATCATGAGAAACCAAAAAACTAAAAGAACATCTCCAGAAATGCTGGAATATTGTTTCCGAAAAGCTTCTTCCCAAATTTTTGTTCGGACCTAGATAAGCTTTTTCCAAAAGCTGAAAAAGTTCCCTCAAGTAGCTTTTCAACTTTTTTCGAGAAGTTGTAAGAGCTTTTGAAAAGACTTCTGCTGAGAAGATAAACATTCTTTGCCCGAAATGTTGAAGCTTCTTCTGAAAGGCTTAGAAAGTTTCTTGAGCTGAAAACGCTTCTCTAGAGAAAACGCTGGAAAAGCTTATCTTGAGAAGGTGGAAAAGCTGCCCACATAGAGATGAAAATCGTCTTTTAGAATGCTTGAAAAGATTTTTTCAAGAAACTGCATAGCTTCTATCAAACCTCTGGAAAAGCTTCTTTTAAGATGATAGGAAATCTTTTCTCGAGAAACTAAAAAAGCTTCTCTTGGGAAGCCGTTAAGGGTTCACCTGATATTTTCTTGAAGAGCTAGATAGGATCAAGAAGCAAAGGAGTCACATGAAAGATGAGAAATCTTCCTCTTAGAAAACTGCAAAATCTTTCTCATAAAAGCCTAAAATTTCTCCAGTAAACTGGAAGCTGGAAACCCTTCCACTGAAAGCTGAAAAAACTTCCACTGGATGCAGGAAAAGCTTCCCACTGGAAGCTGGAAGAGCTTCCCATAAGAAGCTGGAAAAGCTTCACACTGGAGGCTGGAAAAGCTTGCCACTGGAAGCTGAAAAAGCTCCCACCTGGAGACTGGAAAACCATCCCACTGGACGCTAGAAAAGCTTCCCATTGGAAGCTGAAAAAGCTTCTTACTGGAAGATAGAAATGCTTCCCACTGAAAGTAAGAAAATCTTTCCACTGGAAGCTGGAATAGCTTCACACTGATAGCTAGAAAAGCTTCCAATTAGAATCAAGAAAAGCTTCCCTTCGTAAGCAGAAAAAGCTTCCCACTGAAAGCTGGAATAGCTTCACACTGAAAGCTGGAAAAGCTTCCCACTAGGAGCTGGAATATCTTCCACTGGAAGTTAAAAAAGCTTCCCATTGAAAGCTGAAAAAGCTTCTTACTGTAAGCAGAAAATGCTTCCATTGGATGTAGGAAAAAATTTTCACTGGAAGCTGGAATAGCTTCACACTGCACATTGGTCCACGGAACAAAATTAACCTTAGTTAGATACTGGGGTCATAATGACCCAAAATCGAATTTCAACCTGCAATATCTCTGTTGTTATCAAACGGATCTTTCTGAAATTCCCTGACTTTTAATATTTTGTGGAAACGAAGCGCAAGACCAAAAATTTTTTTTCTTAAGGTGATTCTAAGATGGCGCCACAAAAAAACAACTTAATAAGATACTGGGGTCATTATGACCCAGAAATGTATACCCCTATAATTCAGCGAAATATCAACCGAATAATGAAATTTATGCCGCAATCGAAAGATATACTCCTCAAGATTCTGATCACTACCTGGAATACCGGTTCCGGATCCAGTGGCCACCGGGAATCGGCTACGAAGGGGACCATGTTGGCCACGTGGAATTTCAGTATACTCAGTCCAGAAATCTGCAGTCATCACCAAATTGTATAAGATGCAGGCCATATAGGAATGTACTGTCTTCAGCAAACTTGCGTCGGGGACCAAGAACTTCCACATGGGATACAATTTAGTTCAGAACTCGACCACCGCGTGGCGCTAGCGTCGATACGAACTTCCGGTAGAGGCTAATTATGCGATAACTCGAGATTGCGAGCACATAGAAGGATGCAGTCTTCAGCAAAGTTGCTCAGGAGGATAAGAACTTCCTTTTGAGATACAATTTAGCTCAGAACTCGACCGCTGCGTGGCGCTAGCGTCGATACGAACTTCCGGTAGGAGCTAATTATGCGATAACTCGAGAATGCGAGCACATAGAAGGATGCTGTCTTCGGCAAAGTTGCTAGGGAGGATGAGCACTTCCTTTTGAGATACAATTTAGTTCAGAACTCGCCCGCTGCGTGGCGCTAGCGTCGATATGAACTTCCGGTAGGAGCTAATTATGCGATAACTCGAGATTGCGAGCACATAGAAGAATGCAGTCTTCAGCAAAGTTGCTCAGGAGGATAAGAACTTCCTTTTGAGATACAATTTAGTTCAGAACTCGACCGCTGCGTGGCGCTAGCGTCGATATGAACTTCCGGTAGGAACGAATTATGCGATAACTCGAGATTGCGAGCACATAGAAAAATGCTGTCTTCGGCAAAGTTGCTCAGGAGGATAAGGACTTCCACATGAGATACAATTTAGTTTAGAACTCGACCACTGCGTGGCGCTAGCGTCTATATGAACTTCCGGTAGGAACGAATTATGCGATAACTCGAGATTGCGAGCACATAGAAGGATGCAGTCTTCAGCAAAGTTGCTCAGGAGGATAAGAACTTCCTTTTGAGATACAATTTAGTTCAGAACTCGACCGCTGCGTGGCGCTAGCGTCGATATGAACTTCCGGTAGAGGCTAATTATGCGATAACTCGAGATTGCGAGCACATAGAAGGATGCAGTCTTCAGCAAAGTTGCTCAGGAGGATAAGAACTTCCTTTTGAGATACAATTTAGTTCAGAACTCGACCGCTGCGTGGCGCTAGCGTCGATATGAACTTCCGGTAGAGGCTAATTATGCGATAACTCGAGAATGCGAACACATAGAAGGATGCTGTCTTCGGCAAAGTTGCTAGGGAGGATAAGCACTTCCTCATGAGATACAATTTAGTTCAGAACTCGACCGCTGCGTGGCGCTAGCGACGATATGAACTTCCGGTAGGAGCTAATTATGCGATAACTCGAGATTGCGAGCACATAGAAAGATGCAGTCTTCGGCAAAGTTGTTCATGAGGATAAGGACTTCCACATAAGATACAATTTAGTTCAGAACTCGACCACCGCGTGGCGCTAGTGTCGATGTGGACTTTCGGTTAGGGCTAATTATGCGATAACACGAGATTGCGAGCATATAGAAGGATGCTGTCTTCGACAAAGTTGCTCAGGAGGATAAGGACTTCCACATAATATACAAAACATAGAAGGATGCTGTCTTGGGCAAAGTTGCTCAGGAGGATAAGCACTTCCTCATGAGATACAATTTAGTTCAGAACTCGACCGCTGCGTGGCGCTAGCGTCGATTTGAACTTCCGGTAGAGGCTAATTATGCGATACCTCGAGATTGTGAGCACATAGAAGGATGCAGTCTTCAGCAAAGTTGCTCAGGAGGATAAGAACTTCCTTTTGAGATACAATTTAGTTCAGAACTCGACCGTTGCGTGGCGCTAGCGTCGATATGAAGTTCCGGTAGAGGCTAATTATGCGATAACTCGAGATTGCGAACACATAGAAGGATGCTGTCTTCGGCAAAGTTGCTCAGGAGGATAAGCACTTCCTCATGAGATACAATTTAGTTCAGAGCTCGACCGCTGCGTGACGTTGGCGTTGCTATGAACTTCTGGTAGGGGCTTATTATGCGATAACTCGAGATTGCGAGCACATAGAAGGATGCTGTCTTCGGCAAAGTTGCTCAGGAGGATAAGGACTTCCACATGAGATACAATTTAGTTCAGAACTCGATCACTGCGTGACGCTAACGTTGATGTGGCCTTCCGGTAGGGGCTAATTGTGCGATAATACAAGAATGCGAACACATAGAAAGATGCAGTCTTCGGAAAAGTTGCTCAGGAGGATAAGGACTTCCACATAAGACACAATTTAGTTTAGAACACGACCACCACGTGGCTAATTTTTAATGAAAACAAAGAAATAAATTGCTGAAAGAAATTCGTGAGAAACTCCAAAAAGACCTAAACAGTAATTTAAGGAGTAATTTTTAAAATCATTGGATAAATAAATAAATTGATAAAATTACGCCTTGAGGAGTACTGAGGGTGTCTCTCCTAGGAAATAATTTATAAGGATGTCCCCGAAAAAAAATTCTGTGGCGTTTCCCTAGAAGAAATAAGAGATAGAATTCCGAAAGAAACTCTTGAGCACATTTCATAAGAAACTTCCTACATTTTCTTACCCCTACTTAAAAAAGTGCACGTCATATACTTTAATTTGAACGTAATCTTCTGCTTGAGTTGTGATTTTCTAATCACCTACACTATTCTTCGCAAGTTAGAGTAAGTAGATTTGCGAGCATAACTTGAAGTATAAAGATGTGAATGTGTTCGGATAGTGATAATTATCAATATTATTATTGAGATAATTAAAAGTTTATAGTACAGTGAAACCTCCATGAGTTAATATTGAAAGGACCATCGACTCATGGAAATATCGAGTCATGGAACAGCATTCCTTTGGATAGCTGCTTCTAGGGACCATCATAGTAACCATGAAAGTTTGTTTTTACTATTATCCCATGAGTCGATATCGAATCATGGAACATCGACTCATGGAGGTATCACTGTAAAATCAATAGAGTGTGTGAATTTGATTTAACGTAAAATTTAGTGCTGAAGTAGTTGATTTGATTCAGAATCAATTATTTTTGCGTAAGTAAAAATAATTAACAGGATAGCAACGCCAACATAAAACATTCTTCTCCGTTAACTTCTGGACATTTCTTTTGAATCAGCTTCTGCAGAAATTTCAACAAGAATTTGCATAAAGGTTTTGTATGATAACAATATTGGCAGGAAGAACTCAGAAAAACTTCGTCAAATTATCTTGAAAAAAGATTTGTAAAAAAAAATTAAGCAATTTCGCAAACACCAATGAAAAAATCCCAAAAATCCAAATTTCTCGTAAAATTCTATAATAAAGGATTAGAAGAATCAAATTAGACTCATGTAGAACTTCGAGGAGACCTTCAGTAGATTTCTGGAACAATTGAATAAATGACATTAACTCGAACGAATGTTGGAAATATCTTATGGACTTATACTAGAAAGAACAGCTGGAGGAATTCCAAAAATAGCTTCATTGGGACGCATTATTAAAAACTACTCTGAAGTGTTTTTAAAAAATCCTCTTGAGAAAATTCAAAATTATCCTCTAGAAAAAAATCAGACTATTATTCCGACAAATCCAAAAATAATAACTTGAGAAATACCGAAAACAATTTTAAAATCAGATCGTAGAAGAATTCAATAAAAAAAAGACCTGTGAGGGAATTGCAAAAACTCTGAAGTATTCACTCCAGATAGATTTCTCCGGGAATTAATCCATCCTCAGGGAACTTTTCCAGGAATTATTGCATAGATTACTTCAAGCACTTCTCCAGCGATTCTTCCAAAGATTCTTCAAGCGATTTCTCCTGACATTCCTGTAATAAAAAATAAGAGATATCCCTAAGGATTCCTCCAAGAAGATCTCTACAGAGATTTTTGCAGAATGTCAGAGGTTTCTCTAAGTAACATTTCTTCAAGGATTACTTAAAATATTTCCACAGTGAATTCTCCAGACATTCCGCTGGTAGTCCTCTCAAGATTCCTCTAGGATTTACTTCTAAGATTTCCTCCAGGGATCGCTCCAGGAATTCTATAACGAATTATTCCAGAGATTCTACCATTCAATTGGGGATTTTACAAGAAATTATTTTATGAGTTCTTATAGGGATCGCTGGAGAAATTCTTGCAAGAGCCCAAGAAAGGATTCTCGAGGAAAGCTCTGGAGGAATTTCTTACAAAAATCCCCGGAACAGCATACATGCTTTTCAGTTACGCAGTCTTTATTTTTTTCAACGTTCTATTTATGATGAAGACTGCGTAGACGAAACTCATATTTCATTTATATATACAGTCAAATCTCTACCAGTTCATTCCTGAAACGATATCTACAGGAAACCATGTAGAGATTTTTCTGAAGCGATCTTTGGAGAAATTCCTGAAGAAAAAGCTGGAGAAATCTCTGCAGGAATTCCTGTAAAGATTTGCATAGAGAAATCTCTGTAGGAGTCTTTGGATAGACTCCTGTACTGCCCATAACTGCATATTTGTAACATTCGACAAAAGTAGGCATTGAGTAAATGGAATACCAAGAGTACATCTCATGGCAGTATGGGAGGAAACTAAAATTTCTAAAAATTACCAGGAACTCAAAAGTGCTCATTTGAAGCTGATATTTTGTACAACTCATATAGCATACTAGGTGAATAGTCAGAAAATAATTCTGGTAGAAATTTCATTGCTGTTACATTACGAGGCTCATTTATAATCTCAATGTTACTGTTATGCGGTTATAATTACCAATCTGACAAAACAACTTGGTATTTTTTTTCGAATTTTCTAGAACAATCTCACATATTTCAGTTAGTTGATCGAAAGTATTTATCATTTGATGACTCTCCATGGTATTAACTTCAATTTGTCAAAAATGTCGAATGTGACAAATATGCAGATATGGGCAGTGTAGGCTTCCACGAAGGACTCTTGGAGACATCTTTGGAGGAATCACTGATGAATTGAGGTATCACTGAAGAATCGATGTAGAAATTTTGCAGGTGGAATCGCTAGAGAAATCCCTGGAAAAACCCCTGTAGATTTTTTGCTGGAAAAACCCCTGTAGAATTTTGTTGGATAAATCCCTGAAAGAATCCTTATAGGAGTATTAAAATAGAAAAATTTCTCGAAAAATCTAAGGAGAAATATCTAAAGAAATCCGTGAATAGATTTAAAAAAAAATTATAGAGATTTTACTGTAGGATATGTAGAGATTTTTTTTTAATGAAATCCATGGAGAAATTTTTAGCATAAGTTCTGATAATATTCTAGCAGGAATTAATGGGAGAATCTCTAGAGAAATTTCAAGAAGAACTCTTGGGGGAATCCATGGAGTATTATTGAAGACCCAGTACGAATCCCTGAAGAAATTCTTGGGGAATCCCTGGAAGATTATCTTGAGAAATTCTTGAGGCGTTTCATGAAATTTCCTTGAGGAATTCGTGAATTTTAGAACACCTGCAGAAATTCCTTGTGGAATCCTTGTAGAATTTCCTCGTAGAATCATCCCTGGAGGAATCCCGGAATAACGAATCTCGAGAGAACTGCTTGGGGATATTTTTGTTAATATCCGTGGAGGAATCCTCGGACAAAATTTTGAAGATATCACTAGAGAAACATCTTTAGTAATCTTTGAAGAAATTGTTTTAAGTGTTACTCCTGGAGGAATTCCTGGAGAAAGCCTTGAAGATATCTGTGCAAGAATCCTTGAAGACACTTTCCTGGAGAAATCCTTGCAAAAGTCTGTGGAAAATTTTATAGAGGAATACCAGAAGAAATAACTTAAAAAATCCTAAAATGAATCCTGGAGGAACCCTTGGAAAAAATCCTGAAAGAATCCCAATGAAGATTTTTCTGGAGGAATCTACGAAGGAATCACTTAAGACATTTCTGCTGGAAACCTTTGCGAAATCTCTAAAGAAATCCTTATACATATTTTTTTTTTGTGGGAATCTTTGTAAAAATTCCATGTCAACTCCCTGGAGGAAGCTATTCCATGCATGGCAAACAAAAGTTCTTCCTGAAAGAATCTCTGGCAAAAGTCCTAGGGAACCCCAGAAGAAATCATTGTAGAGATTAAGGTACAGAATAGCTTGGATTATTTTCAGGTAAAATACTTGGAGGAATCTTCGAAAGATTTCCTAGAAAAATCTTTGGGAGAGTCTCTGGAGATATTTCGAGAGGATGAGGACAGAAGGGCATGGGTTTGTATTCCATCGGATGAGCTCTCGGTAAATAACTGTAGAATCCATCATGCAAATCTTTTAAGGTTACTGGACTATATCCTTTGAATAACTCCGATGTGAACTACGTCTTGAGATCTAGATAACTTTTTGGAGGAAATCCAGAAGGAAATACTGATATAAAGTCATATGATTCCTCCGGATCCGATTAAAAACTAAAGTGTACAGTTACTGCAACAACTTCTAAAGAAAACTAGAAGTAATTGTTTTTGCAACTTCATGACGTTATCTGTATCTGAACTCTTGTTGGAATTTTATAAGTGAGTACAATATAGTTCATATCATATCATAGAGCTCATTTTATATTGTATACAATCGACTCTCCACAGCTCGATATTCTATAACCCGATATACTCTATAACTAGATGGATTTTCCGGTTCCTTCAAATTTCCATACATTGTGCTCTCCATAAGTCGATGTTTCTGTAACTCGTTATCTCCACAAATTGATGTTACGTGAGATGTGAAATTCTCTCCATAACTCGATATCTATTTTAATTTTTTTTATTTTTTGTAATGACATGAAAATGATAAAAACTATTGTCAGTAAAAATAACGTGATTTTTCGAGCACTTCGAAAAATGTTTTCAAATAATAGTTTGTAAAATGCTATCAACAAAATAATATTGCTTTATTACAAAAATGATAATAAAAATATTGGAAATACAAACATTTGTTCCTTCGATTTTGTGTCGGTATATTCTATTATACCATAATTCTATAAGTCGATGGTCCCTTGAATATCGAGTTATGGAGAGTCGACTGTAGTTTATATCGTAACATATATTTACTACGCAGAATTAAAAAAAAACTGAACAACTTTGCCGAAGATAAAACCTTCAAAAAAGAGTTCCTTCTGGAAATACATAGGGGAAATCAGGGTAAAACCGACACTGTGGGTAAGCTCGACACCCTTTGATTTTTCATGTTTTGAGCAGATTTTCATGCAATTTCCACCACGCTCTATCTTAACTTGTGAAATGTTGTGTTTCGAATGACATTACAACTGACGCTACCGATAAACTGCCAAAATAAATAACAAAACCATATTGGATAACATAGAAGCAACAGCAGTTGCAATATTTCGCTGTTATTCTTTAACTATTTCGCATGTGAAATTTTTATAATGTCATTTTTTGTTCTGCGTCTACATCATCATTTACTATTATTACGTTGATACAACATGAAGGAGAAATTATTTTTTGTTTTTTCGACAGCTGAAAACGCTATTGAAAAATAAATGTCCACTCGGGGTAAGATCGACACTTTCATTTGGGGTAAAATCGACACCTTTCTTTGCTTCATAATCTAACTTCAAGGAATCTTTCTAATCGGATGACTATCTCTGTAGTTTATGTGAGTCTTTATTTTCAAATTACAGTGAACTTCATGGATGGCGAATTTGTTAACATGTAAAATATGACACTATATGACTTGCCACAAGCTATCATTAAGTATTAAAACAATATTTTTATGTTATCACGTTTCAAATAATTTGATGAAGCTTGAAGAAATTTTTCTCATTTTAAATTGCAGAATTAACAGAATTTGAAATGTTTTCACATAAATTGATCTTATTGTTTATTTACAAACTATGAGGTTCGACAGTTTTTATCATCTAAAAATAATAACACTTTTCTGTTTTGTTGTAATAAAACAGTATTTATTTCCACAACCAATCATTCGCTAAAACTTCATCTTCGTAAGCATTCCATGAACACAAATTAATTATATCCATGTGTATTCACCCCAACTTTGTAACCTTAGCATGGGGCTTTTGAAATTTTCACATATATTTAGTGGATCTTTGGCCTCTCCTCAATAATTTACGTAATATGTGATTAATCCTTTGGAGTAAGGGGTCATAAATGTCGAAAGTCACGTTTAAAGCATTCTTTTAAATATGCATTGTGATGGTGATGTTCACAACGTATAAATTCTACTCAAAATGGAAGTGTCGGTTTTACCCCAACAGGGTGTCGATCTTACCCGCACTCTTAATTCGTCCCCTTGATGCTACAACTAGATAAGTCGAAATTTGAAATTTTTGACTTCAATATGCCAAAACATTTTTATTAATTAGATCTGTAAAATACTTACAGCTCATAAGTGTGTGATTCAAAATACACAAGTTAAAGTTTATTTTTCAACCATATCCTCTGCGATTAACCGTCACCTTGTAAAACGGTCATATTTTCAAAGTGGCACATCCCAAAATTTTGATTTTCGAGTTATCTAGTTGTAGCATTAAGGGGACGAATTGTCTCACCTAAAAAGGATGAAATTTCAATTTGATTTAAATCACTATATAAGCTTAATATATCATCCAGCGATCGCAAGGATTGATAGATTTATAACCAATATGTGATTCTACAACAATTTTAGGTTCGTTTGACAAGCGAAAGCACACAAATTTTATCAATAAGCTTAGGGTGTCGGTCTTACCCCGAATTCCCCTATAGACGCCAGCACCACATGCTGGTTAAATTTTGAACGTATGTTCATGACTAATTCCTTATTCTCTCGAACAATTTTACTGCAGACAGCATCCTTCTATAAGTCGCGTCTCGGGTTTTCAAACCCGAACTCGAATGGTTCGGGACGGATTTGAAGGCTAGAACATTTTTTTCGAGTACGTCGGAATCGGGCTTGTAAAAATTCGGATTTAGGTGGACTTTAGTAAGAGTTATGATAAGAGTAACAACCAAAAAGCTTCCTTATGCATCAGAAACGATGTTAAGGTTTCGAGTCAGATTCGGATTTGAACAGCGGATTTTTTTTTCAAGTTCGGGTCAGGTCTGAGTACGGGTCGGGTCCGGGTTTAAAAAAAATAAAGCAATTCGGGTACGGGTCGTGTTTGGGCTCAAAAATGTGAAACCCCCCTCTAATAATTAACCTCTATCGGATATACAAATCCAACGGGTGGTCGAGCAACTTTGTGGAAGACAGCATACTTCTAAATGACCCATAACGCGGGTACGTCATAGTTTCGTGGTGCGTTATGAAGAAAAGATATACCAGTGAACCCTGGTCCTGACTGCTTCAAACGAAGAGGATGTTCGAGTAATGGAAGGAACACTTATTAGTCCTTGTTACATTTTAAACCTTGTTGAAAGTGACAAGTCTCGGTTTTCCCAGTTGCAGAGAATGATCTGACAATGATCGAGACAAGGAAAAAAATGAAGTCGAATTGAACAATTTGTTTCATAATCCTTCATTCATTTGATTCTCTAGTTTGAAGAAGTAGGGACTATGATTCTGATACACGGACAATATCTGTGTAATTTCTACCGAAAGTCCATATCGACGCTAGCGCCACGCGGTGGTCGAGTTCTGAACAAAATTGTATCTCATGTGAAAGTCATTATGCTCCTGAGCAACTATGCCGAAGACAACATCCTTCTATGTGCTCGCAATCTCGAGTTATCGCATAATAAGCCCCTACCGGAAGTTCATATCGACGCTAGCGCCACGCAGCGGTCGAGTTCTAAACTAAATTGTATCTCAAAAGGAAGTCCTTATCCTCCTGAGCAACTTTGCCGAAGACTGCATCCTTCTATGTGCTCGCAATCTCGAGTTATCGCATAATTCGTTCCTACCGGAAGTTCATATCGACGCTAGCGCCACGCAGTGGTCGAGTTCTAAACTAAATTGTATCTCATGTGGAAGTCCTTATCCTCCTGAGCAACTTTGCCGAAGACAGCATTTTTCTATGTGCTCGCAATCTCGAGTTATCGCATAATTGGCCTCTACCGGAAGTTCATATCGACGCTAGCGCCATGCAGCGGTCGAGTTCTGAACTAAATTGTATCTCAAAAGGAAGTCCTTATCCTCCTGAGCAACTTTGCTGAAGACTGCATCCTTCTATGTGCTCGCAATCTCGAGTTATCGCATAATTCGTTCCTACCGGAAGTTCATATCGACGCTAGCGCCACGCAGTGGTCGAGTTCTAAACTAAATTGTATCTCATGTGGAAGTCCTTATCCTCCTGAGCAACTTTGCCGAAGACAGCATTTTTCTATGTGCTCGCAATCTCGAGTTATCGCATAATTAGCCTCTACCGGAAGTTCATATCGACGCTAGCGCCACGCAGCGGTCGAGTTCTGAACTAAATTGTATCTCAAAAGGAAGTCCTTATCCTCCTGAGCAACTTTGCTGAAGACTGCATCCTTCTATGTGCTCGCAATCTCGAGTTATCGCATAATTAGCCTCTACCGGAAGTTCATATCGACGCTAGCGCCACGCAGCGGTCGAATTCTGAACTAAATTGTATCTCATGAGGAAGTGCTTATCCTCCCTAGCAACTTTGCCGAAGACTGCATCCTTCTATGTGCTCGCAATCTCGAGTTATCGCATAATTCGTTCCTACCGGAAGTTCATATCGACGCTAGCGCCACGCAGTGGTCGAGTTCCAAACTAAATTGTATCTCATGTGGAAGTCCTTATCCTCCTGAGCAACTTTGCCGAAGACAGCATTTTTCTATGTGCTCGCAATCTCGAGTTATCGCATAATTAGCCTCTACCGGAAGTTCATATCGACGCTAGCGCCACGCAGCGGTCGAGTTCTGAACTAAATTGTATCTCAAAAGGAAGTCCTTATCCTCCTGAGCAACTTTGCTGAAGACTGCATCCTTCTATGTGCTCGCAATCTCGAGTTATCGCATAATTCGTTCCTACCGGAAGTTCATATAGACGCTAGCGCCACGCAGTGGTCGAGTTCTAAACTAAATTGTATCTCATGTGGAAGTCCTTATCCTCCTGAGCAACTTTGCCGAAGACAGCATTTTTCTATGTGCTCGCAATCTCGAGTTATCGCATAATTAGCCTCTACCGGAAGTTCATATCGACGCTAGCGCCACGCAGCGGTCGAATTCTGAACTAAATTGTATCTCATGAGGAAGTGCTTATCCTCCCTAGCAACTTTGCCGAAGACTGCATCCTTCTATGTGCTCGCAATCTCGAGTTATCGCATAATTCGTTCCTACCGGAAGTTCATATCGACGCTAGCGCCACGCAGTGGTCGAGTTCTAAACTAAATTGTATCTCATGTGGAAGTCCTTATCCTCCTGAGCAACTTTGCCGAAGACAGCATTTTTCTATGTGCTCGCAATCTCGAGTTATCGCATAATTAGCCTCTACCGGAAGTTCATATCGACGCTAGCGCCACGCAGCGGTCGAGTTCTGAACTAAATTGTATCTCAAAAGGAAGTTCTTATCCTCCTGAGCAACTTTGCTCAAAACTGCATCCTTCTATGTGCTCGCAATCTCGAGTTATCGCATAATTCGTTCCTACCGGAAGTTTATATCGACGCTAGCGCCACGCAGCGGTCGAATTCTGAACTAAATTGTATCTCATGAGGAAGTGCTTATCCTCCCTAGCAACTTTGCCGAAGACAGCATCCTTCTATGTGTTCGCATTCTCGAGTTATCGCATAATTAGCCTCTACCGGAAGTTCGTATCGACGCTAGCGCCACGCGGTGGTCGAGTTCTGAACTAAATTGTATCCCATGTGGAAGTTCTTGGTCCCCGAAGCAAGTTTGCTGAAGACAGTACATTCCTATATGGCCTGCATCTTATACAATTTGGTGATGACTGCAGATTTCTGGACTGAGTATACTGAAATTCCACGTGGCCAACATGGTCCCCTTCGTAGCCGATTCCCGGTGGCCACTGGATCCGGAACCGGTATTCCAGGTAGTGATCAGAATCTTGAGGAGTATATCTTTCGATTGCGGCATAAATTTCATTATTCGGTTGATATTTCGCTGAATTATAGGGGTATACATTTCTGGGTCATAATGACCCCAGTATCTTATTAAGTTGTTTTTCTTAACATCCGCGGAAGGTTAAGTGGAATAAATTAACAACTTGAAAAATATAAGATATAGGATTTTGGTGTCTTCTGAACATTTATTTGTCTGGTCAAGGCGCGTTATATGCAAAAGTGTCCTAAGCGCCAAATTTTATAGCTTTCGAAATTCGCTCTCAAACTTTATTATTTCAAAAGATAGCGCAACAAAATGTTCTACACAAACCTAAAAAAAGAGAATGCAACTGCATTGGCATTGTCCAATCTAGTGAAAGCTTTAGCTTATATTGGCAGGACTTCATTTAAATTCGTCGAGTTTTCCTTCCATTGACGGTATTTTATGGCAAAGAACGAAAATCTCTGTAATTATTAACGATATTAACGATATTTTCTTAAAATGCACTTTAAGATATGCTTATTCAAGTAACGGGAAAAGTTTTTGATTTCACTTGCGCCATTTTGAAATGTTACGCTTGTAAAAGTGGGTGAAAAAACTACAAAAACGCTTATATCTTTTCATATGAAAATTTTAGAGGTATGACGTCTGTTCGAGTTTGCGGGTTTCCAAGGAAGAAAACTGTCTTTTTAGCAGGTTGGATGTTTCCCAGCTTTTAAGCTGAAATTTATTAGATTTCATTAGTTTTTTAAAGATTACAATTGAATTTAACGCTTACATTAAGTGTTTCTTCTGCTCTTCAAGAAACCGCAAGGCAAACTAATTCAGCTCAATTTCAACACGATTTTCATTGATCCTAATCATGGCTGAAGAGAACAAAATGAATAATTGGATCGATCATAAGAAATAACAGCTTTTACTATCAGCAATGAATTCATATTAAGGCATAACAAATTATGTTATCACTTACAACTCTATAGCAAATATTGGTTCTACACTATAGCGCTCAATTGTCTTTCTGGGTTGCCCACAAATTGGTGTCACAATCGGTTCGAACTGTATATCACCGTGCAGAGTCCAGGCTGCCGTGATACCGGTTAATAAACAGCTAAATTTGGCTTTCACAATTCTACCCGATGCTACCGATCACTAAATTTATGCGATTAACTGGCTTCTCATCTATTCTACAGCATACGCCGATGTATCATGGTGAACATAGTCGACCAGTACACACACGCATCTCTCGCTCCGCGATTTCCTATTGTTCCCGTCGTTCTGCTGACAGTTCATGTAAGGGAGCGCTCGGGATTCACGTTACGCTTTGTCTGTTAAGAACGGTATGCAACATTCTCCTCCCCGTGTAGTACCGGCGCTCTCTCTTCTATATCCTGATCGTCGATAGTACGAACGTCCAACAGTGCCAGCTTGACGGCTGGTCTGGTGAGTGTCCCATCTTTGGTGCGCACAACTGCGCTGCGCACCTGTCCGTCACTTCCGCGCTTCACCTCGATGATCCGTCCTCTCAACCACCCATTTCGTTTATTCTCGTCCACCACTAGTACCAAATCGCCTAGTTCCAATGGCTTGACTGGCCGAAACCACTTGGTGCGCCTGGTTATTGTTGGCAGGTATTCATGGACCCAGCGCTTCCAAAAGTGATCAACTAAACACTGGGTTAGTTTCCAGCTATCACGTAGTGTTGCACCTTCAATTTCACAGACTGATCTAGGTTGAACGACCCCCTGAACGCCGTACAGGAGAAAATGGTTTGGTGTTAAGGCCTCCTGCTCCATGTCGTCAAGCGGAATGTACGTTAGCGGTCGCGAATTTACAATAGATTCCGCCTCCAGTACAACAGTTTCTAACACTTCGTCTGTTGGATGATGAGGGTACTCTGCAATTCCCGCCATTGCTACCTTGATTGAGCGAACCATTCGCTCCCAGCATCCGCCCATATGGGGAGCGGACGGGGGGTTAAAGTGCCATGTTGTCCTTGCGTTTGTGAAAGTAACTACACAGTCTTCGTGTATGCCTTGAATTTGGTTGGCTAATATGTTACTGGCCCCCTTGAAGCATGTCCCGTTGTCGGAGTAGATTGCTGCTGGAGAACCTCTTCGGGCTACAAACCTACGGATTGCCATGATGCATGCTTTTGTTGAAAGACTATGTATAACTTCCAAGTGCACTGCACGTGTAGTGAGGCACGTGAAAAGCGCTACCCAGCGCTTCGCCAAGCTGCGGCCCACCTTCACCAAGAGCGGACCGAAGTAGTCAATGCCGGTGTAGCTAAATGCCCGAATATTCGGTGTCAGTCGGAATTCAGGAAGCGGTGCCATCATCGGTGGACGCGGAGTAGCTTTCTTGACCTTGCACCGTTGACAAGAATTCGCGACGCGTTTGATCACGCGACGTAGTTGAGGGAACCGAATTGGACGAAAAATTGCGGATCTCAAATCCACCTTTTGCATGTACGTGCTTGACGTCTGTCACCAGTTGCACGGCTTCTTCGACAGTATCTACACTATCGAGGTAGTCATCCTGGATCTCTGTCTAAACCGAAGCAAGACGTCGAATAATGAAGTCAACATGTCTGGTCCTTTCAACAGCATGTCATTGAAGCAGAGACCACGAACTCGTGCTGTAGCGTCCCAAATCAAGCGAATTTTCTCCGGCTTTCTCGGATTCCGCACCACTCCAATAGGTAGGTACCACACCCGATTGGATTCTGTTGACTCTAGCTCTTCTGTAGTAATTTTGTGAGCGTACCCCTTCTTCTCATACTCATGTATTAGGGATACCACTCGCTCCCGCAATTCTGGATCTTTGTTGAAACGCCTCTCCAACGATTCTAGTCTGTGGAGTGCCAATGGATAACTATCGGGAAAGGTTGGCTGATCATACTTCCACAGCAAGCCAGTCTCAAATCCTCCTTCTATTCTACGTGTTGTACGTTCCAGAATGTTCCGGGCCCGAATGTCATCCGCGGACTCGATCGGCGAGGCTACTGCTGCTTCATCGACTTCAAAAAACTGCTTCATCAATTCGTGCAGCTCATGATTCTCAATATGCTTTTCTGTATGGATATGCAGCCGTTCAACTGACTCACATTCTCCTGCCTGCTTGCCATATACGCACCAGCCTAATCGTGTCTTGACGGCCACTGGTTCGTTCGGTCGCCCTTCTCGTGCTTTGAGAGTGGTAAGGAGCTGCACATGTTCAATGCCGATAATGATCCTTGGTGTCGCATCCACGTAGCTGTACAGTGGGAGACCTCGCATATGTGGATACCTCTTCTGTAACTCATCATAATGTAACGTCTGTCCCTGCAGTTTCAGTTGTTGTACAGTCCGCACGTTGCTCAGTTTAAACTTGCTTTTTAGCCCTCTACCGGAAATGTTCACATTGACTCGTTGTGAACCCCTTTCTTCACGAGAAATGTTTCCGGTCCATCCAAGCCAGAGTGTTTCCGTTGGTCCATAGATTTCTAGCTCTGTTGCCAATTCAGTTTCCATAAGCGTAGTTTGACACCCGTCGTCTAAAAACGCAAACGTTTCCACCTTCTTTCCGTTATTTTCGAGCGTCGCTGGAACATAGCGGAAAAGGCAAATGCTCAGCGTCGAGTGATGATTCTGCAAGGCCAAATGGTGGTCGACGGCAACGTTAGACGCTGCTGGTGAATGAAGTAGAGCATGGTGGTGTAGTCGACAACCATCAACCCCACATTCCTTTAATGAACGACAAGGCCATCTACGGTGTGGAATAAGACATGTTCTACAAAGGCCCTTCGAACGAATCACTTTCCATCGTCCATCCAAATCTAAAGACTTAAACTGCGGGCAGCCAGCTACCTCGTGCGCCTCGTCAGAGCAATACCAGCAAGCTCGTTTGCTTGATTCTGTGACTTGTGAACGTCTAAGCTGGCTAGTAGCTGTCATATTTGGATTACCTTCGGCTTCTGCGTGAGCATACAGTTTATGGTTGTCTCGGCCCGCCTTGTTTAAACTCTGTTGGAGTTGTGTTTGCGATGGAAGTGTTACATCTGATGCGGTATCCACAAGTTCGGTCATGAACTCACCAAACGTCGCTAAGTTGACGTCGGTTTGCATACGTTTATACCACGCCCATTGCATTTTTAGTTGCGGTGGGAGTTTTTCTACTAGCTCATGTAGCAGCATCGGATTTCGGAGGTGGTCTACCAGCTGTGCCACGAACATATGGTCCACCAAGTTACGAACAGCCATTCCAAAGTTTATGATTGATTGGAGATTCTCGGCTTTTGGAGATGATACTTCGCGCAACCGCTGCATCAGAGTGTGAATTAAGACTTCCGGGCGTCCATATAATTTCCTCAGTGTCTCCATAACGTGGGGCACTGATTCTGGCAACAACAAGCGACTTTTCACTGAGTCTAACGCGTGCCCCTTCAAGCAACGTTGGAGTCGAGCCAGATTCTCAGCGTCTGTGAACCCACACGCTGCCGTAGTGTTATAGAATGAACTAGAAAACAACGGCCAGTCCTGCGGATCACCGGAGAAGACGGGCAATTCCCGGGGCATTACTTGGCGTGCTGCTAATTGCGCACTAGTGGGCACCGATTGGTATGGAAATCCCAACTGCTGCTGTTCGTCACAAACTCCAGGCTGTGGAACGTGATTCGGTTGGTATGTCACTGAGCTTGGTGTTGGTCTTGGTGGCACCGGATCTTGCGAAATTATAGTTGGTCGAGAATGTACTGCGGCTGTTGGGTCTGATAGAGGAGGAATTTGGTTAAAGCGTGATGCCACATCGCCGGAGAAAATCGTGGTTGATTGAATTGCCGGAGCGCCAGCCGAGAAACCCATCGATGGTTGACCAGCAGGTAAACTTCGAAGTGATAGACCGGTGGCGAATTGTGTCGTTAGCGGCATTATCGACGGGATTGACCCAAAAGCATAATTTGAACCAGTTGGAATTGCCGGCAAGGCAGGTCTTACGCGTGTTTTTGTGGAGTGAATTTCCGGATGATTTGCAATATTACCAAATGTACCACTCACTTGGTGCTCTGGCGGTGCGGTGTAACCCGTGATGCCTGCCCGAGTTACCGGAAATGCTAACATAGGCTTCCTAGCATCCAACATTGTAGTAGTCGCTTCTGTCGGCACTATTGCATGAGAAACGGGTGGGGGAGCTCCGTTGGTTTCCGAATTCGGTGTCGATGTAGATGCTGGCACGACCATCGTATTAGATGTTGTAACCACAGCTCCTGGGATTTGTAGCCCAGATACCGTGACTGGAGTTCCGTGCGTTTGGTTGACGTTGATAATGGATGAACCAGTAATGGGAGCTTTTCCGATTGATTGTTCATTAGTTAGCCAATCTAGGACCTTCTTACGGCTGGCGCGACTGCTCAAACGGCTCATTTTCTCTTCGTCATCATCTTCCTCCAAGATAATGTTCAGCTTCTGCTGAAGGTAGGCTTCGTCCTCTTCCGCTCGTCGCACAATGGTCGGGCTCCATATAAAGGGGCGGCCAAAACTACCAAAAACTTTTTTGAGATTTTTATGATTTTTTTAGTTTTAAAATATACCTCATGTGTTATATTATTATGATCCTTAATTGAAATTGAACTAAAATTTAAATTTCTATGATTTTCATGACTGCAAACCAGCTGAAGTCAAAAAATTGAAAAATGTAACAATAAAATAGAGCACAAAATTTATAATTTAGGAATGCAATATTTCCCCAAAGTTACCTACTATCTGAAAGCCTATGGTTCAACACTTTTATCGAGCATGAGGATGGAAAAAAATATTTGGTTTAAGTTTCAATACTATTCAATATTACACTTAAGTAATTTTGGTGATTTTGAATGTGAAAAACAACTCTTGTCGCGTCATGTCGCCGCCAGTTCGAATATTGCACATCAAAAAGCATCCTTAGATCTTACAAAAAACCTTTAAAATTTTTGCAGAAATTTGCTGATTTGCAAGTTAGAGCTATTTGAATAATTCAATATTTTACATATATTTTGATGATATTTTTCATACAAAGTTTATTTAAAATATATTTAACCACTATTCATACACATTTTGATCAAACTCAATCAAATATAAACAAAATTTGTGCTTTCAGTTCAGTTTGATAACAATTTTAATTTAAAAAAATCTTTTTTTCAAAGTTACGTAATTTGTGAATAACCCCTTCTGAAACAACAAAAACACCAAATAACATATTCAGATTACATATTTCATCGATTAAGGCGATAAAAATAGTTTTGGCCAAACTTCACTTTTTTCCGACCATTGTGCGTCGTTTACGGATTTCGTCCTCCTCGGCCCGTTGCTTCAGTTTCAGGGCACGCTGTTCTTCGAGCTGTTGTATCAATAATTGTTTACGCGCTTGGCTGCTAGCCGGACTTCGATTCGACTTAAGACTGCACGCACTTGCCGGTTCTGTAACTTCGCCATCTGTAGCACAGCGACTGCATCTCCAGGTCTTGTCCGGTTCGATATTGGTTTCGCTTGCACCAATGCAGTTAGGGTGGAACCACGAATCACACATATCACACCCCATCATCGAGGCGGTCGTCCCACCGTTGGTGCACACACCGCAGGTCTTAGCATGTCCCACCATCATCAACAAAAGAGGGATTCCGGTGTGCAGTGGAGGTTCTGAAATGGGCACTGTACTGCTTACTTCGCAGGATCACTTACTTCGAAGGACTTTCTCGATGAACAACGTCTTCAGAGAAAATGTGAGGCCTGGAAAATTGATATTTTCGTTAGTATTGAGGAAAAAGCAATTTTTGACCATAAAGTTCTAAAGTGACCTATATCACTAAAACTATCAGATATAGAAAAAAATGATGTTCTACAAAGTTTTCATATTTTTTATAATCTTCAATATTGTAGAACATTTTGTTGCGCTATCTTTTAAAATAAAAAAGTTTGAGAGCGAATTTCAAAAGCATTGAAATTTGGCGCTTAGGACACTTTTGCATATAACGCGCCTTGACCAGACAAACAAATGTTCAGAAGACACCAAAACCCTATCTCTTATATTTTTCAAGTAATTAATTTTTTCCACTTAATTTCATTCAGTAGACCAATGTGCACTGGTAGCTGGAAAAGCTTTTCATTAGAATCAAGAAATGCTTCCCTTTGGAAGCAGAAAAAGCTTCCCACTGGAAGCTAGAAAAGCTTCCCACTGGAAGCTGGAAAAGCTTCCCACTGGAAGCTGGAATAGCTTCACACTGAAAGCTGGAAAAGCTTCCCACTGGAGAAGCTTCCTACTAAAAGCTGAAAAATCTTCCACTGAAAGCTGGAAAAGCTTCCCACAGGAAGCTGGAAAAGCTTCCCACTGGAAGCTGGAAAAACTTCCCACTAGAAGCTGGAAAAGCTTCCCACTAGAAGCTGGAAATGCTTCTCACTGGAAGCTGGAAAAGCTTCCCACTGCAAACTGGAAAAGCTTCCTACTGGAAGCTGGAAAAGCTTTACACTGGAAGCTGGAAAAGCTTCCACTGGGAGCTGGAAACGCTTCCTACTGAAAGCTGGAAAATCTTTCACTAGAAGCTGGAAAAGCTTCCATTGGTAGCAGGAAAAGTATCCCACTGGAAGCTGGAAAAGCTTCCCACAGAAAACTGGAAAAGCATCCCACTGGAAGCTGGAAAAGCTTCCATTGGAAGCAGAAACAGCTTCCTATTGGATGCTGATAAAGTTTTCATTGTAAGCAGAAAAAGCTGGAAAATTTTCCCACTGAAAGTTAGAAAAGTTTCCCATTGTAAGCAGAAAAAGCTTCTTACTGGAAGGCTGGAAAAGCATCCCACTAGAAGCTGGAAAAGCTTTCCACTGGAAGCTGGAATAGCTTCCCATAGAATGCTGGAAAATCTTCTCACTGGAAGCTGGATAAGCTCCCCACTGGAAGCTGGAAAATCTTCCACTGGAAGCTGGAAAATCTTCCACCGGAGGCTAGAAAAGCTTCCATTGTAAGCAGGAAAAGCTTCCATTAGAAGCAGGAAAAGCTTCCCACTGGAATTTGGAAAAGCTTCCCACTGGAAGCTTCCATTGGAATTAGGAAAAGCTTCACACTGAAAGCTGGAAAAGCTTCCCACAGGAAGCTAGAGAAGCTTACTTTCGAAAACTTTATAGTCTTTCGTCCTGGGATGCCACGTCGTTTACACAAAAATCTGAATGGTTTTAGGATTTTTTTCTCTGGAAGAAATCTTTACTGTATATGTCGTATGTGGAGAACTTTACAAAATCATTACAAATTTTTATCAGAATTAATATATTTTTGTAAAACTGAGCCTCAAAAACCTGGAATATTTCAGATAAATATGGAAGGTTTGCAACGCTGCTTTTGCTTGAAGCTTGGAAACGCTATTCCCTGAAAGCCGTGATAGCTTCCTCCTGAAAACTAGTATAGTTTTATCAGGAAGCTTGAAAATTTTTCATCAAAAATAGGAAAAGTTTTCTCGAGAAACTTTTTTCCAATGATGACTTACCATACTGTTTTGAAGAAGCTGAAGATTTTTTTATGGTGAAAATTTGTCCAAAAAATTTAAAAACCGACAGCTTAATTTTTTTCAAATGTTTTTAACCGTTGATATTTTGGATAAATAAACTAGTGTAAATATTTCTGTTTTTTGGGAGATTATTTTGTTTCAATAGAAATCTTCTGTTAATACAGTTCTTGATTCCCCTTTTGAAATTTCAATTCGAAAAGCTTCACTCAAGTGCATCGATGCAAGTCCAGAATCAGAAGCAAAACTTTTTCCCAAGAAGTAAAATTTATAGAGCAAAGCCGTTTCTCAATCAACCAAATCCTTTGAAAGGAATACATTTCACCTCAATGATGGTTTCCATTCCCTTTAGTTCCTGGTCCAGTTCCATTGAAACAAGCGCTGGAATTTCCACATATCTAACCCATCTTTTTCCCGTTTTGGTTTGTTCTCTTCCCACAATTCTAGCGCCCGTTACGGCTACGAAAACTGTGTCTTTACCAGTGCCAAGTACAAGTGCAAGCCCGATTCGGCCGTCTTCCTGCGGAAGATTGCCAAACTGCTGTCCACGGATCGGCACTTTCTCAACTGTGATAAAATCGAGAGCGAGATCTGCTCCGGGGCCTCTGGCCGGCATCATCATCATCGAAGGAGCCCAACTTTGTTGGTGGCGACGCTTGCTGCGATGGTGATGCTGCTTCCAGTGATGGCGCGGCTTTCGGCGGTTTGGCGATAAGAGGGTGGATCGTAGGAGGCTTAGGGTTTATTTTTATAGTGAGACGCACGGTGCTCCGCTAGACCGTTATAATGGAATTTATTTTGGCTCAGAGTTGCAGAATGACCTTGGGAAACGAGACATTTTTTTATAATAACGGTCTGTCGAGGCACCGCGAGACGGTGATATTTACGACCAGTTCGGAGATAGTTTTTTATTCGATTCCGCGCGAAGAACTGGACGAAGTGAAAGACAACTGATGTGAGCGAAATATGTATATTATTGGATGGTATATTTTATTGGTATAACTGTCGAACGAAATGAAGAAGTCTTAGGTCATAGTCAGGATCGTACGCCAAAAAGAGCATACGGAGCAACAAACGCTACAATGACGTTTAACAAATGATAGGTTAGAACTAGTTTTACTAGGAGCCTAAAATAAGATGGTTTCGTAGGATATTCGATTGCTTCGCACAGCTAACTGCATTGTACAATAGAGTCAATATAGTAAAAGTTAACTATTAGGGAGTTAAAGAATACCGAACATGTCAAAATTTGCGTCGGCAATTCATAACTGTGAATAGCTTAGTAAGGATAACAAACAGTACCGGGATTAGGACCAATCCAGCTTTCCAAAGACCACTTCTATCATATAACCAGATGTCTGTCCGTTCTTGAATGCATGTTATTTATTTCTTGTTTCCGCACTGAAAATATATATTGTTTTATATAACGAAATCGTTCGTTTAAACTACGAAATTATTCGTTGTTTTCTGCAACGAAACAGTTTCGTAAAATGTACCTAACCAGCTTCGTAATAAAATTCAAGATCCAAATCAAAACAAACAAAGATTATTATATTGTACTAAACATTTCGTAATCGATATTCGTTTATTTTGTATTGAGAACGAATATTCATACGCAATGTACGAATCATTCGTAAAAGGAGCTAGAGCTTTAGTGCATTTGACGAAATGGTTTCGTGCATCTGACAAAACCTACGATTTGCTCGTACAAATACAGTGATTCAAATTAGTATGCGTACAGGGCACTGTTTTCACATCAAGTTGGTAAATACTGATCAAATGATATATCAAATTTAAAATACTTTCTCAATAATGAAGGTTGATTATTGATGACGTATTTCGGAGTCAATATATCTTTTGATAGCTTTCTACCAACTTGATGTGAAAACAGTTCCCTGTATGCATATGAATTTGAGGCACTGTACAATGCTTTTTGTGTTTTTTTTTTTCACTTAGGTACCTGAAACATAAGAATAATCTTAAATACCAACCCACTCTACTTCAGAGGAATAAAACGGGATCTGTGGCTGCCACCGATACCGGTCCTTCCGAGCTTGTCTGGGCCTTGCGTGTTCTCCTTCCGGTAGCGGTCGATCATTCCCATCTTGAGATTTGTAAACACGGCCTGCAGTACAGGTTTTCTTCCCGCTGGAAGTCGCAGTGTGACGTCATCGTAAGTTGATTCATTCTACGAAATGTGTCTACGAAACCATTTTGTTGCAGAAAACAACGAATGATTTCGTAGAGCAAACGATCAGTTTCGTAATACTAAACAATTCTCGATTACTTTTTCGAATCGACGTAGGTTACATTCCCACGGTTTGGAGAAAAACAGAAATGATTGAGAGGAAATTAAATTTTATTATTTTTTTTTTTAAATTACAGTTGACTATCGATATCGAAGGGACAATTGAGGTAGGGAGAGATAGAGACATACAACAAATGTTTAATACTAGATTTAAAATCACTCCGTTACCAGGAAAATACATACAGACTTTATTTCATCTTCGCAAATTGTTTTGAATCCCTAAAATCTTGTCTAGTAACTTTTGATAATGGGCATATCAACATACGGAGAGAAAATCTGGATTGAAAATCACATCGAGATGGGGAGATATCGAGATAAGGAGGATATCTATGAAGAGTGAAAATGTGTGCAGAATGACCATTCTATTAAAAAATGGTTTTATTTTTTCGCCCACTTTGATTGTGAATGTTTCTGATCAAACAAAATAATTTTTGACGGCATTCGAGGGAAAATTATTTTCTATGTACTCAAATCTAGTAAAATTCCTTGAAAAACAACATTTTTTTTTCATAAAAACTTCAATAATGAACTAAAATAGATATCAACAGTATTCTTATATAGAAAAATGAAGAAAAGTTATTATTATTTGAACAAACTTGAATCAACACGAACTTCTTCAGAATATCCAAATAAGTGCACATCCACACCAACTGTTTTTCATAAATAAAAATCTCAAAATTTTCACAAAACTGACGGAGCATAAAATATTTGCTTCCGTTTTAGCCGCCGCACACTTCGATCTCCGTAGTGGTGCTACGGAAACTATAATTAAAAAACGTAGTTTCCTTAAACCACCCTATCAAAGACAAATTAAAGACCTCCATGTCCCTTGCAGTTGCCAAAAATTTTATGGCTCATAAGGTAATCTAGAATGTCGTGAAAAGTGTACTGCAATCTGTAAAACTTGGGTACCTTTTGCACTACCGAGGGACCAAATGCAGTACTAAAAGTGGTACCCAATCTGAGCAAGAGTGGAACGGACCTGACCCTATGTTGACTGGGGAAAATGCTCTAAATCGGTGAGGGTCAGGGAAACTTTTAGAGGCAAAAAACTTTGCCAAAGACTAAATACCAGTTTTTTAACAAATAAGAAAGTTGATCAAATTATTTATCTGATATTGTGGATCACTCTTGTTCAAGATAACACATTTTAAAATGCTTTATTTTTAGAAACAATTTTGTCGAAGACCATTTATGTTTTAAATTAAAAAATAAAAATGTTTACAATAGATATTTTTTCACATCGGATTTATTACACATTTCTCATCGATGTAATCGAATTTAAATGCAAAAAAATGTTGGTATCTACTTAAGTTTAAAATAACTTTGTAGAAAACTGTTTGCATTTCAAAGCTCTAAATGCATTTTTCCGCGTAAATCTGTTCTAGACCGCTATACAATAGGGTGCGGTTTATTTTTCAAAAGTTCTCAAAACCAAAAATGCGTGTGCTCATCTGAATTCAAATCACATCTAAAGAGAAACCTCAAAATCTTTTCATTTTCATTTTGCAGCGTTTGGTGGGGCAATGAGAGCGCAAGTCAGTCCAAAGCCGGGGGCAGGGATAGGTAATGGCCGTAATAGTCTATGCGGACCACTTGAACACCATCGGATATGATAGGAAGGGTTGGGGTAGGGTATAGGAAGTTGGAGAAGACTTGACACAGTAATGCGATTAATGCTGCAAAATGTAAATGTGCTGAGAGCAATTTAATTGGAGTTTTGAAGTTTGGTTTGATTTACTAAAATTCCAAACAATTGTACAAGTAAGAAAGAATGAGCTGATCGCTTTATAGAAATTTAATAAACAATAAAGTAATAACAATATGAGAGTGATGCTAAGAACTGCTGATGGCAGCTTTAGGAGCTTTTGATAATGATTGAACATTACTATAAAGAACGCAATTCAATTGATGATGACAACTTTACAAACTTTATCTGTTTTTATCATGTACAGATATAAAATTATAATTCAGTTCACTGATTGGCGGTGCTGATTTATATAATAATATTTGATATTATTAAAATGAAATGTGTTACTTATTCATGATGTTAATACTTCCCTGACCAGAATTATTCTGTTTTGAGCATCCTTTTCGAAGCCATTCTATCCAGTTATCCATTGACTGCTTACAATTCTGAAATTATTGTTATTGTGCATGCTCATGCATTATTAGTAATGATCATAATCATGCAACAGATAAGAAGGTGAGAAAGAGAGAATATAGGAACAGTGATTAGTAATGAGTAATTATGTAGTTTTGTTAGAATAATAAACAATTAAACGGCACTAATGAATAGCTTAAAAAATGACATTACAGCATAGCTGAGCCTTTCGGATCGTAAGACCGATGTATAAAAATAATTTGTTTCGAAATTGTCCGCGTGGTCTTCTAGTGCCCCTATTAGATAAGAATCAGTCATAGAAATACATACAGGGGATAGGCAAAATGATTGAGATAGGCAAAATTTTGCCCAAATTCAAATGCTTATAACTTTATGAAAAATGGATGAAATTGGATGCATCTGGAAGCAGTCGACGGCAAATTCGGTCCAGTTTTAGGAACTTTCTGGGTCATGCATATTTCCCACTGGACACCGGAGATGTTCCGGATTTTCTGGGGTAATGTCCAAATGTCATTTTTTCTGTCGCTTGTATTTTTGTGCGGTGTAAAGTTAGATAGATGTTTGCAATTTTCCTAGAAACTAGAACTAATAGGAAGTTGAATGCCACTGGACGCATTAAGATTGGTTGGAAGTCTTCAGAAATATGACCATTTCCGTAAAACTGGTTCCGGAAAGCAAGGTCAGTAATGTTTGTATTTCCAATCATGTAAATATTATCCGGAGCTATATCCAAGCGGACAGCAACCTTAAAAATGATGTTTCCTGCAGCATATTCAGAACCATTAGATGCACAGACCACTCTATAGAAGGTTCCAGGTACCCCGGGGGAAGTGGTCAATTAGGAACATGTCCGGAACCATATCAATATGGGCATCAAACTTCATGATTTTCAAAGGTTATGCTTTCCGAAGCAGTTCCAGCATCACCGGCTGCCATGACCACTTTATAGTAGGTTCCAGGTGCCCCGGGGGATGTGGCCAATTCAAAACATGCCCGAAAACACATCAATATGGGTATAAACATCAAGATTTTTGAAGGTGATGCTAATAGAAGTATTTACAGCGCAACTTATTTATACGACCACTGTATAGTTGGTTCCATGGGCCCTGAGGGATGAGGTCATGTTTCGAATTGGCCACATCTCTAGGAGCCCCTGGAATTTACTATAGAGTGGTTATTACATCATGTGATTCTGAAAATGATCGCCATTTTCCAAGTCCCATGGATCTTACTGTTTATGATAGAATGTGATTCTAAACAGATGAACGGACATGTTCCGAATCGGCCACATTCCCCGGGGCACCTGGAACCTACTATAAAGTGGTCATGGCAGCCGGTGATGCTGGAAATGCTTCGGAAAGCATAACCTTTAAAAATCATGAAGTTTGATGCCCATATTGATATGGTTCCGGATATGTTCCTAATTGACCACTTCCCCCAGGGTACTTGGAACCTTCTATAGTGTAGTCTGTGCATCTAATGGTTCTGAATATGCTGCAGGAATCATCATTTTTAAGGTTAGTGTCCGCTTGGATATAGCTCCGTATAATATTAACATGATTGGAAATACAAACATGACTGACCATGCTTTCAAGAACCAGTTTTACGGAAATGGTCATATTTCTGAAGATTTCCAACCAATCTTAATGCGTCCGGTGGCATTCAACTTCCTATTAGTTGTAGTTTCTAGGAAAATTGCAAACATCTATCGAGCTTTACACCGCACAAAAATAGAAGCGACAGAAAAAAATGACATTTGGACATGACCTCAGAAAAACCGGAACATCTCCGGTGTCCAGTGGCCAATATGCATGACCCAGAAAGTTCCTAAAACTGGACCGAATTTGCCGTCGACTGCTTCCAGATGCATCCAATTTCATCCATTTTTCATAAAGTTATAAGCATTTGAATTTGGGCAAAATTTTGCCTATCTCAATCATTTTGCCTGTCCCCTGTACATACCGAATGCTCGCCATGACCCTATGACCAACATTTGTATATGTATAGCCTTAGCTGATGTGGCTTTTCTAATAGGTAGTTCTTTCACTCATTGATTGTCTTCAAAACCTTGTCAAGTATAGAAAATTGATTTTATTTCATTTATTACTACATTGAAGCTACATTGTACTTATTAAGTATTAGGTATTATATTATGTTTTTATCACTATTGATATTATCAAGGCCAGAATTCCCAGTGAGTGAAGAATTTTATAGTACTGGAACACCATAGAAGATCGCTAAACATTACCTAATCATGGAACGGCTTTTTGCTCTATTATTTTAGGTAGATGCTACTGATCTTCCTTTGCTCCTATCCGCAACCCGGTGCACGCGCCCTGTTGGTTTTCGAAAACCTCGTAGAAGATTACAAACCGTCAATGGCATTCCCAATTACTACCCCACATTGCACATTCAAGGGTCTGACTGTGCTCCTAACCCACCATCAGTTTGTAATCTTCTCGCCATATTGAAATTATATTTTCCCGAAGTGAAAGTAATTTTGATGAGTGATAGCGTAGTGCAGCTCAACTGCACAGTACAGTAGTTTAACCAGAATTTTTAGGTTAGAAGATAAAATCTAAATTTTGTAATAAAAACGTTGGCATTACTTTGAAATTCACCCAACATCTAATCAAAACTACTAACAACAGCGATCAATTATCAAAATCCATCGCTCCCTGGAAAATATAATTCCAAGCCCAGGGACATCTAAAGAGAAACCACAAAATCTGAGCCAAAAATATTGACATTCAGAGGTGGCGCAAGCGTCTTGAAGGAGAATATTTAAGTTATAAAAAATGACCTTCAGTGAAGTAATCATAACTTTGGTATTTTTCAACCAATTTTGAAACTTTTAGCACCATTAATTTAATTCAAAATTAAATTCATGAAAACTATGTAGAACATCAAATTTGTCTAAAATCAAAATAAGTCTTAGTTAAAAACACTTCTATTAAATTTTTTCCTCATTTCACTAAAACAAAATTTTGTTTGACCATAATTTCATATATTCTCAATCGATTCCAAATCTTTTAACATGTTTTTGAATCAATTTAAATCGTTTTCAAACTGTTCATACAACACATTTTTCTAAAAAATGGTTCCGACTTAGTTATTCCACAAAAACTACCCAAAAATGATTTTTAAACAAAAAAAAAAAACAAATTCCTTTGAATTATTTAAGTTTTTTTTTCGGAAATTTATCTTTTTTCTAACAAACTTAAATTTATAAAGCAACTTGCCTTAATTATGAGTTGAATAGTGCACATATTTTTAACATATGCAAACATAGTGTTGTTTCAAAACTATTTAAAAATTGTTGTAAAGTGCTTCCCAAAGGTTTAACAAATGAGAAAACCCAGTTTCAGCTTTAGAGATAATATTTAACTGACAAAAATTTGAAAAAAAAAACTATCATTTTTCGTTGAAAAATCATGTGTTTGTGCAGTTTTTGCTAAATAACTTGGTCAAGACATATTTTTAGTAAAACATGATGTATGAAAGATTTGAAAACGAATTATCTTCAAAAGCATGTAAAAAGATTTGGAATCGGTTGAGTAATCATGAAGTTATGTTCAAACAAAGTTGAAATTTTTAGTATAATGAGGCAAAATTTGGAATAAATTACTTTTAACTAAAACTTGTTTTGATTTTACACAAAATTGGTGTTTTACAAAGTTTCCACAAATTTAATATTGAAGGTATTTAAAATCGGAGTAAATATAACAAAGTTATTTTTACTTCTCTGAAGGTCATGAAAATTCACCTTCTACACGCTCAGATTTTGAGGTTCCTCTTTGAATGTGATTTGGTTTCAATGACGCACACGAATTTTTGGTTTTGCGAACTTTTGAAAAATAAGCCGCACCCTACTGTACAATGAAAGATTGACTCAAGTATTGTTTTGTTTTGATTTGTGGTTACGTCGTAATTCTAACACTTAAACGTAATAAAAGTGATAATCAAGTTGGTTCAGAGTGGAATCTAAGTTTTATTTACTCTTTCGATTTACGTCTGTTTGAATATGTATTCGAGAATTTTCATCCAGTGCGAAAAGCGTGAATGAAAAACAAAAGCAAAAATATCGAAAATGCATATCTACTAATTGAGATTCGTGCATTTTACGAATATTTCATATACTTACTGGATCGAGAATTTCTGTCAAGTACAAACAATTCGTACGGTGAATGAAAATAGCGTAATATGTACGAAATATTGTTTTACGAAATAGATCTTGGATAAAATACGAAGAGATATTTTCAGTGCGAAAACCACTAGCACTTGATTGAAGTTTAAAAGTAGAAGTATATATTTCTATTAATCTGATATTTTTGCTTTATTTATTTGCCTAAAACACCCGAAAAAATATCATTTTATAGCAAGCAAATACATTCTATGGAGACGCATGGTTTCTTATTATACACCGATCTCTCCTCAGTCATCATGCGACTTTCGTGCTTCCAGTGCGTCCCATAGTGCATTTGTTACTGGTTAATTATATAGTGTACGGGAATCATCGTTGACGGGGGAATAACTGTTGTTAATTTACAGCAATTTATTGAACGAAATTGCTCTTAAACACCCCCCAACGCTTATCGACCGTTAAACGCGCTCACGCTCCTGCGGTGTCGATAAACAAGCCCTCATTAATTATGTTCATTATGCATTTTATGTCACACCATTGGATCGTTCGAGGAAAAGATCCAATTTTTGACACTCAAGAATTCTCTGTCGAACTTTTGACTGCTATACATACATGCATAAAACCATGAATACAGGAAGTAGACCAGTTCAAAATAAGCAATGAGTCGAAAATTGAAACATTTACCCTAGATGGACATTATGCGCAGTCGGAAGAGAGAGGAAATCGACGAAGCGGATGATTGCATCATATTCATCAGATTGAGTACGCACTGGAAGCGATTCATCAATGCTTTTAGTGGCATTCGATTCTTGCGGGGCAATCGAGTCGGATGCCAAGGGCCGTGAACTTTTGAATTTCGAGCCGAATGGGTAATGATATTACTACGCAGATAAATACATGGTGAGTATCGCTTAACTCTTGATGTTACATTTCCGATCAAATTTAGGAGAACATCGAATAATTTGCATTGGTTATATGAAACAGGAGTAAATGAAAATAACATTTTATCTTTCTTGGCCTTCTCGAAAGCGGACAATATGACCTGAAGGAGCTCATTCATCAATGCTGTGTTTTTAGAGGCTTGTGCTTGTTGAAAAGCAGAAATGTTTGTTTTATAACGAATTAGGCTGAGAGGCAGGCTCTGTTCCAGTATGGTATCCTTAAGATTCAATCAAGATGGCGTCAAAATCCAAGATGGCCGCCAGATTTTTTCACTTAAATTAATACTCTTGTTCTTCGCTTGACTCGAAGAAAACACCAGCGATTGAAAACTTGTTTCTTTGTTGTACATAAAATGATGTTTTCATTGATTGCACTCGCCATAGGTATACGTATCCAGCTTTTTACGCTAGCATGCCATAAAATTTGAATCACCCTCTTCTGACATTTATTGGCAACACTATAATTTAGTTTATAGCAGAATCAAAGCAAGCTTTTTATGCTGAAAATTAATTAAACGTCAGAAGTCTTCATGTTTGGTTTTGTAAATCAAAAAAAAAAATATATATATATATATATATATATATATATATATATATATATATATATATATTTAATTAAACAATTTTTCTGTTTTTGTAGGCCAAGGAAAATCTTTTGAAAGCTGTAATTACGAGAAGAGATTTACATTTATTATGATGAATCTACATGGCTTTACGTGCTGGGCTGAAACAGATGTTCAAATGTCTTCTTTAGTGGGACCATCTTCTGAGAAATGGATGTTTCATTACACCATGATGTCTTAGCAATTAGTTTACAAAATATTATAAGTTTAAAAGGTTCCTAGTGAAAATTTTACCAGAAAATAGCCAAAAAAACGTATAAGGTGCAATCATGGCGATTATCGGACAAGTTGTTTCTTGTGTTCTACGTTGAATTTCTACAGGTGTTCGAACCAAGCCATGCTGTGGGAAAACTTGAACGCTTTCCTCTCCCACTTTCAAGTATTTTTTGATTGAAACAAACCAAAACAATGAAAATAATACCAATTTATTTCCCCCACTATATCATGCTTATTCTACGAGTTGGGCTAGGGGAAACGTAGTATCGATTGAGGTGACAAAAATTGACTCGCTATTGTCTGTTTAAAAATATTCGTCTAACACTTGTTTTTAATTATGAATCGTGGTTTACGGCTAACCAGCCGAGTGGAAGTTTAACAACTACCGAAAAGCTAAACATTACATATAATTTGCAATTGGATTAGATGGACAAATTGATGTGAAGATTTGCGAAAAAGTTACACGTCTTCTCAGTGAGAATCGAACCCACGACTCCCCGATCTCTAGTTGGGGCGCGTTACCACTACGCCATGAGAGGACTCATGAACGCAGAAGTTAACCTGAATTCGATTTCAGCTCAATAATCACGTGGTCCTTTTTCGCAAAGTGCACCTCTTTCGGAAGAATTAGATGCCCATCCAAACACAACGCTTTCTATATATATCCAATGCCTAGCCTGAGAGCGCATTGTTTTTTAGGTATAGGAATAGCACACTACACTAGCCAGCAACTGCGCTGGCTGAGGTATCTATTGTGTGGGCTTCCAATGGGTCGCGACGTTCTCAAACGACCGGTTACGGAACATGAGTCCGTTGCTCGATAAATACTTGTTTTTAATTATGAATCGTGGTTTACGGCTAACCAGCCGAGTGGAAGTTTAACAACTACCGAAAAGCTAAACATTACATATGAAAATCGAATTCAGGTTAACTTCTGCGTTCATGAGTCCTCTCATGGCGTAGTGGTAACGCGCCCCAACTAGAGATCGGGGAGTCGTGGGTTCGATTCTCACTGAGAAGACGTGTAACTTTTTCGCAAATCTTCACATCAATTTGTCCATCTAATCCAATTGCAAATTATATGTAATGTTTAGCTTTTCGGTAGTTGTTAAACTTCCACTCGGCTGGTTAGCCGTAAACCACGATTCATAATTAAAAACAAGTATTTATCGAGCAACGGACTCATGTTCCGTAACCGGTCGTTTGAGAACGTCGCGACCCATTGGAAGCCCACACAATAGATACCTCAGCCAGCGCAGTTGCTGGCTAGTGTAGTGTGCTATTCCTATACCTAAAAAACAATGCGCTCTCAGGCTAGGCATTGGATATATATAGAAAGCGTTGTGTTTGGATGGGCATCTAATTCTTCCGAAAGAGGTGCACTTTGCGAAAAAGGACCACGTGATTATTGAGCTGAAATCGAATTCAGGTTAACTTCTGCGTTCATGAGTCCTCTCATGGCGTAGTGGTAACGCGCCCCAACTAGAGATCGGGGAGTCGTGGGTTCGATTCTCACTGAGAAGACGTGTAACTTTTTCGCAAATCTTCACATCAATTTGTCCATCTAATCCAATTGCAAATTATATGTAATGTTTAGCTTTTCGGTAGTTGTTATTCGTCTAACGTTTTTTGGGGAGACAGCAACCTCGTCTCGTCTCACCCGATTGTCAAAATAACAATGAGTTTGAACAAGCCAAATAGAATGTTTAAATTGGGAATCAACCATGTACTGTTTAAGAAATACGTTCATCTAGATATTAATTCATTTTCAAACATTTCAAAATGCATTTTAAATTTCTGCTGGCTCCGTTGAAAGGCTTAATCGTATCCATTGTAGTTTTACTCATTCTGCATTTTTAGTTGTCCTCTTTGTATTCCTAAAAATAAATGCAATTAGTTACTAAAATATAGTAACATATTTGAAGATCAAAAACTGAAGCTCCTTTAACTACCATGACATGTATAAACACATGTAAACAGTGAAAATTCTTGACAGTTCAATCAACAATCTTAAATAACAGCCTACTAAGACCAAGCTATAAAACTTGAAGGCAAGAAATGTCAAATTCAATTCACCCCCAGTAGTTTTATAGCTAGCGTAAAAAGCTGGATAAATCGTAGAACATGATTTAGAAAATCGTTCATTTCATAGGGTACATACAATTTATCACTTAGTTTTTGTAGCCTATCTTACTCAGTTTTTTTTCTCAGCTTTCAGATAGTGACCTCAGAATTCTAAACGAGCGGTGTGCTAATAATAAAAAAAAAAAACAAAATTCAAGATGGTTGCCATTTTCAAAATAGCCGCCAATTTTTAGTATCAGATGAAACCTATATTCTTCCTCTACACGGTGCCACTAAGTTTGTTATGTGTTCCAAGGGAAATATGAGAGATTTTACGTAAAATAATATCTAAGATTTATCAGAAAATGGGCTTTTTTGCAAACTGTTTAGCTAGCTGGCGCACAAGGGGTCCACCAATTTGAGAATACCGAAAGGACTACCCTTTAGTTTTAGCATATACCAGCAATCAGTGACATAAAATTGGAATTCTAATGATGAGTGCCGATACTTATTGGATACCTTTTGGAGAAAACAGTTTGTCACCATTAAACTCTCAAAAGCGCGCCCTTTAATCAGGTTGGGCCACTAAGCTGGTTGAATGATACTGATGCATGGCCAAAATCAGTATCATTCAACCAGCTTAGTGGCCGAACCTGATTAAGGGGCGCGCTTTTGAGAGTTTAATGGTGACAAACTGTTTTCTCCAAAAGATATAAATAGCGGTATCTTTTTCTAAAGAGGGTCTATGCAAAATGGTAAAGAATGATATTTGTATAAAAAACGACTACTTCATTATTTCTCAATAGTAATGGAGTAGAACGACATGCACTAAACAAAGGACTCGGGTATACCACAAAAGATTAAAGAAAACTGGACGCAGTGGTTCATCCCGAACAGAAACAGAATGGGTGCCGATGGCGGCCTGGTTTCGGCGAGAATTTCTCATTGCAAAGTTTCAGGGAAATTTCTGGACGAATAGATAGCAGATTTTTAATACAGAGCCTTTTTGGTTTTATCACAATCTGTTCCGAACACATTTCTGGTTCAACCGAATTTTCATCAACATATTTAGTAATTAGTTATTGATTTTTGAATGAGTTGTAAAACTTTGTCTATAATTGGTATAAACACAAAGTGGAATAAGAAAATAAACTCAGCAATCACAGAAAAAGAAGACCGTCTTCGCGAGTCTCGTCTCAGATAAAAACTATGACCGATTGAATGAATTGCTTGCTTTTTCCATAGTAATTCCAATATATACTTCAAAGGATTTGTGCAGTCTCAGTTTTCATCCAAATGAGTTCAAATTTTGGGAGGACACTCAGAATTTGATTTAGAATCGAATGAGCGGTGTGGAGCAAAAACGATTTTTTGAACCACTTTAATATTTACCTCACATCCATACAACAAGATGTTCCATGTAATGTACTCGACGGATTTCACGCCAACTCGGCAGAGGGATTGGTAGCATCCCTTCAGAATTCAATGAAATTTCCTGGGTGTGAAGACTATGTGGAACTAAGATACTTTACAATCTTTGTTTTGCAAAATCGATCTAGACTAACATTTCGAAAGAGGGGGGTCTGTAGCCTTGATGTTACGCTTTCGCTTCATATGCGGAAGGTCATGGGTTCAATTCCCAGCCCCTCCACAAAAAAACCCGTCCAGCCACCAGAATACGCCTCACGGAGGACCGTGCTTTGGGGAGCACATCCATCCTCCGTCAGTATCAGATGGGTGACTGAGACAAACTGACCCTCTTCGCAGGCAACTAGCCTCACTAACAGCAGAGGCTCTCTCCTACCTGCTCGTGTGAGAGTAAAAGAGAGTGAAAAGCAGATGTAAATATAGATAAGTTAAAAATAGATCTGTATCGGTAAAGAAGCTACAGATCAAATGATTCCGGCACAGTAGTGGCCACAAGCACAGAGTGCCTTACACTTACACTTCAGATCTTCATCAAAGTCTTGGAATTATTGGAATTATTCAAGATTTTTACAAATAAATCAATAAAATATTGGAGTCTATCTTGTCTTTAAATCCGGACACCTAATTCAAATGATGTTTTTAAATCCGGACACATATGATATAGTATGAAATATTTCTATATCTTTTCAAGAAAATTTCACAAACTTGTTTAAATATCTTTCTTATATCTATTCGATGTATGTATTTCCCCTATAATGTCACGAAGGCAAAACGTAACTATAATTAGAGCTTTAATTACCTGAACCAAAGAGCGTGTTGTTCGAGCCTTTTACGTGTGGCTTGATTGTGATAACAAAAAATATACACGATTAATCTTAAATTGTCCCGTCTTCTGATAACTCACCACTGTTTATGTATACTTTTCAAGTCTTCTCTTATTTTATCTTCCATGAAAAAAAAACAGTTCCACTAGTGAAAAGTGGGTCTTTCATACGCTGTCCGGATTTAAAATCACTGGCTCGTAATCCCGGACAGTCCCTCTATACACTGTTAAATACACATTTGCATCATTTTTCACACCAGTAGTGTTATCGAACATAGAAAGTATCACTTTGCACTTAATTTTGTTCAAAACACTCAACAAAATTATACTTCACGCACTTTTCATTTAACTAAACGTTGTTCGTGCCTTGGTTCATGCGTGCAGAGATCGTTAAGCTTGAACTAAAATGAACTGCGATGGAATGACGTCCGACAGAAACATCTAACTCATTGTTATTTTTAATATTTTTGGCAATGTTAACTAGATTGAAACGATAATGAATAATCTTCAGTGTTTGAAGTAAAGAGTAAAAATAAATTTCAAACATACCGTGGTGAATCAAAATCCGGACGTTACCAATATCCGGACACTATGATAATATTCGTTAATTTAAGGCAGAATTGATATGTTAACATGTTCAATTTATATAATAACTTTTGCTTTGAACAGCGCTGATCGTTTGAAATTCATTTACCATCTAGTTACCATGTCAAATCAATTAAAAATAACAAAACAGAAAAATTGCTCCAGTTGAACGTCATTTCTACGCGGTACAAGTGATGTTGCTGATAGTGTCGACGAACGCACTCACAACATTTGGATGTGAAATTATTCTGCTAATGTAGTGATTTTAACATAATTGTGCACGAAGTGATTGTTCAAGAGTGTAACGACACAACATTACACAAATATGGAGTAAACACGTGTTTGAAACAGAGAAAAGGTCATGAAAAAGAGGCTGTCTGGAATTGGAGCCAAGTGTTTTAGACCCGGACATTGAAATCAAATATTGTGTTTGTAAGGTGTAGGAACATAATTCACCAGCGAAACCGGAAGAAAACTTTCAACACAACCAATACAAGTGGCATTAATGGTAAAACATAGACAGAGTGTTACTTTACGCGAAAAAAATTAACATATAAGTGTTTGGTGCAGCTCAACCCACAGTCGTCTCAATCCAGGTAAGCAAACCACACATTTGCTTACATTTTAATGTGTTTAAACCATTAAAAAACATACGCATTGCTCCAATTTATAAGAACGAGATAAATTCAGTTGATTTAATGAGTTTTACATTCAGTGATTTATTAATAGTATGCTAATAAATAGCTGTCCGGATTTTGATTCAAAAGTGTCCGGATTTACAGACATGATTTGTGATGGTGTCCGGATTAAAAGACAAGACATGCTGCATTGTTTTAATTATTTTTATCGTAAATTCTTAAATTTTATCTGAAAATTGATCGTTTTTGCATAGATAAAACACGAATGTATTCGTTACATAAGAACACTTTGATAAATTTTGGAGAAAACCTATTCAAAACGGATTTTAAACATTCATGGCAGCTTAAGTGTCCGGGTATTGATGCAGCACGGTATTGACATTCAAATTAAGCTGAAATTAATGAATATTGACAGAGTGTCCGGATATTGGTACCGTCCGGATTTTGATTCACCACGGTATTGAAAAAAATAAAAAAAAAAAAATTTCGACATTAAAAAAAAAAATGATTCAAAACTTTAAAGTCTTTTTAAATCGAACGGCCATTTCAGATTTTGATCATCCTTAAGCAGAAAGTTTCGTAATTAAATTTCCTACAAGTCGTCCATACATTGCAAATTGGGCATATTTAAGGGAAAAAAGTTTGACTAACAACGAATTTTTCAAGTCCAAAACGGGAATTTTTTTTTCAAAGATTTTGTTCTAAACCGTCAAATATGATCGTGTTTTCAAGTGATAAATAGATTTGAAAATGTATTGTATTTTTTTATTGAGAATAGTAAAAATAACGGAATAATACAGTGATTTTTTTTTTAAAATGAAGTCAGCCAATGGAATTCACCTCTGCCTATGAGAAAATTAGCTCCGTCTAACAATCCGACGGATTTTTATGGTTTGAAAGATATCACAACAGTATTGCAAACATTGAAAAGTAACAACCTTATCCATACCCCATTATATTCTCTTCTAGAATTGAATTTAATGAAATTAATGCTTAACAGTTTAGGAATTGTCTCTCAGGCAGATATTTGTGAAAAACTGTTATGCGATGTTTTAGTAAGAACGACTGATTGTTTTTCTTTCGAGAATGTGAAAATTGTAATTCCAAAGAAAATATTACAGGAGAACTAATCTCGCATTTTGAGGAAAGCGACAAAGAAGATGTAGTTTTTCAGCAATGGCTCACCACCGGTCGCTGTAACTCAGAAACTAAATAAAGCCTGTTGAAGAATTTGTTACGTATTTCGTGGAGAAAGTTGATAAGCTCATAACTCATGATTTTATTTGCATAGAACAGTCTTCTTTTCTACGAAACAAAGAAGACTCCTTAAAACAAGGTGAAATACTGGTAATTAGCGACTTTTCTAAAAATTATAGTTTTATCATACAAAACGCTGCTCAAGGATATCACTGGAATAATTCCCAATTACCCAATCGAGCTTTACCATAAAAAAGATAATGAATTATAAAATGTTAATTTTATTATAATATCAGATAAATTTTGTCAAACAAAAAATAAATTTCTCAAAAGTTATTTTTATGTCAGATGGAGCTGCAGCTCATTATAAAAAAATCCAGCTTCCAAGAAAATACATTGATTGGAAGCAGAGTGTCACTTTTTGCGACATCCCACGGCAAAGGCTCATGTGACGCTATTGGTGGCAGCGAATGGCAAAAAGAGCAAGTCTTGCAAAAGACTATGGAAACACAAACGCAAACTCCGCTTGAACTATTCGACTGGACAGTGAAATAAACTAATACATGTATCACCAAATTAAATTTCTGTTATATATCTAATGAACAGTATGTTAAAATGTCAGAGGAATTGGTGGAATTGTTTGATAAGGTTAAAACTGTCCGTGATACCCAAACATATCATTGTTTTATGCCTATTAGTGATACACAAATTGCAGCCAAACGGTATACCAATTCAGAGGATGAACCAAATATATTCAATTTATTCAGTGAAGCCCAAGAATAATGTAAATATTCATGTGCAGATACTACGTTTTAGGATATATAGCAATGATAAAAATAATAATGCATGATAAAAAACAAACCACGACTTTTTTTCATAAGCATAATATTGACCCTTTCCAGACACCTGTTAAGATTGGCTTTGAACAAATAAGAAATGAAATATTATCGTGATATCTTTCCAACCATAAAACCCATCGGATTGTTAGACGGAGTTGATTTTCTCACAAGTGGTTTGGTGCGAGATCAATTGTATTGATTTAAAAAAAACTCTGTGTAATTCCGTTTTTTTTCTTCTAACTACTCCCAATAAAACAAATAAAATCTTTTTTGTGATTAAAACTCATTTGTCATTTGAAAATATGATCGAACTAGACTATTTAAAGCGAAATAAAAAAAAATTGAAATTCATTTTGGACCTAAAAAATTCGATGTTAGAAAAACTTTTTTCCCTTAAATATGCCCAATTTGCAATGTATGGACGACTTTTAGTAAATTTAATTACAAAACTTTTTGGATAAGGATATTCTAAATCTGAAATAGCCGTTTTTTTAAATCGAGTTTTGAATCATTTTTATTTTCAGTGTGGACATTTTTTTTATTTTTTTCTAAAACTTCAGGAAATTTCACGACAGTCCCCTATGCAACACTTTTTTGTAGGTCTTACCGTTTTCGAGTTATACGGGTTTATAAAAAAAAAGTTTTAAAAAACTGTGACCCTTTTCAAATGTTAGTCTAGATCGATTTTGAAAAAACAAAATATGCGATGTATCTTAGTTTCACATACTTTTGACATCTTCCAATCGCGTGTCGAGTTGACGTGAAATCCGTCACTCTAGGCACTGCATATGCCTTTGTCTACAATTTGAATTTATCATTCAAGTTCGAGACAACAAGCTTCGTCGGAAAGTTGGGGTGATAAAACCGAAAGGTCACTGTAATAAGTAGTTCTGTTGGGCAGAGAGAATTGATCAGAAGACAATTGGAACATGGACAGATTTCCAAATGTAAGATATGGTTCCAAAAACTGGTTGATTATTGAACTGCATAACACTCCTTTTCTAGAGCCACATTTGTAAGAGCAAATTTTCGAAAAATCCATATTAATACATGGGCTCTCACACTATTACACTTATCAACGTTGATTTTCTATCCGGGAAAAATTCCATCATTTGTATCAGCGCAGAAAAACAAGCTGCCATTTATTATCATCATCAGTTGCCGCCAAACCGTATTCCCTTCTGGGAAAGTTCAATCACTCCCTACCTCTGAGGTGATTCGCACGACCATAAAAAGCTACACTGGGAAACTGAGTTTCTATTTCTATGCGTTCCAGGTAAGTACTTACACCCTCGTACAAAAATGATTAAAGTAGTCAGTTATGGATGGGAATTTTCGATTTTCCCCGAAACAGACGGAGCTAATAACAGCGCCTTTTTCTCTCCGGTGGCGAATCAACAAACGTTCACGTTCAAGGTTAGCAGCCAAAAGTGCTGAGGATGTTTTATTCGACTCTGCTCCCGGCTGGCGACGAAGCCAATTAAGGCTTACAGGGAATTTCCGGCAGTTCAGTCGATTGACGTCGCTTATGGCTCTTGTAGCTTGTACGAACCGATTAATGGACGAGAATAATAGCGGTAAGCCAATTCAATCCTGAATTTAGCGGAGCCATTCTCTTCGAGAGCAGGGATTAGATTTGGTTAATGGGATTTCAGCGAAAGGAGGTTTACCCAGACGGGAACGGAGCTTAGGAATCTAATGATGAAAGTCGCGACAGTGTGACTTGGGCACGTGCGTTCTAGAAGCTAGTGAAAGGGATGCTGTGTCTAGGATTTGAGTGCAATTATGAATTTGAAAAGAGCCAAAATGTACATAATCGAATGTCATAAAATCATTAAGACATTTACAGTACTGGCAGAAGAAAAGACAATTACTAAGCCGAATTTACTAGGCCGAGAAATTACTTGTCAGCAGCGAATCAGGCTTTAACCACAATCAGCGTCTTATTGAAGTGCTTCTTATTGCAAAGTTTGAGACCGTTTGACCTACAAAAAAAAAACCATACCAAAGTGAATCATGAAAGTGCCCAAGTATAAGAACTATACTTTACACACAAGAACAAAAATTTACACACTCAACTGATAGGAGCACCTGACATGTTTTCAACGATCGTGCCACAATCTAGAGTATAAATTTTTCCAATTAATTTTGAATAACACTCAATTTGGTTTCGAGTTTACGAATTTACCTTCCCTTCCTTAGCTACCGCTAAATTGTAAGGCACAGTAAACAATCGTAGCAACAACTTGAATCGTGTCGATAGTATAGGTTTGGGGACCGCGCAGGAACTGTAAAGCGTAAGATTGTGACAAAGTGGGAAGGAAATAAATTACTGTTCGCTTGAATGGAACTTTTCACGTAGGGAACAAGAAGGAAAGCTTCCGCGCCAACTGAAAAGTTGAAAGATTTTTCCTTCCGATTCTTCACGTTCATTGCTTGCCGCCCTTGACTGACTTATATGCCCGCAGGCGACGGAGCGTGGCAGCAATCAGTTGTGGGAAACTTTTGAAGTGGCATTGGAGCGACTGGAATTATTACTTCGGCTGCGACTTTTGGCACGGAATTCCGTGAGGTACCGTTTCAAAGAATGTCAATTATGAAATAGTTGTGCGTCTCAGATGAGTACCGGAATGGATTTAAAATTGTATAAAATAATTGTAATACAAAGTTTATCACTTGGCGATATATATCGATATTTTCAATATGTCGAAATATCGCTATTTTTATTTCGATATTCGATTTTTTGTATCGATATTTCTGATTCAAAAGATCGGTAATCACCAAACCTGGGGGAAAGGAGATGCCATACTATTTATTGCAATTTCTCATCGTAAAAGGTTGTTTTTTATCATGCCAATCTGTCATGAAACCGCCTACTTTCCCGCACTGAAGTATGCAGTGCGGGAATAGTCATTACGCAACTGAAACCAGTGCTGTAATGATTCATTACGCAACGCTTTTTCATTAAACAACTGTTTTGAGTTGCGTAATGAATCATAACATAATAACTTTTCAGAAATTGTAAAATAATGATGAATGCATTCCGATATAATTTCTGATACTCTCAAGTGGTCTACTACGAAATTGCAAAAACTGTTGTACGTAACTCGTTGCAGAACTCGATTTTTACAGCACTCGTCTTAATTATCCTATTCGTATGTGCTATTCGGCAAGCCTCGTAGGATAAATTTACCACTCGTGCTGTAAAAATCATTATTCTGCAACTTGTTCCGTAAACTATTATTACTACTTTGTTTACTATCTCTTCGACAAAATCTTACAGCTCTGGAAGTTCCTCTAGGAAGTTTTTTTTTATAAAATCCTCCACTTCCAAATGTTTATCGGAAAAGTTCGTGCTGGTGTTTAAATCAGCAAGTTCTTCCGTGTAGTTTGTCCGACAGTTCCTTCTGGTAGTGTATTCATCAGATTCCTCCGAAAGCTCTTAAAGGAAATTCCTCCAGGAAATTGCTGCAGGAAGTTCCTTCGCAAAGTTCTTTCGGTATATACCTTCGAAATTGTGACTTCCTTTGTAATTTCATTCGGAGTTTCCTTTAGACATTCGTTCGGAATTCCCTGTAGAATTAATTTAATAATTTAATTTGGAATTCCATTCCGAATTCCTTTTCGAACTTTCTTCAGAATTTTAATTGGAATTTCCCTTAGAATTTTTTTTGTTTTTTTTGGAATTTCCTTTGTAGTTTGCTTCAGAATCCGGAATTCCCAGTAGATTTATTTTTCCAAATTTTCTTTGGCATGCCTTTAAAATTTCCTTCAGAATTCATCTCGGCATTTCCATCGTAATTTTAATTCAAATTTTAATTTCTTTCGATTATCCTTCCGCATTTCATTTGTGTTAGGAATTCAGAATTCCCTGTGGATTTTTTTTTAATTTTCTTTGACATGTCTTTAAAATTTCCTTGGTGATTTCCTTGGGGATTTCCTTTGGATTTTTCTTCGGCATTTCCATTGGAATTCCCTTTGCATTCGTTTTTTTTTTAATTTCCTTCGGAATTTCCTTCTGAATTTCTTTCGAAATTTCTTTGGAACTTCTTTTGCCTTTGGAATTTTCTTTCGGAACTTCCTTCTGAATATCCTTCGGAACTTCCTTCTCAATATCTTTCGAGATTTCCTTTAGAATTCTTTTTGAAATTTCCGTTGGAACTCAAGTCGGAATTTCCTTCGAACTTCCTTCGATTTTTTTCTAAAATTTCCCTTGGAATTTTCTTCGGCTTTTCCATCGAAATTGTTTAGGAATTTCCATCGAAATTCTGTAGGAATTTACATTGGAATTTTCTTCGGAATTACCTTTGGAATTTTCGGCATTTTTATTAATTTTCTTCGGAGTTTCTTTCGGAATATTCTTCAGAATTTCCTTTGTATTTTCCTTCGCCATTACCATCGGAATTTTCTTCGGAATTTCTTTGGAACTTCTTTCAGAATTTACATTAAAATTTCGTTCCTTTGAAATTTCTCTTTCCTTTAGAACATCCTGTGGAATTTATTTTGTAATGTTCTTCGGAAGTTTCTTCGGCATTTCCATTGACAGTTCCTTCGTGATTAGGAACTTCCATCGGAACTCTCATGATTTTCTTTGAATTGCCCTTTGGAATTTCCATAAAATTTTTTTTTTATAAATTCCCTTAGAAATTTCATTTGAAGTTTTTCAAAGGATCTTCTTTTTCCAGAAAATGCTGTAGGGTTCCACCCAGGAGTTTTCTTCTGGAGAATTTCCAAAAAGAACGGGTGAAAAAATCACTGCAAAATTCTAGAAGACGTTCTTGGAGGAATTCCCTGTTTAAATCTAGGGGGAGTATTTACGGGGATTTTGATTTTTGGAGGAATTACTGAGGTATTTTGGAGAAATTTTCGGCATAATACCTGCAGAAACTCCTTGAAGAATGGCAGAGAGATTTCTAAAGGAAATTTGACAGAAATCCCTAGGAAAAAAAAAAAATATGAGAACTCATGAAGAAATACCTGGAGAAACTTCCGGAAGAAATTTCAATGGAAATTTCGAAGAAGATTCCAAACGAAGTTCCGAAATAAATTCTAATAGAAATTCAAGAGGAAATTTAAAAAAAAAATAAAGTAAATTTCAAAAGAAAACTTCGAAGTAAATTCCGAAGTAAAAACAAAAGCAAATTTCGAAGAAAATTCCAAGGGAAATTTCAAAGGAAATCCCGAAAGAATTTTCGAAGGAAATTTAAAAAAAAATCCCAAAGAAAATTCCGAGTGAATTTCCGAACGAAATTTCTGTGGTAAGTTCTAAGGAAATTCCAAAGAGAATTCCAAAGGAAATTCAGTGGTTAATAGGGTTCTAAAGGCCTGTCCCAATTTTAATACCAAACGCTTGAGTTTAGGCTAAAAACACATGTTTACTCAATTTTGTAATGTTTTTCTTTTGTTTAAGTCCAAAAAATATTTTTTTAGATTTAGTCACACTCCTTGGCTTAAACTCAAATTTTAAGTGTATTTTGCTTTCCGTGTCCCTTCCAAAATATCTGATAGGAACAACCTCAGTGTTAAAACTAAAAGCCCTGTGGTGTTTTTGTCGATTAAGCGAACGTCAAACATGATCAAAAGTGTCAAGGTTCATTTATGGACCCAATTTTTAAACTAAAGTTTAAATATGATATAGCCGTTATTTGAGCGGGAAAAATTGCTAAAATAGTTGTGATAACATGTTCTTTCGTGTCATTAAATAAAAACAAGATTTCATTAAACATTTTAGGACCCAATTTCAAAGAAAATTCCGAATAAAAATCGCTTAAAGATGGAAATTCTAAAGGAATTTCTGAAGAAATAACGGGAGGAAATTCTGAAGGAAATTCCAAAGGAAATTCCGAAGTCAGTACCAAAGCAATTCCGAAGGTAATTCTAAGGGAAATCCTCAAAGGAAATTCACAAGAAAATTCCGAACGCAAGACCAAACGAATTTCCGAACTATATTCCTATGTTAATTCCGAAGGAAATTCTGAATGAAATTCCATAGTAAATTCCACAAGGAAATTCTGAAGGAAGTTCAAAAAGAAATTCAGAGAGAAATTCCAAAAGGAATCCAAAAGGAAATTAAAAAAAGGCCAAAAGAAATTTCTAAGGAAATCTGAAAGGAAATTGTTGAGGAAATCCAAAGGAAATCCTAAAAGAAATTTCATACGGTAATTCCAAGAAAATCCAATGGAAAATCCAAAAAAAAGTCCTCAAAGGGAATACCAAAGAAAAATCCGAAGGATATTCTAAAGAAAAATCCAAATGAAATTCCGAACGAAATTTAAAAGAATTCCCGAGCAAAATTTCAATGAAAATTTCGAAAGAAATGCCAGAGAAAATGGTGAAGGAAATTCCAGAAGGAAATTCAAAGAAAACAAAATTTAAGGGAATTTCGAAGAGAATTCCTAACGAAATTTCAGAGAAAGTTCCAATGGAAATTTGAAAGGACATTCCGAAGAAAATTTCTAAGGACATTTCGAAGGAAATTTAAATGGGAATTCTAAAGGAAATACCGGAATATTCCAATAGAAATTCCAAAGAAAATTCTAAAGGGAAAATTTGGAAGAAAATTTGAAAGAAATTCCAAAGGAAATTTCAAAAGGAATTTCAAAGGTTTTTTCGGAGGGAATTCCAAAGGAATTTTCGAAGGTAATTCCAAGAAATTCCGAAGGAAATTCTAAAACCAATCCTCAAAGGAAATTCTGAACGACTTTCCAAAGTAATTTAAAAATAAATTTCGAAGAAAATTTCAGAGAAAAATCCAAAGCAAATTCTGGAGGAAATTCCAGAAGGAAATCCAGAAGAAAATTTCGAAGGAAATTCCAAAAGAAATGAGGAAAAAATAAACGAAATTCCGAAAAAAATTCGACCACGTATCGATGGAGATTCCAAAGGAAATTGTGTGAAATTTCAATGCAGATCCAAAGGAATTTTCTAAGGAAATTCTGATGAAATTCTTCCAGTTCCATTCTCATTCATGGAAAAATGTTGTGAGGAATTCACGTAATAACTTGTGAAGGAATCTCCAGAAGAATTATGTGGAAATGCTTGGCAAAGTTTCCTAAAGAATCCTTGAAGGAGTTAATGGAGAAATACTCAGGACGAATTGAAGGAACACTCAGGAAGAATTTTCAGCGCGATGCCATGCGAAATTACTGGACGAATATTTGAGGAACTTTTGAAGAATTTTGCGCGGTAAATTCTTGTGCGAATTCTATGAGGATTTTATGCAGAAAATCACTAGATAGATTCCTGAAGACAATTCTAAAGTATTTTCTAGGGAAATTGCCGAGGAATTGTGTGGTTCAGAATAGATGTGGGCAAACGGGAGCGCCACCGAAGCGTTCTACTACTAACTACTAGAACTCTGCGACTACCGCAAACCGGAAAATTTTCTTAACAACCGTAATATTAGAAATATCACCTTCAAAAGGTGATATAGGAACTGTTAAAAATGTATGGGAATATCACGTTCCAGAAACATGATATTGGCCCAATATTACCAAAACCGCTTGTATCATGATACAACTCTGTAGTCTGCATATAGCTTTTAGTTTGTATATGTGGCAATCCGTATTCTGACCACCTTAATTAGAAGAAAATCCGGATTGATATAAGCTAAAATCTTTGAAATCGGTTGAAATTTGACCAAATTAGAGCCAGTTTAAGACAAAAACAATATGCTATAAACTATGTTAGTACCGCAAAGGTTAATTATTTCATACGATAAAGGATTGATTGTTTTGTATGTGGTTCTAATGGAAATATGTTCAGGTCAACGTCCAGGTCCTAAAACGTTTTTAATGTATCTTATTATGGAATAAGGATTGAAGGCTGAATTGTAAGAACAACTACCGAAAAGCTAAACATTACATATAATTTGCAATTGGATTAGATGGACAAATTGATGTGAAGATTTGCAAAAAAAGTTACATGTCTTCTCAGTGAGAATCGAACTCACGACTCCCCGATCTCTAGTTAGGGCGCGTTACCACTACGCCATGAGAGGACTCATGAACGCAGAAGTTAACCTGAATTCGATTTCAGCTCAATAATCACGTGGTCCTTTTTCGCAAAGTGCACCTCTTTCGGAAGAATTAGATGCCCATCCAAACACAACGCTTTCTATATAAATTCATGAATTGTAAGGCTGATTTCTTATTTGAAATTTCAAATACGTTACCGTCTATTTCAGCTTAGTCATATTTAGCCGAAGTATGGTGAAACCTGACTTAGAAGTTCCGAATTCCAGTTTCTATTTACACCTCAAGTTGCAAACCATCAAGATAAACAATAACATCAGCTGAAGTTATTGGCAGATACAACTGTCTACAGAATGTCTTTTATCGGAGAAATTGTAAGTTTGATTCCGGAAATAGGGTGATGTGCTAGTATCCATCGTATTAAGCATTGATCAGTGAGAACTGCAATTTTCCCAGTATCAGTAAATGATGCTGATACAAACCGATGCAGAAAAATTCTTTCTTAAAACGGCTTTAGCATTGTACAATAACATTTTGATAATTCTTGATCTCTTTTTGGAAATAATGCAAAGAACCATGCATCTTACAGTATTCTCAATCCGTCGTATCGTTTTCAACTCCGTCGCAATCAGTTTCCAGATTCGTCTCACAACTTACGGCTCACTGTGTATAGTGAGTGGTCAAAACACGCTAAAATAAAATGTTTTACTATAATATATAGATCTACGGGCATCTCCCTCCATTCCTTCAGCATGATGGAATATACTAATTTCCTTTAAAATTAATTGTTCGTCATCAAAATTCAGCCCAAACCTATGTACACAATTACTTTTGACTGTACAATTACACTGTTCGACAAAAAAAGTCGAACTGAATGCACAGAGACCGGACAACCCGGGCTTGAAAGTATAAAAATAAACAAAAATAATGGCGTTTTCAGAATGTTCGTGTCTGCCTCAGGTCATTTTTAAAATATACTTGAACTTTTTGCATTTTTTATTTAAAAATCTAATCTGATCAATAAACCGGCACAGTGTTTTATATTCAGGACAGCAAAATTCATGTACCATATAATGTTTTAAACGTTAAGTCCAATATGAAGAGTTGTAATAAGATTTGCAGGATGCCCTCCCCCCTTTTTTTGCACCCTCCCCATTTTTAAAGTATCGCAAATGATGGAATATTTGATATACAGGGGGTTGTCAAAATAACTGGGACAGGCAAAAATTGGGCCAACTTTGGAATGCTGTAACTTTGACAAAAATTGACCGATTTCAATTTTTTAAGAAGTAATGGACGGGTCAACTAATCTAGTTTTGAGGTGCATCCACGGAGATGAACTATGACCACCGGATACCGGTGATAATCCGGATTTCCGGAAGCATGTCTTATGCAGTAAAATTATGACATGTTTTTAGCAAAGGTCTCGGCTAAAAATTCAAAATTTTATTACACATGAAGATAGAAGATCAAATTCTGAAGCGATTAGTGCGCCAAGTATTAAGATCGATCCAGAAACAACCAAAATATGGCCATTTCCCCGGAATCGGTGCCGGTAGTGGATCCGAATTGGGATCAAATAATTTATTCACTCAAAATATGTCGCGCAATTGTTTTCTCCCTAGCTTATCATAAAATACCCTATTATAAATTGAGAAACAGTCTTGTACAGATTTGGCCACTCATGGCGCCGCCAAGTGCCCCGGGGGAACCTTGCATAGGGGACATTTCGATTTCGACACCAAAGCATATCATGCGACGGCTTATTCTTCATGTCTTGTCGTAAATAGGGCAACTGTAGACTCAAAACGGATAGTTGACTACAGTGACTACTTCCGGGACCACCGGATGTCCCCGAGGGAACCTGTAATTAGAGACAATTGAAATTGAACTCCAATACATATCGTGCGACGGTTCATTTTTTATGTCTTTTTTATTTTTTTTTTATTTTTTATGATTCCGGAAATACCTAGCTTTGTTCATTTAGTTTGACATAAATAAAATGCATCACATGTGTGATGCTCCGAAGCTTCCCTTTTTGCCGAAGCATGACTGACATCCAAATCGAACCAAACGATGCTTGCAATCCCGGTAGATATAGACTGAAATACTGAGAGCACAAACAAACGTTTGTTTGAAGCGCCAACTTATTTGCAATTCCAGGTAATAGGTAAAAAGCCTTTGGACCGACTCAAGCTGGCTATCACCCAATATCAGTTACGGGTGGTAACAGCGGGGTACCCAATATTCAGTGAGTTAGAAGGATAACAGCTTTCATCCTGTACCAGAACCCAGTGCCATAAATTATCGAATGCGTTCAAGAACAAAGAGGCACTGGATACAGGGTGTCTACTCGTTTCCAGGAATCGGATTCCCACCATAAAATACATAAATGATCAACGACGAACTGATTTAAGAAAAAAAAAACATTTTGAAAACGTCTTTCAAACACTTATACAAAAATATGCTATATTTCAAAGCGTTTTTAGCTTGAAAGGTATTAATCCTTTCAAAATATATTTATAAACATCATTAGGCCTACACAAATACGATTTTGACTTTTTGTCCCTCCCCTCCCTTCTAAAAGAAATGTTGGTCATATGCTTATGAACAACACTCAAACGGCTTGACAATCTAAAGCCTTAAAAATAAAAATCCAAATGAAAGTCACTAAACAATAACAAAACGAATAATCAAGGTAGCGTATTAATAGCGGTGCAATCGAATTGAATAAATTTTGCGCAAATTGAACGATAGAATTTGAATTACTGATTTAAAATAATTTCCCTGATTGCAGACGAATTCCCTTAGCATTCTTGATTGAACGAAATTCCTTGATAATTCCTGGTTTTTCAGGTAGTAGACACCCTGTGTATAGCAACAGAATAGTAGGCATAGGTTAGGTAACTACCAAGGCCTCCTCCGTCCGTCACCGTGGAATCTGTATCTATGAATTCCAATTTCGAATTGATTACTCTTTCTCCGAATGCAGCACCCTTTTTGGACAAAACAGCAGCGTCAACTGTGACAGTCATAGAAAAATGTTCGCATTGCTTTGGGAAAACCCTGAAGCGCTCTGTTGGCTTGCCAGCACAAAAGTAGACAAGACAAAGTTTTAATCCTTTATGTATGCAATTTGCTACACTCCCTTTTCGGCATTGTGTATAATTACAGACAAACGGATACAACGGTATTCATTATCGCCGTTCAACTGTCTAGGACCATTCGATATTATCTCATTTTTCACCTTTTGCTGCTAGTGGCGCGATTGTTCGAGATTAACGATTGCACATTACTGCCATCTAGATGTCAATCGGTTAAAAACGGTTTCTTGTAACTAGACGATATGGTTTGCTCGATTTAAGCGTGTTTTGAATAGATTAAATTTCGAACCCACGTCCATTTATCTGTGGTATTCCTATAGAGTGCATTTTGCACAATTTACTGCGAAAGGCAATCGGAATTTTCATTGTTTACCCTAGGTTTGTATTCATTATCGCTTCTACTCGCTTTTTTGACCCCTCCCCCCCCCCCTGAAAAGCAACGGCGCAAGGAGGTTTTAATATGTAAATGAAACCAACCGGTATCCGAAACCAATTCCTCATTCCGCATCGGTTTCGCCGTAAAGGGATAAATGAGAAAAAAATAATTTCCTATATAAAATATTCAACGCCCGAGTGGAATAATTGCGAGCACTTTCTGCAATTACGATTGGGACGACAAATTGAAAAAGTTTAAGGTTTATCTTTTCGGGCACAAGCTTGGACTTGTGGATTTATCGTGGAATTTTGCTTATCGCTCCAATGGAGTGCTTTGAGTTGGGAATCTTTCTTTTTCTTCTGAGCGGTCAAGTTGAATTGGAATAAGTTATGTTTTGTAACCTTAGCCTTAGTTAGTTTATATTGACCCTAGTAAGTAATTTATCTAGATAAAATCTTACGCTTTTCTTAATACAAAAAAACTTTGAAGAAAAGTACAAAAACCACCAATGGAGAACCACAAATAACTCAGAGAAAAAAAGTGATTTTTACGATATACGTTTTTGGTACCTTATTCGAAGTATCTTAGCCCATTCTTATGTTTTCAATCCCATTTACAAAACGAGATCATTAAAGTAAATGTTCTGAAACGAGTAAAGGAAATTGGCAATCTTCTGTGGAGTAAGTGAAAAAGTGGCGTGATCGGTTAGTTCTGTTTGATCTTCCGACCTTGACACTTGCTTTTGCCGGGGCGAGCGACGAGGGCAGGATCAAACATGTCGCGCGTCGGTCTCGTAAGTGAAAAAGTGGCGTGATCGGTGAGTTCGGTTGAAGAAAGTGAAAAAGTGCCGCGATCGGTTAGTTCTGTTTGATCTTTCGACCTTGACACTTGCTTTTGCCGGGGCGAGTGACGAGGGCAGGATCAAACATGTCGCGCGTTGGTCTAGTAAGTGAAAAAGTGGCGTGATCGGTGAGTTCGGTTGGAGTAACTGAAAAAGTGCCGCGATCGGTTAGTTCTGTTTGATCCTTCGACCTTGACGCTTGCTCCTGGGCAGTGCGTCAAGAAAGCCCGAACAGATTTTTTTTTTATTCTTTTTGGGTCGCGCGCTTATTTTTTTTTTCCTGAGTGATTTTTTATAGCCGAGCAAACGAGTGAAGCCGAAAGTGGATTGTGGCTGCTCAGTCAAGGATAACGGATCAATTGGTGAGCTCGTTTCATGCTACTATTTCTAATCTATAAAATATGTATGACTGCACATTCAATCGTTACAATGGTGGGATGTAAATATGATTTTTCAACAAACTATGGATGGTTCGTCACTGTGAGTGTCGACACAAACTCTGATTCACCTCTTATATACCTTTATTTTTGTAATTAAAAAACTTTGAATGGTTCGACACTACAAGTGTAGACTTGCGAAAGGTTCACTTTATTCAACAAACTTTGGATGGTTCGCCACTGTAAGTGTCGGCATAAGAATAAGAGTATTCTATGATGTCCCAACCAATCGAGTTTTTTGTTTCTTTTCAAATGAGTAAAATATAATAACACATGCTTTCGTCCTGACAGCTGTAGGAATGTTACATTTAGGTATTTGTTCAACAAACTTTGAATGGTTCGTCACCTCAAGTGTCGGCATAATTTTCCTCTACATAGAAATTGTTCATATAAAATGAAAATATTATATTTACGTATAAGCATGTATATATCTCACAAATCATTGTTTATCATGGTCTAATCGCTTATCAAAGTGAATCCTATGACCCAACGATCCTCCCCATTAACAAACATCCCTCCCAGTAACCTTTGTGGAGATGCAGAGGCAAACACGGTCTCCAAAAAGCAAAGGCTACACACTAACATTCCTTCCCCCAATCCCACCTGACTGCAAGGACGTGGCCGGCGCCGTTATTGACCCTGTATAAATAGAGGCACTGAATTATGCACACTGAAGAAGATTATGGCCAATCCCAGCCGAACTTCTAGTTGATTCTTTGTGCATTTTCACTGACTTCGGTCAATCACGGAATAGCAACCATTGATATGTGTAGTCAGTCTAAGCTAAGCTAAGCTAAGCTAAGCTAAGCTAAGCTAAGCTAAGCTGAAACGAGTAAAGGAAATTGGCAATCTTCTGTGCTATTGCCTATCCATTGGAGCTTTCTTTCGCTCCATTGAAACTGAAATTTCATGAATATTAAGATTGAACTGTTTGCTCATATCACATCCACATTACTGATGTGATGCATTGTAGCCATATGCTCTAATAATTTCATTCAATGCCACGTTCCATCAATCTCAATGGTTTGCCGAGAAACAGTCACCATCACATCATAATACCTCTTGTTGACAATGGTGCTGCATCATCTGCCTCCCGGTCCGGACACCGGAACCGAACCCAACAGGGAAATTAGAATCGATGAAATAATAAAGAATCCATTACAGGCTTACCTCGGGAGCCACATAAAGCAACAGCGCGGTGATGACGATGAAATGCACTTTGTGAGAGGTTGGTGTTCTTGCGCCCGCCTGCCCACAGCAAGACACAGGAAGTGCCTGCAAGTAGCACCGAGCAACCGACATATTCAGGGCCGGATTTACAAATATGGGGGTCCGGGGTCACGGTCTAGTGAGGGTCGTATTAAGGCTAAGTAGCCCGTCATTCGTTTTAGCAGCAATGATGACTTTGCTGCTTGCAATTTCAAAGTGATAAAACTCAGTCCTAATAGTTTATATTGACTTGAAAAAGTATCACTGTACGCGCTAACATGCATAAAGTATGCTGATACTTTTTCAGCTGTGTCAGTGCAAAACCAACTGATTTTCTTAGATTCGAAATCGTGAGATGAATTAGCACAATCATCAACGACGCGTACAAATTTCAATGACGGCCTACTTTGACTTAAAGAAAACATTTTTGAGACTTTTAAACAGACTAATAGATAACTTTTCTATCAACTCTCATGGTTAAGATTAGGGAAAAGGATTAAGAAACCAGTTTTACGTTGCTTCAAAACACTCAAACAAAGTAATTTAGTTAGGTTTAGAATACTGTTAGATAGAAGCGTCTTTTGCAAGCATTCCCAATTGGGTCCTAAAATGTTGAATGAAATCTTGTTTTTATTTAATGACACGAAAGAGCATGTTACTGCAACTATTTTAGCAATTTTCCCCGCTCAAATGACGGCTATATCATATTTAAAATTTAATTTAAAAATTGGGGCCATAAATGAACCTTGACACTTTTGATCATGTTTGACGTTCGCATAATCGACAAAAACACCACAGGGCTTTTAGTTTTAACACTGGGGTTGTTCCTATCTGACATTTCGGAAGGGACACGGAAAGCAAAATACACCCAAAATTTAAGTTTAAGCCAAGGAGTGTGACAAAGTCTAAAAATATGTTTTTTGAACTTAAACAAAAGAAAAACATTGAAAAATTGAGTAAACATGTGTTTTTGGCCTAAACTTAAGCGTTTGGCACTAAAATTGGTACAGGCCTTTAGGACCCTATTAGTCAATAATAACTAAAATTTCAGAGTTCACTTAAGTATATGCGATATATTATCACAGTTCAAAATGATCTTGACCCCCTTGCCCCCCCCCCCGTAAATACGACCCTGGACCTACTAGAGCAGAACGACAACCGGCATAAGAAATCACAATTATGTGGAAGTTGAAGAATGGAAGCTTCGGAATCTGTGTTCGCTGAATTCTTGAGAACCGTTCTCAGAAAATCACAAATACATTGATTTCCTTGAATATGTATTTTTCCTCTCTTTACAGTGAACTTCCCACAATGTCATGTTGTTGAAGCAAATGAGTCTTAAAACGCGTTTTGCGTTCGGATTTTGTTTTCAAAACATTTCTCCGAAAACGCGCAAATTTAGATGACGACAGTTCCAAGCTTAAAGAGCAGCCCTACGAAAATATCACCCCAGACCTTGCGCTCGTCTTGAGAACAGCATCAACAGCCCCGACTGCTTAGATGGTACAGATTGGCACTTCCCTTTTAAGAACAATTCCCCTCCCTTGGCAACGTGAAGTGCATCCGATTCGGCACCTTCTACGGTGCACCACAGTAGGCATGCTATTTTGTAGCAATTCGCTTCTGTCTGGCCCAGTCTTGGAAACTATTCGCCTAGCATATGCAAAATCGCGCCAACGAACACCGCTTGGAAGATAAATTTGATAGTCGGAAAACAATTTACGACAATTGCTGCGCATTCCCTGGAATGTTGCAATTCAAGTAGTGCTGGATGCTTCCAAGCGCGAAACATCTCAAGACGTTTTTCAGAAGAGCTGCAGTCATCGCGGGAAATTGATGGTGGCAAAACTAAAGTGATTTGAATTTCATGAGAAATAGAATTCTAGTTTAACATTTGAAAACAATCTATGTAATGAACATTATGAACGGGATGCGACGAACAATGACGTATTTCACCACCTTCTAACCAAATCGCAATTTGTTCATAATTGCAATATAAAGTAATTTTGAAATATTGGTCTAGGATTCATTATAGAGGTGACACTTACTTGAGTAGTTAAATTTTTGGATGAAGGATGAAGTTTCATTGCAACGAAACGCCATTTGCATGACATTTCATAGCCGTAAATTACATGTCTCATCTGCATTTCGATCAAAATTGAATTATTACTGGTGTTCAACATGTTTTTTATCCGTGATTGACCAGAATAATCGAAGTTGCACAAGGAACCAACATATGTAGCTTGAGAGTAGCTTTCATCTTCAATGTACACTCCCGAGAACTTGCCGGCCACGTCCTTACGGTCATCTGGGAAGGAAAGGAATCTTAGTGTGACATCTGTTACTAAAGACCGAGACCACCTCTGCATCTCCATGGTTGTCATGGAAAGGAGTTTTGTTAGAGGGGAGGGATCATAGCTGCATGCTCAGGATTCACCTTGGTAAGTGATGCGATTCATGCAAGCTTTGTTGAAAAAAACACCTATCAGTACTGCAAAGACAACGTAAACATATGGTAAGTCGACACTTTTAGTGTCGAACCGTTCAAATGTTTTTTTTTATAATAATAAAAATAAGGTAAATTCAAAGATATGGGGTTACTCCTGTAATGTAAAACATGTACAAAAGTTTATGTCGACACTGTGGCACAGCAACGAACTGTTCATATTGTGTCAAATCAATACATATAAGTGACATGCCAACCGTTGTCCTGACAAAAATACGTTGCATAATATATTGTACACTCAAAATAGAAGCATGAAACGAGCTCACCAAATTGATCGTACATCCTTGACTGAGTAACCGTAATCCACTTTAATCAACATGCTCATTGAGCAAAAAAATCACTCCGGCCATGCGAAAACCCGTGGGTTATTTCTACGAGTGGCGTGAGGTGGCAATTGTCGGTGTCGTACAGCGAGGTGACAATTCTCGACTCGAGTGAAATGACTCGCCGTGAAAATCAAAAGGAGAGTCACTTCACTCGAGTCGAGAACTGTCATCCCGCTATACGACACCGACAATTGTCACCTCACGCCACTCGTAGAATAAACCCACCGAACTCGACAGCTTGGACCATCGAGAAGCACTCAGAATGCGTGCAAAACAAAACGAGAAAAAAAGCATTGGCGACGACGAGAAATTAACGAATTTTTTGCTTGGGCTTCAACGAAGCACTGCCCAGCAGAACCAAATCGTCTTCTGGCCATCTTTATAACAAAAACAAACAGACGTAACACTTAGAAAATAGTTGTTTACGGAACAAGTTGCAGAATGATGATTTTTGCAGCACGAGTCGTACATCTAATCAATGAGGCTTGCCGAGTTGAAAAATTACGACGAGTGCTGTAGAAATCGAGTTGCGTACAACATTTTTTTTGCAATTTCCTAGAAGATCACTTGAGGGTATCAGAAATCATATCGGAATGCATTCACCATCATTTTATGATTTTTGAAAAATTGTTGTGTAATGATTCATTACGCAACTCAAAACAGTAACGTAATGAGAAAGTGATACGTTATGAATCATGACAGCACTGCTTTCAGATGCGTATTTAATGACTATTACCGCACTACTTAATTCAGTGCAGGAAAGTAGGTTGTTTCATGACAGATTGGCGTGAAGAAAACAGCCTATTACGATGATAAATTGCATAAAAAAATCTATAAAATTAATCGTGAAGTGGGCAATCACCTGGTTACTCAAGTAACAATTCCACAGCAATTTGGCATTCGTGTGGATTTTTTAATGCTTCATGACAGTTACGTGAATGCTATTATAGCTAGGACATTTAACGTTGCTAGAAGATGATATTTTGTAAGTCAGCTCTTAGTTGTTTTCAAAACCTTTCAGAGACAACGCAACTACTGCGATTCACGGCAGTAGTTGTGCACGATTAAGACCAGGCAAAGCAATAACAATGTAAATGCGATAAAATCCATTGCAATTAAAAGAGAACATAGACGAGAAATTTTTTTTTTCGGGAAACAGTGTCCTAAAATGTTTTGATTAAATCTTATTTTAATTTAATAACACGAAAGAGCATGTTACTGCAGCTGCTTTAGCAATTTTTCCCACTCAAATAATGGCTATATCATATTTAAACATTAATTTAAAAATTGGGTCCATAAATCAACTTTGACACTTTTGATCATGTTTGACGTTCGCTTAGACAACAAAAACACCACAGGGGTTTTAGTTTTAACACTAGGATTGTTCCTATCTGACATTTCTGAAGGGACACGGAAAACAAAATACACGCAAAATTTGAGTTTAAGCCGAGGAATGTGACAAAATCTAAGAAAAAAATAAAAACAGTTTTTTGGGATTAAGCAAACGAAAAACATTGAAAAATTGAGTAAACATGTGTTTTTGGACTAAACTTAAGCGTTCGGTACTAAAAGTGGGATAGGTCTCTAGGACCTTCCAATAGCTTCCACTAAAAACTATGAAAATCTTCCTCCAGTAACTGGAGACAACTTTTTCTACGAAGCTGAGATATCCATAGATTTCCAGAAATCTATAACACCACTCTCCAGGAAGCAGGATCGACTTCGTCCAGAAAGCTAAAGAGCTTAATTCAAGAAGCTAAAATAGCTTCTTCCATTAAGCTAGATAGCTTCTTCCAAGAAGCTTTAAAAATTGTCTAAAAATCTGGATTGTTCTCTCTGTTTTTAATCTGTCTTCAAGAAGCTGAAGAAGCTCTTCATGGAAGCTGCAAAAGCATTTTCCAGCAATGTGGAAATGATTCTTCCAAAAACATAAAAAGTTCATCTAGCAGGAAGGAGAAGATGTTTCCAAAAGAGCTTCGTCAACTACCCCCAGGAAAATGGAAAAGCACTTGAAAGAGGTTCTAGTATGCTACGGAAGCTGTCTTCAGGAAGTCTCAAACACTGTATGCTGAAGGCTGCGTAGTCCTTTCAGGAAGTTGCAAGAATTTTCTTCGAAAAGCTGAGAAAGCTCTTTTCTAGAAATTACTGGGTAATTCGAATAAGCATTCTCCATTAACCTGAAATAACCTTCCTCTATCAAAATAATTGAGCTATTTCCGCAAAATATATAAAATTGCTGCTTCTTCTTCTTGGCATTAACGTCCTCACTGGGACAGAGCCTGCTTCTCAGCTTAGTGTTCTTATGAGCACTTCCACAGTTATTAACTGAGAGCTTTCTTTGCCAAATTTGCCATTTGTGAATCCGTATATCGTGTGGCAGGTACGATTATACTCTATGCCCAGGGAAGTCAAGGAAATTTCCATTACGAAAAGATCCTGGAGCGACCGGGAATCGAACCCAGACACATTCAGCATGGCTTTTCTATAAAGTTGCTGTTAGGAAGCAAAAAAAAGTTCTTTTTAGGCACCTGAAAGAGCTGGCAAAGTTTTTCTCAGGAAGCTGGGAACAATTTCCCCAAAGAGCTGGTAAAGCCTTCTCCAGGAGGCAGCGAAAGCTCTATCCTAGAGTCGTTCCAAATTTCCTCCAAAAAGCTGCGAAAGCTCCCCGCAGGAAAGCTCTCCACTGGTAGCTGACGATGCTCTCTCCAAGATGCTCCTGGATTTCTGGAAGCTGTAAGTACTTTTCCCAGAAAGCTGTACATGCTATGCTCAGGAAGCTGAAAAGCTCTCTTCTGGAAGCTGTAAAAGCTTCGTACAGGAAAACTGAAAAGCTTCGCCATGAAGATGGAAAAGCTTCTTTCTGGAGAAATCTGGAGAAGATTAATCCAGGAAGCTGGTAAAGCTACTTCCTAATCTATAGCAGCTTCATCGAGGAAGCTGGGAAAGCTTCATTCATTAAACTGGAAAAGCTTCACCCAGGAAGCTGGAAATGCTTCCTCCAGGAATCTACACATACTTCTTCTAGTAAACAGCTTCTTCTAGGAAGCAGGAAAAACTTATTTCAGTAAGCATCAAGTAATTAATCCAGTAAGATGGAAATTATTCTTCCAGGAAGCTTCCTTCAGAAAGCTGGAAAGGCTTCTTCTAAAAAGCTGGAATAGCTTCTTCTATAAAGCTATTTGAAAAGCTTGTTTCAAATAGCTGGAAAAGCTTCCTCCGATAAGCAGGAAATGGTTCCTCCAGGAAGCACGAAATTCTTCTTCCAAAAAGCTGGAAAAGCTTCCTCCAGGAAACACGAAAAGCTTCTACCAAAAAGCTGGAAAAGCTTCTACCAGGAGACACGAAAAACTTCTTCCAGTAAGAGGAAAAAGCTGGAAAAGCTTCCTCCAGGAAGCACGAAAACTTCTTCCAGGAAGCTGGAAAAGCTTCCTCCAGGAAGGTGGAAAAGCTTCCTCCAGGAAGCTGGAGAGGCTTCTTCTAAAAAAGCTGGAAAAGCTTCTTCCAGGAAGCAGGAAAAGCTTCTTCCAAAGAGCTGGAAAAGCTTCCTCCGAGAAGCTGGAATGTGTTCCTCCAGGAAGCAGGAACAACTTATTTTAAAAAGCTGGAAACGCTTCTCCCAAAAATCTGGAAAAGCTTCTTCCAAAGAGCTGGAAAAGCTTCTTCCAAGAAGCAGGAAAATGTTCCTCTAGGAAGCAGGAAAATCTTCTTTTAAAAAGCTGGAAAAGCATCCTCCAGGAAGCACGAAAACTTCTTCCAAAAAGCTGGAAAACCTTCCTCAAGGTAGCACGAAAAGCTTCTTCCAGGAAGCTGGAAAAGTTTCTTCCAAGAAGTTGGAAAAGCTTCCTTCAGGAAGCTGGGAAGGCTTCTTCTAAAGATCTGGAAAAGCTTCTTCTAAAAAGCTGGAAAAGCTTCCTCTAGGAAGCACGAAAAACTTCTTCCAAAGAGCTGGAAAAGCTTCCTCCAAGGAGCAGGAAAATTTCCTCCAGGAAGCTGGAAAAGCTTCTTCTAAAAAGCTGGAAAAGCTTCTTTTAAAAAGCTGGAAAAGCTTCTTCCAGGAAGCACGAAAACTTCTTCCCAAAAGCTGGAAAACCTTCCTCAAGGAAGCACGAAAGGCTTCTTCCAGGAAGCTGGGAAGGCTTCTTCTAAAAGGCAGGAAAAGCTTCTTCTAAAAAGCTGGAAAAGCTTCCTCAAGGAAGCACGAAAAGCTTATTCCAAAAAGCTGGAAAGCTTCCTCCAAGAAGCAGTAAAAGGTTCCTCCAGGAAGCAGGAAAATCTTTCTCCAGGATGCAAGAAAAGCTTCTTCTTAAAATCTGGAAAAGCTCACGGGAGGAAGCCGAAAAACCTTCCTCCAGAAAAATGGAAAATCTTCTCCGAGAAAGCTGGAAAAGCTTCCTCCAGGAAGGTGGAAAAGCTTCCTCCAGGAAGCCCTTTTAAGAACAATTCCCCTCCCTTGGCAACGTGAAGTGCATCCGATTCGGCACCTTCTACGGTGCACCACAGTAGGCATGCTATTTTGTAGCAATTCGCTTCTGTCTGGCCCAGTCTTGGAAACTATTCGCCTAGCATATGCAAAATCGCGCCAACGAACACCGCTTGGAAGATAAATTTGATAGTCGGAAAACAATTTACGACAATTGCTGCGCATTCCCTGGAATGTTGCAATTCAAGTAGTGCTGGATGCTTCCAAGCGCGAAACATCTCAAGACGTTTTTCAGAAGAGCTGCAGTCATCGCGGGAAATTGATGGTGGCAAAACTAAAGTGATTTGAATTTCATGAGAAATAGAATTCTAGTTTAACATTTGAAAACAATCTATGTAATGAACATTATGAACGGGATGCGACGAACAATGACGTATTTCACCACCTTCTAACCAAATCGCAATTTGTTCATAATTGCAATATAAAGTAATTTTGAAATATTGGTCTAGGATTCATTATAGAGGTGACACTTACTTGAGTAGTTAAATTTTTGGATGAAGGATGAAGTTTCATTGCAACGAAACGCCATTTGCATGACATTTCATAGCCGTAAATTACATGTCTCATCTGCATTTCGATCAAAATTGAATTATTACTGGTGTTCAACATGTTTTTTATCCGTGATTGACCAGAATAATCGAAGTTGCACAAGGAACCAACATATGTAGCTTGAGAGTAGCTTTCATCTTCAATGTACACTCCCGAGAACTTGCCGGCCACGTCCTTACGGTCATCTGGGAAGGAAAGGAATCTTAGTGTGACATCTGTTACTAAAGACCGAGACCACCTCTGCATCTCCATGGTTGTCATGGAAAGGAGTTTTGTTAGAGGGGAGGGATCATAGCTGCATGCTCAGGATTCACCTTGGTAAGTGATGCGATTCATGCAAGCTTTGTTGAAAAAAACACCTATCAGTACTGCAAAGACAACGTAAACATATGGTAAGTCGACACTTTTAGTGTCGAACCGTTCAAATGTTTTTTTTTATAATAATAAAAATAAGGTAAATTCAAAGATATGGGGTTACTCCTGTAATGTAAAACATGTACAAAAGTTTATGTCGACACTGTGGCACAGCAACGAACTGTTCATATTGTGTCAAATCAATACATATAAGTGACATGCCAACCGTTGTCCTGACAAAAATACGTTGCATAATATATTGTACACTCAAAATAGAAGCATGAAACGAGCTCACCAAATTGATCGTACATCCTTGACTGAGTAACCGTAATCCACTTTAATCAACATGCTCATTGAGCAAAAAAATCACTCCGGCCATGCGAAAACCCGTGGGTTATTTCTACGAGTGGCGTGAGGTGGCAATTGTCGGTGTCGTACAGCGAGGTGACAATTCTCGACTCGAGTGAAATGACTCGCCGTGAAAATCAAAAGGAGAGTCACTTCACTCGAGTCGAGAACTGTCATCCCGCTATACGACACCGACAATTGTCACCTCACGCCACTCGTAGAATAAACCCACCGAACTCGACAGCTTGGACCATCGAGAAGCACTCAGAATGCGTGCAAAACAAAACGAGAAAAAAAGCATTGGCGACGACGAGAAATTAACGAATTTTTTGCTTGGGCTTCAACGAAGCACTGCCCAGCAGAACCAAATCGTCTTCTGGCCATCTTTATAACAAAAACAAACAGACGTAACACTTAGAAAATAGTTGTTTACGGAACAAGTTGCAGAATGATGATTTTTGCAGCACGAGTCGTACATCTAATCAATGAGGCTTGCCGAGTTGAAAAATTACGACGAGTGCTGTAGAAATCGAGTTGCGTACAACATTTTTTTGCAATTTCCTAGAAGATCACTTGAGGGTATCAGAAATCATATCGGAATGCATTCACCATCATTTTATGATTTTTGAAAAATTGTTGTGTAATGATTCATTACGCAACTCAAAACAGTAACGTAATGAGAAAGTGATACGTTATGAATCATGACAGCACTGCTTTCAGATGCGTATTTAATGACTATTACCGCACTACTTAATTCAGTGCAGGAAAGTAGGTTGTTTCATGACAGATTGGCGTGAAGAAAACAGCCTATTACGATGATAAATTGCATAAAAAAATCTATAAAATTAATCGTGAAGTGGGCAATCACCTGGTTACTCAAGTAACAATTCCACAGCAATTTGGCATTCGTGTGGATTTTTTAATGCTTCATGACAGTTACGTGAATGCTATTATAGCTAGGACATTTAACGTTGCTAGAAGATGATATTTTGTAAGTCAGCTCTTAGTTGTTTTCAAAACCTTTCAGAGACAACGCAACTACTGCGATTCACGGCAGTAGTTGTGCACGATTAAGACCAGGCAAAGCAATAACAATGTAAATGCGATAAAATCCATTGCAATTAAAAGAGAACATAGACGAGAAATTTTTTTTTTCGGGAAACAGTGTCCTAAAATGTTTTGATTAAATCTTATTTTAATTTAATAACACGAAAGAGCATGTTACTGCAGCTGCTTTAGCAATTTTTCCCACTCAAATAATGGCTATATCATATTTAAACATTAATTTAAAAATTGGGTCCATAAATCAACTTTGACACTTTTGATCATGTTTGACGTTCGCTTAGACAACAAAAACACCACAGGGGTTTTAGTTTTAACACTAGGATTGTTCCTATCTGACATTTCTGAAGGGACACGGAAAACAAAATACACGCAAAATTTGAGTTTAAGCCGAGGAATGTGACAAAATCTAAGAAAAAAATAAAAACAGTTTTTTGGGATTAAGCAAACGAAAAACATTGAAAAATTGAGTAAACATGTGTTTTTGGACTAAACTTAAGCGTTCGGTACTAAAAGTGGGATAGGTCTCTAGGACCTTCCAATAGCTTCCACTAAAAACTATGAAAATCTTCCTCCAGTAACTGGAGACAACTTTTTCTACGAAGCTGAGATATCCATAGATTTCCAGAAATCTATAACACCACTCTCCAGGAAGCAGGATCGACTTCGTCCAGAAAGCTAAAGAGCTTAATTCAAGAAGCTAAAATAGCTTCTTCCATTAAGCTAGATAGCTTCTTCCAAGAAGCTTTAAAAATTGTCTAAAAATCTGGATTGTTCTCTCTGTTTTTAATCTGTCTTCAAGAAGCTGAAGAAGCTCTTCATGGAAGCTGCAAAAGCATTTTCCAGCAATGTGGAAATGATTCTTCCAAAAACATAAAAAGTTCATCTAGCAGGAAGGAGAAGATGTTTCCAAAAGAGCTTCGTCAACTACCCCCAGGAAAATGGAAAAGCACTTGAAAGAGGTTCTAGTATGCTACGGAAGCTGTCTTCAGGAAGTCTCAAACACTGTATGCTGAAGGCTGCGTAGTCCTTTCAGGAAGTTGCAAGAATTTTCTTCGAAAAGCTGAGAAAGCTCTTTTCTAGAAATTACTGGGTAATTCGAATAAGCATTCTCCATTAACCTGAAATAACCTTCCTCTATCAAAATAATTGAGCTATTTCCGCAAAATATATAAAATTGCTGCTTCTTCTTCTTGGCATTAACGTCCTCACTGGGACAGAGCCTGCTTCTCAGCTTAGTGTTCTTATGAGCACTTCCACAGTTATTAACTGAGAGCTTTCTTTGCCAAATTTGCCATTTGTGAATCCGTATATCGTGTGGCAGGTACGATTATACTCTATGCCCAGGGAAGTCAAGGAAATTTCCATTACGAAAAGATCCTGGAGCGACCGGGAATCGAACCCAGACACATTCAGCATGGCTTTTCTATAAAGTTGCTGTTAGGAAGCAAAAAAAAGTTCTTTTTAGGCACCTGAAAGAGCTGGCAAAGTTTTTCTCAGGAAGCTGGGAACAATTTCCCCAAAGAGCTGGTAAAGCCTTCTCCAGGAGGCAGCGAAAGCTCTATCCTAGAGTCGTTCCAAATTTCCTCCAAAAAGCTGCGAAAGCTCCCCGCAGGAAAGCTCTCCACTGGTAGCTGACGATGCTCTCTCCAAGATGCTCCTGGATTTCTGGAAGCTGTAAGTACTTTTCCCAGAAAGCTGTACATGCTATGCTCAGGAAGCTGAAAAGCTCTCTTCTGGAAGCTGTAAAAGCTTCGTACAGGAAAACTGAAAAGCTTCGCCATGAAGATGGAAAAGCTTCTTTCTGGAGAAATCTGGAGAAGATTAATCCAGGAAGCTGGTAAAGCTACTTCCTAATCTATAGCAGCTTCATCGAGGAAGCTGGGAAAGCTTCATTCATTAAACTGGAAAAGCTTCACCCAGGAAGCTGGAAATGCTTCCTCCAGGAATCTACACATACTTCTTCTAGTAAACAGCTTCTTCTAGGAAGCAGGAAAAACTTATTTCAGTAAGCATCAAGTAATTAATCCAGTAAGATGGAAATTATTCTTCCAGGAAGCTTCCTTCAGAAAGCTGGAAAGGCTTCTTCTAAAAAGCTGGAATAGCTTCTTCTATAAAGCTATTTGAAAAGCTTGTTTCAAATAGCTGGAAAAGCTTCCTCCGATAAGCAGGAAATGGTTCCTCCAGGAAGCACGAAATTCTTCTTCCAAAAAGCTGGAAAAGCTTCCTCCAGGAAACACGAAAAGCTTCTACCAAAAAGCTGGAAAAGCTTCTACCAGGAGACACGAAAAACTTCTTCCAGTAAGAGGAAAAAGCTGGAAAAGCTTCCTCCAGGAAGCACGAAAACTTCTTCCAGGAAGCTGGAAAAGCTTCCTCCAGGAAGGTGGAAAAGCTTCCTCCAGGAAGCTGGAGAGGCTTCTTCTAAAAAAGCTGGAAAAGCTTCTTCCAGGAAGCAGGAAAAGCTTCTTCCAAAGAGCTGGAAAAGCTTCCTCCGAGAAGCTGGAATGTGTTCCTCCAGGAAGCAGGAACAACTTATTTTAAAAAGCTGGAAACGCTTCTCCCAAAAATCTGGAAAAGCTTCTTCCAAAGAGCTGGAAAAGCTTCTTCCAAGAAGCAGGAAAATGTTCCTCTAGGAAGCAGGAAAATCTTCTTTTAAAAAGCTGGAAAAGCATCCTCCAGGAAGCACGAAAACTTCTTCCAAAAAGCTGGAAAACCTTCCTCAAGGTAGCACGAAAAGCTTCTTCCAGGAAGCTGGAAAAGTTTCTTCCAAGAAGTTGGAAAAGCTTCCTTCAGGAAGCTGGGAAGGCTTCTTCTAAAGATCTGGAAAAGCTTCTTCTAAAAAGCTGGAAAAGCTTCCTCTAGGAAGCACGAAAAACTTCTTCCAAAGAGCTGGAAAAGCTTCCTCCAAGGAGCAGGAAAATTTCCTCCAGGAAGCTGGAAAAGCTTCTTCTAAAAAGCTGGAAAAGCTTCTTTTAAAAAGCTGGAAAAGCTTCTTCCAGGAAGCACGAAAACTTCTTCCCAAAAGCTGGAAAACCTTCCTCAAGGAAGCACGAAAGGCTTCTTCCAGGAAGCTGGGAAGGCTTCTTCTAAAAGGCAGGAAAAGCTTCTTCTAAAAAGCTGGAAAAGCTTCCTCAAGGAAGCACGAAAAGCTTATTCCAAAAAGCTGGAAAGCTTCCTCCAAGAAGCAGTAAAAGGTTCCTCCAGGAAGCAGGAAAATCTTTCTCCAGGATGCAAGAAAAGCTTCTTCTTAAAATCTGGAAAAGCTCACGGGAGGAAGCCGAAAAACCTTCCTCCAGAAAAATGGAAAATCTTCTCCGAGAAAGCTGGAAAAGCTTCCTCCAGGAAGGTGGAAAAGCTTCCTCCAGGAAGCCGGAAAGGCTTCTTGTAAAAGCTGGAAAAGCTTCCTCCAGGAAGCACGAAAAGCTTCTTCTAAAGAGCTGGAAAAGCTTCCTCCAAGAAGCTGGAAAGTGTTCCTCCAGGAAGCAGGAACAATTTATTCTAAAAAGCTGGAAACGCTTCTCCCAAAAATCTGAAAAAGCTTCTTCCAGGAAGCTGGAAAAGCTTTTTCCAAGAAGTTGGAAAAGCTTCCTTCAGGAAGCTGGGAAGGCTTCTTCTAAAAAGCTGGAAAAGATTCTTCTAAAAAGCTGGAAAAGCTTCCTCTAGGAAGCAGGAAAAGCTTCTTCCAAAGAGCTGGAAAAGCGTCCTCCAAGGAGCAGGAAAATATTCCTCCAGGAAGCTGGGAAAGTTTCTTCTAAGAAGCTGGAAAAGCTTCTTCCAGGAAGCACGAAAACTTCTTCCAAAAAGTTGGAAAACCTTCCTCAAGGAAGCACGAAAAGCTTCTTCCGGGAAGCTGGAAAGGCTTCTTCTAAAAAGCTGGAAAAGCTTCTTCTAAAAAGCTGGAAAAGCTTCCTCCAGGAAGCACGAAAAGCTTCTTCTAAAAAGCTGGAAAAGCTTCTTGTAAAAGCTGGAAAAGCTTCCTCCAGGAAGCACGAAAAGCTTCTTCTAAAGAGCTGGAAAAGCTTCCTCCAAGAAGCTGGAAAGTGTTCCTCTAGGAAGCAGGAAAACTTCTTCTAAAAAGCTGGATACGCTTCTCCCAAAAATCTGGAAAGCTTCTTCCAAAGAGCTGGAAAAGCTTCCTCCAAGAAGCAGGAAAATGTTCCTCCAGGAAGCACGAAAACTTCTTCCAAAAAGCTGGAAAAACTTCCTCAAGGAAGCACGAAAAGCTTCTTCCAGGAAGCTGGAAAAACTTTTTCCAAGAAGTTGGAAAAGCTTCCTTCAGGAAGCTGGGAAGGCTTCTTCTAAAAAGCTGGAAAAGCTTCTTCTAAAAATCTGGAAAAGCTTCCTCTAGGAAGCAGGAAAAGCTTCTTCCAAAGAGTTGGAAAAGCTTCCTCCTAGAAGCTGGAAAGTGTTCCTCCAGGAAGCAGTAACAACTTATTCTAAAAAGCTGGAAACGCTTCTCCCAAAAATCTGAAAAAGCTTCTACCAGGAAGCTGGAAAAGCTTTTTCCAAGAAGTTGGAAAAGCTTCCTTCAGGAAGCTGGGAAGGCTTCTTCTAAAAAGCTGGAAAACCTTCTTTTAAAAAGCTGGCAAAGCTTCCTCTAGGAAGCAGGAAAAGCTTCTTCCAAAGAGTTGGAAAAGCTTCCTCCAAGGAGCAGGAAAATATTCCTCCAGGAAGCTGGGAAAGCTTCTTGTAAGAAGCTGGAAAACCTTCCTCAAGGAAGCACGAAAAACTTCTTCCGGGAAGCTAGAAAGGCTTCTTCTAAAAAGCTGGAAAAGCTTCTTCTTAAAGCTGAAAAAGCTTCCTCCAGGAAGCACGAAAAGCTTATTCCAAAAAGCTGGAAAGCTTCCTCCAAGAAGCAGTAAAAGGTTCCTCCAGGAAGCTGGAAAAGTTTCTTCTTAAAAGCTGAAAAAGCTTCCTCCAAGAAACCGTAAAAGTTTCCTCCAGAAATCTATACTTACTTCTTCCAGTAGGCAAGAAAGATGGCAATATTTTTTTCAGGTAGCCGGAAAAGCTTTTTCTCGGAACAAACACAAGCATCTTCCAGAAAGCAGGAAAAGCTTCCTCCAAGAAACTAGACAAGCTTCTTCCAGGAAGCTGGAAACTGGAAAAGCTTCCTCCATGAAGCTTGGAAAGCTTTCTCTAGGGGGCTGGAAACCCGAACAAAGCTTGAGATCATATTGAAAACTAATTTTGATGTTGTGATGTCGTAGATTTTGATAACTCAGTTTGTTGTCAGTTTGGTCGTTTTAACGTTTAAAATATCATATTATCAAATTATCACCGTAACCAACAATTTGCCTTTGTTTTTACGGGTGAACTGGTTCAAACCCATTTCGGGTTTTCTTTGGATAAATGTCGTCACCGATTAACATAAAGTTTCACACTTGATTGTTGAATGACGTTTTCGAAACGAAATAAAAAATGAGGGGAAAAGGTTGCTAGGATCTCAAGGCTTGCTAGCCTGATGGAGCAACATAAACTCGCCAGCTGTCAGATTGTTTCCCAAAATGGAGGATTGTGCTAAATGACACATTGAATTACCTCCCTTCTAGATACCTTGGTCTAAGTCATGCTGAGATGATCATTCAATTACTTTCAGAGCAACACTGCTCTTTTGCTGTAGAACATAGTAGCCTGGATTACTTTGATCTATTCTTCCCGCCAGGAGCTCCACTGTTGCCTGCCGAACAGTTGATGAAGCATGAAAAATGCAAACCCACTTTGTAATAGTGAATAACAATTTAATTTGACGTCCAAGCAAAATGTGGTCTTCGGCAAATTTGTAGCTGAAGAGATTTCACATGAGAACAGTTTGTTAACTTTTTCATAAAATATTATGTCGAAGAGATAAAAGGCTGAACACAAAAAGTTGGCGTTTTCCATAGTAATCTCCATATAAACTTAAAACGACTTGTGCAAAGTAAATTTCTTCCAAATGACTTCAAATTATGAGAGAATGCTATTTACCATAATAGAAATCGTTTAAGCATAGGGGAGCTGAAACTTCAAAATTTGCATCACTCTAATATAGGTTTACTAAAAACAGCATTTCTTAATTTTTCTAGTATCTTTTTCGTGAAAGTGGTTAAAGACTGTTAAGTTTTAAGAAACCATTCGTTGTTTTCTGTTTATCATCAATCTATCAATTTTACGGAATCATGCGTCTGTATCGAAAAAATTGTTTGACAAATTATTTATGATATCGATACTAAATCTTATCGATGATCTCTACCACAAACCGAGCTATTAGTGTGGAGCACAATTTGTGGTACTCATTAACCCTCGCAAAATACTGAAAATAAAAATCGAAAACATATCCAATTCCTTCTTCTGCAAATACTTTCCCTAATTATAACCTCAAATTTGCTTCAACCCCTTTTTCGTCCCTCATACCAAACCGAACCTTCTGGGAGGAAAAAACCAACATTGCATGGACCTTCATTAAGATTCATTAGCTTTATTTCAATGCGGTCGGTTGTATTTTTATCTTTATTGCAATTTTCCATACAAAGAAGCTTTACGGTAAATTGCTGATTCCGTGATGCATAAATAGCATCGGTATCTACTGGCCACTGGAAAACTACTTTACGCTCAATTAAACAAAGTAGAATGCCACTTAAATTTAATGTGCTTTTTTTTCTAGCTCGTGGAAAGGCTAAACAAAAAAAAGGTTAAACAAAAAAAAAGGCCAAATATTCATTGCGTCGATACCTCTTGGGAATATTCGCCTGTGCTGGGAATGGTTTCTAAAACTAACGCTGTTGGAAAACGAATTTAAGGTAATAACACTTGTTTTCCAGATAATAACACTTGATTGAATTGAATCCCGTTCAATTGAATAGTCCTCGTTATCATCGTTCGAGCTTTTCACTTTTTTATACTCGCAGTTTTTTTGTGGATTAGGTATCGGCTTTTGCTTTTTTTACCGTTATATTCGGTTGTCATTTCATGCGGTTATGGAAAGCTTATAGTCAGCACAGCTTATAAGCTCCTATGCATCTGGACGTATAACCTAAACTAATAGATTGTTTGAGAATTCTCTCTAATACACATCTCAACTCAATTTATCTTATTTATTCTGACAAATACGTCATTCGGTTCGAAGAAAATAGAAAGCCCTTCCGCACATTCGATGAAAAAAGACCCACATCGCCACACATCTCACAACGCCTTGGGTGAAGAAGGTCTAAACGAGTTTGCAATTCAATGTTTGCACAGTAACAGTACCATTGCCTACTGCGATTCTGACCACGGCAACGGAGACGACGACGGTCGACGGCAACTAGATTAAATTGATTTTTCCCCATTTTCCCTAGGGTGGACTTTTGCGGTTGCCTCTGCTGCTGCTGCTGCTAGTGTGGCCAGGAAAAATAAAAATCAAAGCTCCACAAACCACATCATGTGTAACCATTTATTGCATTGAGGCATCGGTATGTGACCCGTTTATTGGAATTCTTGAGCAGTTTGCTGTGGTTGGTGTGGATAGTTTCACCGCTGGTAATAGTGGGCCCGGTGTCCGGAGAGGAGAGTTTTCGATGGGTGTAGTTATGAGTTATGAGAATTCGCTTCCATTACCAAACTGGCTATTCAATTCGCCCAGCTGATATTCTGGTATCATGTCTCTGTCATCCTTCTCATATCAATTTATGTGGAAATTTTCTTTCATCGTAAATGGACAACGTACTATCAGACACCATGAATGTTGATAAGGATGCGGTCTGTTTTTTAATGTTTTTGTAATAAAACCAAAACTTCCCTATAGCATCATATTTAACTTTTTTTATCAACAATTACGTTTTATCTATAAACTTTATTGATGATAAATCTTCAAGCTGTTTAGTGGAATTCCTATAAATAGATGAAAATCAAAATTCAGTACTATACGATTTAATTTCTCTAGATTTTTTATACCCTTGACAGATACGCATATTTCGACCTCAATTCTCGGCTATACACATGTTAGCAAAAATGCTGAGGACGGTAAAACTCGAAAGAACCGCCAATTAAATAAAGAAGGGTGCATATTAGATGATCAGTTCGTTAACCACCCTTAAAAATGCATAAAGTTACGACAATTATTGGTGCTAAAAACTTTTCGGGGAAGTGGGCTAGTCGGGGAAACGGGATATTCGGGGAACTGGCGTTCGGGGAAACGACATTCGGGGAACCGACATTCGGAGAAAAGTAGCACAACCCATCGAAGTAACTGCAGTAATCGATTACTCTTTTCGCTGATACTTTGAGCAGATCAACGTTATCGATTGCCGCTCTTTTGTCCGTTGAAAACAAAAAAATACTTAAAAAATATAGCTCCAATGAGAACAGCCTATGCATAAAAGAAGGAGAAATTTATTGAAATTTTAAATCAACAACTTTCATACCTATAATTATGGTTACATCATATTTAGAAACAAAAAATAGAAAAATTAAAAGAAGGGTAAATTTGTGCTAAATATATAAAAATCTTCAGTGCAAAAATTTGTTCCAATAGCGAAACTCAAAAGAAGAATTAATATTTGAAAGAAGAGTAATTTCTGGATAAATAATAAAATACTTTTGGCAATAACTTTCCTAATATGCTTAAATTTATTCAAGAGCGAATAATTGTTGAATATAGTGTTATTTTGTATCAATTGACTCCAAAACAAGCCTGATGTCATCAGAAAGATTCAATTGAAACGTAAAAACGAAAAATTGAGAATTTCTTGGTTTCAGACCCATTATGTCAAACGACTATTATGCCAAACGACCATTATGCCAAACTAATTTTTGCCAAACGGCTTTATGCCAAATGACCTACCACCGACTTTAACATAGGCTCAATCTCTTGGCAGCGTCTTTCTCTTGGTTTCTACTAGGGAAGGTGTACCGGTATTCGCCATGTACCAGTTATTCGCCACCCCAGATTTTATACCGTTTTACTTCATATATGGTTGCCAATTGTTTAGTGTTTGCTAAATTGCTTTGAGATGATACGGAAACATTCTTGGAAACCGCAAAATTTTCTCAGAAAATAATAGAAAAAAATCATTTTCCTTAATTTTTTTGCTCCTTTGGACCTATTTTTCGCCACCTGTTCCTGAATTCGCCACCCTCCATAAGAAATCAACGTAAGTGGCGAATTCAGGAACCGAAATTAAAATCGTGGCGAATACTGGTGCAAGTGGTCCAGTATTCGCCACCACCATTTTTAATACAAAAACAAAGTTTCTGATTAGTTTTTATATTTTCCCTGCTGAGCATGGATTGAAAGCTTTCGTTTAATGTCCAGACAGTAACCAAAGGTCTTTTGATTTATAAATAAACAATATTTTTCCTTAGGGTGGCCAAAACTGGTACACTTACCCTACTCAATTGCCTCAAGATATTTGATAAGCCAGACGTCTCGTGATCTGTATGCATGCACTGCAGGACTCTAAGGGTATGCGGTATGAGTATTTTTCATGGCGATACGAAACGAAACGATATGCGGAATTTTCAAAACGATTCATAGCAATACGTAACAAATAATCGATATAGGGGAAGTGGTGGTAAAATGAACACCGTGCCTTTTACCGAGAAAAAAACTAATTGCGATGATTTTTTATCACGCACGAACGATTTGGAATATAAATCTGAGTGTTCGAGTTGATACGTAGGTCAATTGAAGTGAAAATATCAACGAAAATTAATATTTTAGAAAACCACGTTTGAAAATTAGAGCTGACGTAACTTTTAACTCGGAAGACTTGAGGTTTTACAGTGAGGTTAATATTGTTAAGATATGATGTCAAATCTGATACCTTTTGAATTCTTTTTGAATGGGTTACCACTAACCGCTGTTCATTTTACCCACATAGTGCAGGTTAAATGAACATTTGCATCGCTTTTGATAGCGATGAAAATATGTGAAAATTTAGCTATTTTAGTCTGAATCCATGTCGCTGCTATAAATTACATCCCTATTTTTGATGTTGTGCGATAGAACTATACAAATTTCTAGTTTTTCTATCAGAAACAAGATGATTTACTTAAGGTGTTTATTTTACCACCCCTTCCCCTATTTTGTAAAAACCGATACGAAATTAAAACCCTAACGAAATTTTTCGAAACGAATCGAAATTTTTCTGAATATTCCGCGATTTTTTTTGTATAGTGATAATTTCGGTATACATACACGTAGGATGACTTCTTATATTTTCCACAGCCTCATTCAATTTGTCAGCAGGGGGCCTTTATGTAGGGTTCAACATATTGTTTTAATACTACGTGCACCATACTACTAAAATTCAGTTCATTTGTGAATGTGAAGTCGATAAGTGCCCATAAGAAGTAGGCTTTGTCCTGGATGGAACATAACGCCAGAAAGAAGAAGAAAAATAAGAAACGGAGTAATTGCCAGAATAATTGCTGTAGTATTTGCTGAAGTATTAAATTGAATTAAATTTTAAAGTACCCATGAATAATACTTATACTAGGGTAGGTGTACCAGTTATGGTCATAGTGGTTCCCTATTTGGCCATATGTAAAATTTCGATAGGTTTCAGATTTTTAGTATTTTTTAATGTTTCAACATCAAGATACATTTTTTGTCTTACTCCTTAAACAAACAAAACTTTTCAAAATGTGAATGAACTCAAGTTATCACGTATGGCGAAATAGGGAACCACTATGGCCATAACTGGTACACCTACCCTAATTATGATCGAACGACATAAATTCGGATGAACTGCAACTGTAATAAATTGCAAGAGATATTGCTGGAGGTATTATAAGGATTTCCAGGTCGAGTTGAAATTAGCAGAAATTAGAACTAATAAATTTCCAGAAAATATCCCTGAAGAAAATTTACATTAATTCTTGGAGGAATCACTCTATATGAGAGAATAAACGGAAAAATCTGATGGAAAGAAAAAAAAATAGAGTCATCCATGTGAAAAATACTGGTGGTATTTCCGGTAATCCCAGTGAACCACATATCGTATATGAATGTGCGTCCAAAATCACATATTCGTACGCCAAAAATCAGAATCGTACAATGTGCCAAATTAATTGTAATCAATGTCAACACAACTTGTACATAATTCCCCACTAGAATTTATTAACGACAAACTGTGTTGACAATGAAACATGTCGTAAATAGCGCAACATAGAATCGCGTCTTATTTTATAAACTGGCAGATTGTATATTAATCTAGAACAGTATCAAACTAAATCGCAGTAACTTAGCAAAAATTGCCACCCAAGCTTGAAATCTGCTGGCGAAGGGTTTTAAAGAATAACAAAGCAAGTGTCGCTGTACAAGAAACATGCATTTATATTGGCAAATAATCACATCGATATCATGAATAACTTGGTGGTGCAGTGGAAAGGTGTCGATTTCTGATTCAGGAGATCGTGTGTTCGAGGCTTGATGAAACCTTTTTTTTTATTCAAATTTTGTGACATTATATTTCTGATCGCAAGAAGTCTGAAAAAGTCGCGCTAAGTGCACATATAGCCTTCACTTTTTCATTCATTTCATGCATTATATACGAGTGAATTTATTCATAGAGAATGATGTATAACAAAAGTTATACCAACCAAAATGTTAACTGGGATTGTTTTGAGCAAATACTGAAGAAATGATCGCATTCAAAAATCTGTGAAGGAATTTCTGTACAATTTGAGAGAATTGGATTTTTGATGAGTTTTGAGATTGTTCTATTTTAAGATTCTTGGTTTAAAACTGACCACGAAAATAAATAATAAATAAATTTTAACATTCGAAAGTATTTTAAAAAATATTTGAAAATTATGGTTAAAGTTCTGAACCTGAACAACATATCATTGGAGAACTGCATATTAGATTGAAAAATGAAGAACATGGACGTTCAGATAATCCGTCTTTCAATGAGCGAAATTATGTTTGCCTTATATATTGATTTCTCGCGTTTCAGATGTGAAAAATGTCTGGAGAAATACTGTTGTACTTTTTTATTTCGAAATACCTCAGGTACCCCAACAAATTTTGACCTGAATCCGGAGCCATCATCAAATTCAAAATAATAAATGCATGAATGAATAATCACTCATTTGTGATGTTTCCTAAAAAAATCATCAAAATCACACTTGTAATAATAAGAGATCAATATTAAACAACTCAAAAAAGGTTTTTTTAAGTTGGGAACTGCACAGAAATTATTTCACGCTATAAAAGCCTCCCCCTTAATAATAAATAATAATATAATATAAATAATAATATGAATAAACCTAGCTTGATTTTTTGATATATTTGTAAGGTGAAAATTAATCAAACACATACCTCACAATTTCAAGAACACAAATTTAAATAACCAATGGTTTGTCGTACTGTTATCGATCTATATCCCTTTCGGGACGGACCATATTTGAGTGATTTATTTACCTTATAAATTTTTCATCTCGTAGAACAAAACTTTCTTTATTATGACTATTCTATCAATCCATGAACTTTTTGGGGTCAAATTCAGACCCAAGACGGACGATGTTCGAAAAAAAAAATTTTTTTTATTTCTTTAGAAAATTGTTCCAGTCATGCCTTTTTAAACAATTTTGGACCCGTATTTTTTTTTATTTCGTCATTAGGGTGCTCTTTCGTGGGATAGAATGACCCAAAAATTTTGAAATAATTTTGTTTTTCTTTTAATGTTCATTAAAATTAAAAAAAAAAAAATACTTTAATTTATATGATTTTTTTATAAATGGATCGAAAACAATGTACGAGAGATAAAAATACTTCATATTCTCTTTAAGATTCAAAGCATTAGGTGACGATGACGTTTATCGATATAATTCAAAAACTAGTCTACGTCATAGAAAAAATGGGTAAACATACATGTGTGAATAACTTGAAAATTAATTATCTTAACCGTCTTGATTTTGCTATGTTTGTGCATATCCTCTTAAATAAAATAAGATTTATTTTTTTCAAAAATAATTAATGGACTATATATCAAAATTGAAAATAACAATAAACCTTCGAATTGTTTAGTGGAATGCCAACAAATAAATGAAAATCGAATTTAGTACCATTTACTTCCACTAGAGTTTATATCCTTTGACCAGTGTTGTAAGCAATCACGGTATTCGACACGTTTCCGCTGATATTCGGCAGCGCTTCCCTTAAAAATTCACAACACGAATGTCGAAAAGAAAAATGTCAATTGAATGCCACTGACCACGATAGCTTCGCTCGGAAACGTTACGGTTTTGTTTGTTTCTGTCCTGCTTTTACTGTATGTGTGGCACATTCGACATAACAGGCAAGATCAAACTATTCATGTTGTTTATGATCCGATGTCTGAATTGTATGCAAAACTTATGATTTATGCAAATGTCATCGTGTCAGACGACATTCAATTGACACTGTTCTGTATTTGTCGACATTCATTCTACAGCTCGTGCTGTGACTGCTGACCATGCTAACGAAACGAGCGTCGCGCAAAGTGTCGAATGTTTACATCACTGCCTTTGACAGATACGCGTAATGCATCCTCCACTATAAGGCCGTTATCAGAGTCATGCACAAGACTCGAAAATAAAGTTAATTTTTAGAGACCCTCTCCACCCTTTTCACTCACCTTACAGAATATATACACTATAACTTTTGAAATCCCACCACCCTCTTTCAAATAATAATGAAACGATGTTTTTTTTTTGTAAAGGTTGGTAACATGGAACTGATTAATTTTCAATACTGGAATCATCCATTTTATTCCTAGAATTCAAACGGAAACGTCAGAACATTCAGTCTGCGAAAGCAGCTTCACGAAAAACTCATATAAATTTACGTAATATGTGCCCGACAGCTTGGACGTTAATAAACAAGAATAACGCATTTTAAGTGGAAATAATTACCAAGTGTCGGTAGCAAAGTTCAAAGCTGTGAGCCAACGCTTCTCCAGAAGAGAAGCTAGTTAGAATATAGGAAGCTTCGATGCTTACTGACTTTAAAAATGGCTTGCTCTATTTTCACCACCTAATAAAATTTTAATTTTGTCGCTCCCTTGCGACGCCTATCCGCCTATTCATTTCTATCATTTGCGAAAATCTTCTATAGACTCCCTTTAAGTTTGAGTCACATGACCGATGTAGCCATAACAAAATGGAATATAAAGTATTCACGGTCGATACTTTCTCATATTACCATCAAATTTCTTCTTCTTCTTTCTGACGTTTCAGAATCCTGCTTCTCAACTTCTCATGAGCACTTCCACAGTTATTAACTGACAGCTCTCTTTGTCAACCGACCAATTTTGCATGTGTGTATCGTGTGACAGGTACGATCATACACGGAAAAAATCTGTTTCCCAAATCATGATTTACAAGTCATGAAATTCATAATATTGTTAGGTGGTTTTGTTGTTATCATGATGACCACAAATCATGGTTCAGGGAGTGATATTCATGATTCCTCATAAGCGTAACATCCAGACTGACAACGCTAAACGGGGTGCATTGCATGATTTCATTTAATTTTCTCATTCATTTTCTCTATTTGAGATTCTGCTCAGAGGATTCGAACATTCATTTAAGAGTTATGATTTCATTTGTTTCGATCACCTTCATTCAACATGTTAAAATGGTAGTGCGGTAAGGTGTGGGACTCTTAATTAGAAGGTTCGTAGTTCAAATCTCGCTCTACAGTTTTTTTTTTATTTTTTTTTTTTTCAATCATAAACGAATGCGCGACTCATAATTTAAGGCATGTGATTCATGGTTCTTAGCATTGCTCAACAAAAACCTAACGCGTGTGTTGCGTTACGGCAATCTGACTCATGATATCATGAGTCCAAATCATGGTGTATTTTCATAAGCTGAAAATACTCTGAATTCATGATATCATGAGTCAAAATCTTGTTTTTGGATTCTGATTTCTACCCGTGTACTCAGGGAAGTCGAGAAAATTTCCTTTACGAAAAAATCCTCGACCGGCTGGACTCTAACATACAACCCTCAGCATGGTCTTGATGAGTATCTGCACGTTTACCGTTATGGCTATCTGGCCCCCAATATCAAATTTACTTTATTTTATTTTTTACATCGAGTATTTTGCTTAAAATTCAATTTATGTCATTATAATATTAGTTTTTAGTAGTTTGTAGGACTGAAAGAACTTAGACGGATAGCTTCCATATTACAGGGAATTTAAAAACCCGTTTAAAAACGTATTGCCAAAATCAGGTCATTAGCCATATTAAAGCATGAATTTGCTTTTTTAAGTTGTTACATATATTTCGACCTTTTGAAAAATAACATAAATCAATCAAATTGTTTTTTCGAATGTATTTAAATCTTTGAAAACTACCAGATTTGAAAAAAAGTGATTTATTGGCTAAAAGAATCATTCAATGTCACAATTGTGCTGGTTCGTCCCGAAAGGGATATTGTAAGTTCGGTAGATAGATCGCATCACCAACCATAGGTGACTCCCAGATCCTTACCTTATCCCACTAATCCAATATCATTCCGTGGAGATAAGGAAGATTTTTCGGTCTCTAGAGCCGTATTGACGTGGCCGATGCCGCTTGTTTGAATTCCGTGGAATTCCGCGGAATTTCGTTTCGAAGCGTGTTTGACGGAATCATTCGGTATTTCGCATAACCTTACTGAACTCAAACAAGTTATTGTTCGTTTTATTGAGGAATAGATTCTCGTGCACATTTTGAACGTGGAAAAATAAATACTCACACGTCACTTGCATTCAATGTACAATCCAATATAATGCGTTACATGTGTGTTACTTGTTGGTTTTGTTAGCTACGACGCCATCCAATATATGGCAAACATGGTGGGAGAATATTTTGATGTGACAAAATTATTTAGGTGTGAATCTATTAGAGGGCAAAATCCTCAATATTGGGATTGAAAATGAACACAATCGGCTGCTCGATTTGTGTTTTGATAGCGGCTAGTTACGCTGCGGAATACGTTTTTGTCTCAAGGACCAAACCTACCGCTTTATCCTCAATTAAGGGTTGCTGCATCCATTGCCGTTTCCAAGAATATCATAACACGTCTAGTTTTTATGATATTGACTGTTGATGCCAAATTTGACTATTTCGACTTGCATGCAAGTTTACCAGCTTGTATGGTATTTTTTTTGCTAAATTTGCAAAAGAATTCAAACTTTAAGTGTATAACAATTATCATCAACAAAGTTCATAATACCTTCGATGCTCAAATGTTATTTTTTTTTTTTGTAATTTCGTTTTATAGCAGCCTTCTTTTTATTAACAGAATGGACCACATAATGGCCTACTTTTCTGTTTTGTATGCTAAATTTTTACTTAAAGCTGTGACATTTTTCAGAAAACACCATCCAAAATTTCAAAACAAGGTCATAATCTTATGCTCTTTGAAGAGCACTCACGAAATTTTTGCTGAAAAATCTGAAAACTATTCAAAATCAATGAAACAGTCATTCAAGTCAGTGCAAAAATTGGGGTTCACCCCTTAGTATGATGTGTACGATACATGCAAAAGTTTGGTTTCACCTGAGCCACACGCAAATCATTTGTGTCAATATCTCTGCCATTTTTCAACCGATACATAATTTCACATTACATGATTTCACAGATTTTTCGTGTTGTATTTAAGTTCAAGTGAACCCAGACTTTGGAACGATGACTTGAATGACTGTTTCATTGATTTTGAATAGTTTTAAGATATTTCAGCGAAAAATTCGTGAGTGCTCTTCAAAGAATACAAGACTACGATTCTAATGACACCTTGTTTTGAAATGTGTGTACTATCTTACTTAAAAAAAACTATTCGTTAATAGCAATCGCTAGAACCAAAGACAGCCATGAAACCGATTCCCTCCGCTTTCATTTTTCCATCATTATAAAACGTTTTTCCTTACGCCTGACACATAGGCAGCCTGCAAACCAAAAGCAAAGCCTCTCTGCCTTAGAATTACCACTATACCTTCCCGCGTGAACTGGCATAAATGCAAGGGTATACCTGGTCTACTGTGGGTCAGTTTTGAATGTAACATTAATTACTTCCCTTCCCACCTGATGTGGCATACGCCATTATTGCCTACAATTAGAAGATCACCAGCACACTAAGGGCCAGTTAGTCCCAAGCATTCATCTGATTGGTTCCTTTTGCATGTTTTTATTATTATTACACTGTAAACTTGCCATTACCCTTTAAAGAGTAAAAAATAACCATTTTTTCCTGATATATGCAGCTGTCAAAATAACGGATAATTCAAAATGTTCAATAATGGGTAGGGCTGTGCACAACGACGATTTATCGGTATCGGTGATATTCCAATGTTTCAATATCGGTATCGGTGATATATCGGATTTGACATTATCGGTATCGAACCGATATCCGATATTGTTAAATGATGGGATTTTAAAAAAATATCGATTATTTCGGGCTCATTTGACAACAACTGTTGCATTGTGGAATCAATTATCTGAGTTTTGAAGTTATGGTATGTTATGTTCAGCGGATATCTGAAATTCCGTTCGACTAGTTGAAACATAATCAATGGATGTTGTCCTGATTATCGGACAGACAATAGTTTTATCGTTGCACATGACGGGAGACGGCACAGTTTTCCTCCGTACGCCATTGACAGTTTCGTAAAATCTCCGCATATCGTTTTGTTCGATGCTGTTTTGCGCCTCAGTAATAATATCTTCTTCATACTGCCTTTTCTTTCTGCGGTGAATTCGTTTCTCGGCTGCTCTAGCTTCCTTGTACCGCTCTCTATTCTGCCGGGTACCAGACACTAACATCCGGGTTCTGGCAACATTCTTCTCATCCGTCACATTCTGGCACTCCTCATCAAACCAACCGTTTCTGGGTCGTCTCTGAGCAGTACCTATCACCTCTCGCGCTGCTGTGCTCATCGCACCGTGGATAGACTCCCACAGATTGTTGAGGTTTTCGCCTACACACTTAGAATTAATCACAGAAATCTGTAAAATAATCCACCGAATCTGAACTGTGAAATATTATTCTACAGATTTTTCTGCGAAACGCAAACTTTTCCAACAGAACTGTCAAAATTTCACAGAAAATGCGGTGAACGCGAAAAGCTAACAAAGTTCGGTGAAATATTTACAAGCTGTTCGGTGAAAATCGAACGTTTTACTGTACACTGCGATTTGCACTGGAAATCTGTGAAATGATAGTCGGCCGATGACCCGATGACAGTCGGCCATATTGACAACGGTGATCTGTGCTAACTTTTAAGCGGTCAGTAAAAAAGTAAAAAACAGTGCTCAAAACCGAAGATATCTGGGAAAATATCGAAAAATAGGAAGAGAGGATTGAAATGCTTGCACGCGGTGACTTATGTTCGTAAATTTGCCTCATGTACTCATACACTAGTCAAGTTTATGGAATTAATTCAGATATTGCACAATGAAATGCATTAACATAAAATTTGTAAAATGAGAAAAAAATCGGACGGAATAAAAATAAATTTTGTAACGAGGTGATTAAAATAATGGCACAGCACACGTAAAATCCGAAAAAAATATGTTCGTGGGACAACTGTTAAATTGCACCGGATTTCCCAGTGAAATAAGCATTTTCTTTTTCGAAAATTACAGTCCAATTTGTGGAAAAGCACCGAAGCGTCCTGTAAAAGCGACAAAAATAAACAGCAAAATCACAAAAAAATCTGTGAAAACTCACCGAACCTGTCGGTACTTTTGACAGATGATCATTTTCATTCTTTACAGATCGTTCGGTGAATTGAAAAAGCACAGAACGGTTTACAGAAAAATCTGCTGTTGAGAATTCGGTGAAATTTCACAGAATTCTGTGATTTATTCTAAGTGTGTACGTTGTATCCCCTTATCCGCTCATCAAGCTTCCGGCGGTAAGTAATCAAGTAAGTAATAGTTTTATCGATATCGGAAAATATCGTGTCGAGAGATATCGGATATCGTATCGATAAAATCATGCCGATAATATCGATATTATCGGCACCACCGCTTAGGCCCTGAACCTGGTTTAATCGTATGGGTAAACGTGGTTTACGCCTTAAGCGAAGGTGAAGAAATCGGCCCTAAATGAGTTAAACACAAGCTTAACTTTGTGTTGTGATTGTAGGCTGTGTATAATCCGCTTAAAACAACGGCCGGACGCCTGATTCCCGAACAACTCGAGTGAAGGATGAAACTACTGCGCCATGATGTTCCAAGGAGGAACGTTGTCTATTAGGATCCAGCCAATGTCGTTAAATTTCGCCCGCCCCGAGATGGTGTGTTTGTTTCGAGTATTATTATTTTCATTGATGAATAAAGTTAAATTACGTGTCAATCAATCGATTTTTAATTCCGTTACCATTTGTTGAATATTATTTTGAAATTTAATTCAGAAATCGCATAAAAAACAGAGTAAATTTTACCCTGTTTTCAAAATGATGTATATCAGAAAGTGGGTAAAATTTACTTGTTGGTTTGACGTACAAGCCATTTACTCTTTAATGAGTACGGGCCCTTTACTCTTTTTACGAGTTAAACTAGTTTCTCCCAAAGGGGGTACTTTTTTACCCTTTAAAGGGTACTTTGAGCTTACAGTGTAGTTAATTACTAACTCTTTTCCAACATAAAGTTTCAATGTATTTGATGGAAAAGTCAATAAATTTCACCAATTTACGACTCCTCCGTTTCGCAATCTCTAACATACAATACCTTACCTGTGATAACCAAGTGGCGCTTTCCCTTCCCACAAACGCCACAGCTACATAAATTCCAATATTAGTGAAACAAAACCGATGAATTATCATCCTCGTAGGACGAACTGCTTCCCATAGCTATTTAGCTATCTAATTTTCGGAACTGCCGCACATGCGAGCGGCACTGGAATCGAAGTGAACCAGTAAATTTGACACCACGGCGACAAAGGCCAGCCGAATTCAATTAAATCCGTCTCCTCCTTTGTACAACTGGCACAAATGGCTTTCATACTTAGTGTCATTGTCGGAGCGGCCTTTGCCTTGCCGGAAAATCCATTTATCTCCATCACTTTGGGTGCAGTGTTTGAAATGGTGTGATTTGCAGCATTAGGGAATATCCGTTCCCGGAGATGCGATTTGAAGAAAGAGCTTTGTAGTATGACAGAAGAAGAATTCTAACAAAATGATGTGTTGTACATAAATTTTGAAGTATTTACTCAGCTATTAACGAGGTCAATGATGGAATTCATACTCGCGAGTTTTCAAATGTTTAGATGAGAACATAGAGTGCTCCTGATAATTTAAAATACGGCATTGATTCATCTTCACCTTAAAATGTATATGGAAATGAAGATCCCAAATAGATAGCGTTGAACGCGTAGCTATTCTGAAATACCATACTTATGGTGGAATTATGGTGGAAGCTTCGAATGCATTCGAGCAAGAATCATTACGTATTGGAGATTTTGTCGACTTCTTAGGGACTTCTCTCAAAGGAGATGTCATATAGCTTGTTAGTGCTAATGCATAAAACGCAACTGATAAGTTGGCTCTGTCCCAGTTGAAACGTGACGTCAAAAAAGAGAAATTGACGGCATGGCGTTGATGAACTGGAAAATCGCCATTGATTCAAGAGGTCTGATCTGCATTGATCAATTTTTCTTCGTCGCTACTCACTTCAGGCCGATACAAATAGTTTTTTTTTTACTTTTTGTCCCATCGACCTAATGGTGGTCAAGGAGAATAAAAAGAAGATTCAGTCATTGGATTTTCTAAGGTATTTTCGAAAAACCTAAGGGCTAAAGGAACGTTGATCATCCATGAAGTATCCTTCACATTAATATGTATATGATAAATTCACTCCCTATCTTCCCTCTATGTCAAAACCTTTCAATCAACTGGACACCACTAATCACCTCCCATCATAATTTATTTTCACACACATCATATCATAGAAAACTATGACCACAGATGTAACCATCCCAATTTGATAGCTCCAGTAGCACCCCAATCAGCAAATACTCATTCAACCGAACTGGACAGCTGTCTGCCGAACGACAACCCCAGCAAAACTGTGTGATCGACTGAAAGCCGTCATTTCCATTTATGATGGGCCATTCAAAAGCAAATAGATGCCCTTTCGGGCACCCGGAATGGCCATTTTTACGACCGAATGCCAAACGAGGCGTGTAAATTTGATAAACATTAAGTACATAGTGATATTTGAGCATGGAACGCCACTGATACCATATCACTAACCGAGCAGACCAGTTCAAACACTAAACTAAAACTTCATTCGCCAGAACTGGAAAAACTAAGCAACCGACCAACCGCATGGACTCTGGCGGAAACTAGTGGAAAATGAATTATTCGATCAAAGTTACCTCTGGCTGCATCAATGCTCCATTTTCCTAGAAACCCAGACAGAACGTTTGTTATGCAGAGTTGCGCTTCGTAGTGCAGGCTTGCAGTCGGCGGAAACACACTGAGAAAAAAAAAACTGAGCGTGTTTCTAGGAACAACACACTGTTCGTAAAACTAGCAATCATCCAACCGTGGGGCGTAATCAAAGCAACATTTTTCACAGAATCACGCCTCGAAGCAGTTTCGCTTGAACTGTCTGTGTATACGTGGTGCTGGGTGTTTTACGACCAACAGATACAACAACCGCAGGGACACTTTTCCTGGTCAGCCGTCGCGCGTTTTGTCGTCGTCGTTTTCCGAACTGCGTTGGATCGCTGCCAGGAATGTAATTATCGCATATTGTCTATGAGAGAACGTGTGAGCAGCCAAGTTGTTAGAACTCGGAGGAAATTTGTTTTAATTTTCCCGGGGCACTGGAAAAAAAAAACTTGTAATCGATATTCGGCGTCAAAAAGAATATTTAACGATACTAAGAATGAAAAATCAATTAACCATTTGATAGTCACAGTTCATGCGAGAAATTCGCAATTTTAATTCAGAAAATTGTACTTCAGTGTTTTTGAAAGCAACACGAATATTACCCTCGGTGTGACCGAACAACTCGAGGAAGCCGTAGAGTAGTAAAGTTGTAAATGAACGTTACCGCAACAATTAGTAGAGTAGTGTGAATAACAAAATTATCTAGATTCATTTACCGTTATGAAGACCCAAGGCAGTACAATTATGCTCTTCGATGGTTCGCATTCGAACAAGACATCGCCATTAAAATCGTCCTTTATGTAGACAGTGTATAACAGTTCGAGTAGCAAAACAACCAAGGGGTTTTTTTCTTAGAATGTTGCAGTGATTTCTGTGAACGAACTGCTACATGCATTCCGTTTACTTTCTGATTCGCATTCGCAACAGATTTTTATCATATACTAGTGGTCCCTGCAAACTTCGTCTTGCCATCAAGTAGGCTGTTGAAACATGTCATGGAACCTCCCATACAATAAGACAGTTCCGTTCACGCTCGTTTACCCGACTTTCCCGGTGAATATCCTGGGATTTTTATACACACAAACACGTCGGAACACTTGACGAACAAAACGGAATTTAAATCATTCAAATCCGTTGACCCGTTTGGATGCCATTTTGTGACATACAAACACCATTCCATTTTTATTTATATACAGTCAACTCTCCCTAACTCGATATTGAAGGGACCATCGAGTTAGGGAGGTATCGAGTTACAGAACAAAAAACCAGTGCAACTGCGATCCGAGGGACCATCGAGTTAGCCATGAAAACCAGTTTTTACTATGGTTCTCTAACTCGATATCGAGATACAGAATATCGAGTAAGGGAGAGTTAACTGTAGATCATCTCTCGCCGAGCAAAGTCCTTATTGAGCAAATGTATTTACTCTTACCCATGTCAACGAGTGAAGTAAATACAGTGGTAGACATTCGTTTGGCTGAGCTAAAATTTTCAAAATTTGTCAAAAAAGTCCAATGATGCTGCAAATCATTTGAGAACGGCCTCTTTCTACACTTTTCTTGCACTTCAAGACCCATATAGTTACTATTCCTTACATAGCCGAGTGGTTATCGTCAGCGGCTACCAAGTAAAGCCATGCTGAAGCTGTCTGGATTCGATTCCCGTCAGCTGAGAAGCAGGCTCTGTCTTAGTGAGGATGTAATGCCAAAGACGAGAAGAGGATGTAATGTAACAGCGTATTGTAAAATCCCTAAATCATTTGCGGTATTGAAATGACAGTTAATCCGAATTGTCTTGTTCTTCTTCTTCTTTCTGGCATATAGCTGCGCGTTTACCGCTACGGCTATCTGGGCCCCAATTGTCTCGTTCTGAACAAGAGTTTAAACGTAGTGACCTAAATATTTTTTCTTCACAGACTGGCTACACATATCAATGGTTGCTATTCCGTGATTGACCGAAGTCAGTGAAAATGCACAAAGAATCAACTAGAAGGTCGGCTGGGATTGGCCATAATCTTCTTCAGTGTGCATAATTCAATGCCTCTATTTATACATGGTCAATAACGGCGCCGGCCACGTCCTTGCAGTCAGGTGGGATTGAGGGAAGGAATGCTAGTGTGTAACCTTTGCTATTTGGAGACCGTGTTTGCCTCTGCATCTCCACAAAGGTTACTGGGAGGGATGTTTGTTAATGGGGAGGATCGTTGGGTCAAAGGATTCACTTTGATAAGTTATTAGACCATGATAAATAGTTATTTGTCAAATATAAATATGCTTTTATGAAAATATAATATTTTCATTTGATATTAACAATTTCTATGTAGAGGAAAATTATGCCGACACTTGAGGTAACGAACCATTCAAAGTTTGTTGAACAAATACCTAAATGTAACATTCCTAGAGCTGTCAGGACGAAAGCATGTGTTATTATATTTTACTTATTTGAAAAGAAACAAAAACTCGATTGTCTGGAACATCATAGAACATTCTCATTCTTATGCCGACACTTAGAGTGGCGAACCTTCCAAAGTTTGTTGAATAAAGTGAACCTTTCGCAAGTCTACACTTGTAGTGTCGAACCATTCAAAGTTTTTTTTTTAAATTACAAATGAGTGTTTTGAAAACAAAAAATGTTAAACATAAATACTTCATGAATTAGAGTTTATGTCGACACTCACAGTGACGAACCATTCATAGTTTGTTGAAAAATCATATATACGTCCTACCGTTGTATCGGTTAAATGTGCATTCATACATACTTTATAGATTATAAATAGTAGCATGAAACGAGCTCACCAATTGATCCGTCATCCTTGACTGAGCAGCAACAATCCACTTTCAGCTTAACTCGTTTGCTCGGCTATATAAAAGCACTCAGAGAAAATAGGCGCAGGACTCGAGAGGGAAAACAGCTGACGACTGCTCGGGCATTTCTTGACGCACTGCCAAGGTCGAAGATCAAACAGAACTAAGCGATCGCGGAACTTTTTCACTTCACTCGACCGACGCAACGACCGACTCCGGCAACGAAAATACGCGCGAATCCGTCAGCAAAATGAATCGGACGACGCAAAACCGAACTGTCCTGCTTGGGCTTCACGAAGCACTCAGTCGAATGACAAAAAGTCAAAAGGATGAAACGTTGAAAAGACAAATTCGTCGAACATGATTTGTATTTGTAGGGAATTCTTCCTTCTTTGATAAACCGATTTTTCACATTTTGTCCTTTCTCTTTTCCTTTACTACCGGATAATAGGTCCTAACCTGACGTCAAAGATTCATTCCCGCAAGTGAAAGTGAATTCATTAAAATTTATACCGAAATTCTGCAAAAAAAAATAATTTGTTTTTTTTTACAATCAGGCGTTTAAAACGTCAAAACCAACACCACAAATTATAGTATATACAGTCGAATCATTATAATATCGCAAGGGAGTGTCGAAATAGACAAAAAGTCGTTATAACCTGAGGGGTGTAGACTCGAAAATTTTGGTCATTCAAATTGAACACAATATTTTCCACCAGTGCTAACCGTCGATTGTTTGCTTGCATCGCAGGAAACCATTTTCAAGGTGCACACTTAAAATACCTCACACATAGTTTCCGCAGTTTGATGCAGGCAATCCAGCTTTTCATGCTAGCATGCTATAAATTTTGGATCACCCCTTTCTGACATTTCTTGCCTACACTATATTTTTATAGCTGGATCAAAATAAGCCTTGCAGAGAAAAAAAAGTTATGTTGACATTGGAATGTAATATTGACAGAATATTCAGCGTAATCGTGTAAACCGAGCATTCTCGTTTGCAGTTTTACTTTCAGGATGCAAGACAGCATACAATATTCCTTTTTTAAAACGTTTTCGACCAGCTGATCGCTTATTTTATGAATTAAATATCATCAGTGTTGTGGTTTCATAAAATGGACTAGACAAATGTTGGGGACGAGATCATGAAATGTTTCAGTTCCACTCAAGATTGCAGTTTAAACATCTAAACAACAATATACAGATCTTTCCGATCAGAAAAGGAATGACAAGGACAAAATTCAACAACGGTAACATCATTTAACAGAAAATCTTTATTTAGACCTACTTCCTGTGCCACTTATTTGTTTATAAATTGCTCTAAATATCACTTGAAGCACACATTGTTCAAAATTTCCTAAAGTTGTACACAGCAAAAAAAAAATTAATTTTAAGTTTCTTAACTAGTTCTGTGATTGTCTATAGCATAATTTCCCAAAATGTGGATCGCGACGATAAAACATACATCAGTCAAAATATTTAGATCAAACCAAACTTTATTTATCATAAAGGAAAAGTTTGCGTTAATACCATGAACTATTTCACATCAACGCTACACGGTGTGCTGGAACACACATATTATCGGACTTGCATGAACCTCCGATCTTTTTCACTAAATGTTAGCCTAGGTAGTCAAAAAAAGTTTGCTGAATATTAAAAAATCTTTCATCGGCAAAAAAATTGAAAAAGACGATTTTTGTATTTTACCCTTTTCCATATATGAGTTCATAGGAGAATATTAGAGATACACTAATATGATGACTTTTAACGACCTAATGACCAATTTGACATGACATATCTTTAACATGAATGAATTCTTAGATTTAAGCATTATTTCCTACACACACTGACATAATATGACCAGCCCATGGTGGTATGCCGTATTTTATATAATGGAAATTTCACTTTTCACTTCAGAAAAGCTCATACGAACGCTTTGTATTCTTCTTTCTGAATCAAATCAGTAATATTTTACGTATGTGGTATAGTTTTCTAATCAGAATAGGAATTCCCAGAAATTGATACACATGGCAGTATAAGCTGTATTCATGTGCTTATACGCGCAAACTTCTTGAAAGCGGGTTCACTATAACATGATTAACAGTGAATGGCTTATATAGCCTTAAGGTGGTCTCAAGCTCATCGTGATACAAGTTTTTTGCAGTCACTAATCTACTCATATGCAATGCGCACATTATATTTGGGGTTTGAAGTGCCTGATTTTGAGTAAAAGGGCTGGATTACTTCGGATAAATGTGGCGACGGTAACAAATCGATCCAACGTAATCCAGCCCTTTTATTCACGACTTCGCACTTATGGAGGGCACATTTTGCGAAATAGACACAACAATTTCAATAATCAACATGGACACATAAATTTTATTATCGTAAAACGAGGTATCTTTGAAAATGTGGATAAATTTGATAGTGCGGGATCCGCAACGTGCACTAAACAAAATAACCAAAATTATGTTATTCAGTTAAGCAAAACGAATACGAAACTAAGGAGTATCAGTGTGACACTTCACCTCTGAGCTGTTTTCGTGCCAATCAAGAGTATGTGAGGCTTTATATTCGAATATTAAAAAATGATGAGATTTTGGTACTTTCAAAACGCTCACAAACAATCTGTTTTATTATCACTATTTCATGAAACTATAATGGGTTCGGTACGTATGCTTGATGGCCTAGCTATAGTAGAACATGAATCCGGTATCAAACCTCATAGCGAAAAACAGTTTTACAATTTGGAATCATTTTTGTAATCAAAGTCACAAATTCCCATATAACATTAAAAACCTAGAGGTATGCAACGCCTCATGTACTTTACGGGATTCAGTCGATTTATACTCATTCATGTTCCAAAAACGATTGATTTATGGTGAATTCAATGTCGAAACATGATTATCGATAGATATCTATTCAGAGATATATTTTTATACCCATTATTATCAACTTATAATGGTGTTTATTATGTTTGTTTTGACTGAAAACCCTTTTAAAGATGTTTTTTGTTCAATAAATTCTGTACTTTAATTGATAAAATCTAATCCAGTTTCTCTATTAACATTCTCCAATCCAATTCAAACTGTGATGATGTCAAACAATAGTTTGTTTTGGATTTTCATGTGCTTATCTACTCATTATCAATGTTACCCCATTACCAAAAACTGACTTTCGATTAGCTTAGCTTAGCTAGCTTAGCTTAGCTTAGACTGACTACACATATCAATGGTTGCTATTCCGTGATTGACCGAAGTCAGTGAAAATGCACAAAGAATCAACTAGAAGATCGGCTGGGATTGGCCATAATCTTCTTCAGTGTGCATAATTCAGTGCCTCTATTTACATGGTCAATAACGGCGCCGGCCACGTCCTTGCAGTCAGGTGGGATTGGGGGAAGGAATGCTAGTGTGTAACCTTTGCTATTTGGAGACCGTGTTTGCCTCTGCATCTCCACAAAGGTTACTGGGAGGGATGTTTGTTAATGGGGAGGATCGTTGGGTCACAGGATTCACTTTGATAAGCGATTAGACCATGATAAATAATTATTGGTGAGATATAAACATGCTAATATGTGAATATAATATTTTCATTTGATATAAACAATATCTATGTAGAGAAAAATTATGCCGACACTTGACGTGACGAACCTTTCAAAGTATGTTGAATAAAGTGAACCTTTCGCAAGTCTACACTCGAAGTGTCGAACCATTCAAAGTTATTTTTTAATTACAAAAATAAAGGTAAAAGAAAGAAGATTTTTTGAAAAAAAATAAAATTAAGACATAAATAATTTATGAATCAGAGTTTATGTCGACACTCACAGTGACGAACCTTTCATAGTTTGTTGAAAAATCATATTTACGTCTCACCGTTGTAACGATTAAAGGTGCAGTCATACATATTTTAAAGATTAGAAATATTAGCATGAAACGAGCTCACCAATTGATCCGTCATCCTTGAGCAGCAACAATCCACTTTCAGCTTCACTCGTTTGCTCGGCTTGTGACCAACCACTCTGTTTGCTCACTCGATTTGCAAAGCTCACTCTTATTCTCAGGTTAAAATTAAATAAATAAGAGGAATATGGAAAATACAAGATTTAGACAGCTAGTAGGGACTATCACATATACAAGTTAAAATCGATATAAATATAAAATCCTAAAAATACTAAATATATAACTTAAATATATCATGCAATTAGAATAAGGCCAAGCGATTCTCAGCTAGGAAACTCAAGGCGGCAAACGGTTAGTTTGAATACAATACACCTCATAGGAATTATATTCAGCCTACCCCCAAAATACACACTCGCAATAACACCTTCACAATACTGGCAGTTTTGGTAGCAGTTTTGGCGTTCGCCTATCGGGCAAGCTAAGGGACCGAAAAATGCCTTTTCGCCGGTTCCTGGGTGGTCCAACAGCATCAGCTCGGCGACTTGTACGAGTACTTCGCTGGAGAGAACATCTAACTCAAAAGCATTTCCAAGTTTTACTACAAAGTGTCGATATATACGGCCATCAATAAGGCCACGTTATTCCGTTGTCAAACGGAGTCCTTATATCATCCACGAGGGCGAACCGAAATATTTGCCACGTCGGTGATTAGTGCGGTATATTTCATCGGCGGCCATCAGTTGTGACAGTGTACAACGAAAGGACATCGCGAAGTGACTGTCTGATGAGCCGGTAACCTGAAACCGACCCATAGCGATACGAAGCACATGTGAGTGCACCCCAACATCAAGAACCCCCCCCCCCCACTGGGAAACCGACCATTGCGGAACCCCGAAGGATCGTCCAAGGCGATAACCGAGAACCCCCCCCCATTGGGCCAACCGGCCACGAGTAGATCGCGAGGTGGCAACCAGCTACCAAGGACTCCAGCAGCTGCCAGTTTCCACCGACGGGCCCAACACTGACACCCACACAAACTCGTAAGTAGAGTGTACTTGGTAGGACATTAGATAGGGCAGTCAGGGACGTTAGGCCAAACACCAAAGGGATTGATTTGATAACGCTTTTCATATCGGGTTTGAAAAAACGATTGACAAGATTAAGAAAAGGTACTATTGGCCTCGTATGTCAGCCGATGTGAAGCGATACGTTTCCAATTGAATGCATAGTCGAGCACATCCGACTGTGAAGAAACTAATTTGTAGAGGTTGTTGCCCTCGACTTTAAAGTCAATGTGATTTTCGGGGTCATTTTTAACCGATGCCAATAGCCGCGCGTACCAACCATCATTCAAAACGAGCTCTGAGACTTCTATCGACCTAGATAGAGCATCTGGTACGATATTCTCCCGGCCTTTACGATGTTTGAGTACCATATCGTACTGCTGGAGCTCAATACTCCATCGTGATAGCCGAGAAGAAGTACGCCATTTTGAGCGCATGATAAAAGTGAGTGCTGAAGAATCAGTCACTAGAGTGAACTGAGTCCCTTCAAGATAGCAACGAAATTTTTCGATGCACCTCAAAGCAGCTAATCCTTCCTTTTCAGCGGCGTGATAATTAAGTTCCGCGCCTTTTAATTTCTCGGAGTGATAGGCTATAACCTTTTCTTGACCATGCTGTACTTGGGTCAAGACCCCTGCGATTGCATGGTCGCTTGCATCGGTCTGCACCGTAAAAGGTAGGTTAAAATCGGGGTTGGCCATAACGGGAGCACTGATTAATTTTTCTTTTATTGCGCGGAATGCCTGTTCAGCCTCAGGAGTCCAATCAACCTTTTTTGGTTTGTTTTTAAGCAAATTAGTCAACGGTACAGTTAAAGCGCTAAATTGGTCAATAAACCGTCGGTAATAATTTACCATGCCAAGGAATCGGCGGAGAGCGCGAACTGATTTCGGCACCTCATACGCAACAATCGCCTGCACGCGATCAGGATTCGGCCTCAAACCATCTCTAGACAAAATATAGCCCAGGTAAGGCACTTCATGTACGCAAAATTTGGATTTTGTTATGTTAATCCGTAAATTGGCCAACCTTAATCGTTTTGCTAGCTCCTTCAAGTGAGCGATATGTTCTTTGAAAGTTTTGGATGCCACAACAATATCGTCTAGGTATACGAATATGTTGGGCTCCAGCTCTCCGAATCCTAGCACCCGATCCATGAGTTTGCTGAGCGTGGCTGGGCTGTTTGCAAGCCCGAAAGGCAAACGTTTGAATTGGTAAAGCCCCCTTCCGGGGATGGAAAATGCAGTGTATTGACGAGACGCAGGGCTTAGTGGGATTTGAAGAAAAGCTTGGCTCAGGTCTATTGTCGTAAGGTATTTGAAAGATCCCAAACGACTTAAAATTCTAGTTTGGTGTGGAAGCGGATAAGCATCACGCTTTGTGCGCTCATTCAATTTTCGCGCGTCAAGACAAAGACGTACTGCTTCGCTATCACGCTTCGCAACTGGTATCACCGGTTGCGACCAATCGGATCGTGATCGTTCGACGATATCGTCCCGGATCATGTTATCAAGCGCGGTATGGATGCGTCGTTGCACCTCAGGACTCCATGGATAAGGGTTTTTACGAATCGGAGGCTGCTCACGAAATTCATCTCTGATTTCAATAGTATGAGAGAGTAACTGAGTACACCCAATATTACCAGGTTCGGGCACTAAAAACAGCTGTTTGACATCATCGAGTTCCTGTTGTTCTTCGGGTGTCAGTAAAAGCTCTCGATCGGGTAGCTCATCCGAGTCATCGATCATTTCGATGAAGGATTCTCTCAAATAGGGATAAATCCCAAATTGATCCCAGAATGACATCCCTAAATAACACTGTCGCTTTAGGGAAGGCGCAACTACGAAAGATACAAGTTTTGTCACTCCGTTGAACAGAACAGGTACTTCGACTTCACCCAAAACCTGCACTGGATGACCTTCGGCCGTAATCAAAGTCAAATCCGATGGCGCATAAGAAAGGTTCAGGCTCGCAACAATACGTTCCGATCCTTTCCCTAAGATGTTGCGGTTTGTTCCACTATCCAAAAGAGCTATTAGTTTCAGTCCCAACATCTCGATTCTTACAAACGGCCGGTTATCCCCTTGTGGGTGGAGAAATATAGTATTAACCTCCTCACACTTAGGATTTACAACTACCGAATGGTAACCGAGCTGAGTAAGAATGGAACTAATTGCAGAACATTCGTCATTTTGAGGACTTTGGATTTTCGGCTCAAGACTACTCTGCCTCATTGAGCAGTCTTGTCTGTGTTTTTTGATAAACAATACGGACAATCCTTTAGTATGAAACCGGGAAAACCACATACTTCACAGAAAATTTGTTTTTCTTGTTGGCATTGTGTAAAATTATGCCCGAAGTTGTGACAATTGAAACAAGTACCCCGTTTCATTGGAACATATGCCTTCAAAATTTTCTCTAGAGTGTTACCATTCCGACTAGTTCCTGGCTTTTGATAATCCGGTTTGTTACCGGCCGACTCCTCTTTCTGATCAGATGATTTATTAGCCAACGAAGCATAATTTGGCTTAGATGCATAATTTGGTTTGGATTGATTACTTTTGTAGTCAGATTGCCTAGCTGAGTTGGAGAACTCACGCTTGAATTTATTACCCTTGTTCCACGGTTTCTCATTATTTACAGATACCTTCTTTCCCTCACTCACTTCGTTCACCTGCCTCTCAGATTTCAGAGATCGCCCACCATCTCTCTCGGTTCGGATGAACCATTGCCAATTGATAGAGTCGAAGCTTTTTCCGAACTCTCTCATTTTGGGGATTGTGGTGATGTTTGCAGCCAGCATGGCACTCTTGTACTCGGAGCGCAAATTCCGGAAAAGAATTTGGAATTTTCTCGCGTCTTCGAGAGGAGTGGTCATATTCCTGAAAATTCGGGTCATTTCCAGGTAGTAATCCTGAAAACGCTCTCTCGCGCCTTGCTTTCGCAAGTGAGCTTGTCGTTCGTACTGGTAATCTATGTCGGGAGGTAGAAACTCTCGCTTCAACTCGCAGACCAAATTGTCCCACGTACTGAGCTCATTCTGGGCATTGACCTCCATGAACCAGGATCGTGCTTTACCTCCTAGCAAGTGATACGCTGCGTTGTATAGTTCATGTTTAGTGAAACCCTCCGATCGGGCATTAAATTCTATTTCTCGTAAAAATTCTGTCAAGTGTCGGCCGTTGTCCGATCCATCGTAACGAATGTTCCATTTATGGATGGGAAGTCGACTGTTACTATCACGAACAAAATTTCCGCGATCAGGCAACCTCACAGTATCACTTGACGAGGCAGCGCGAGCAGTGCTTTTTGGAAGGTTCGGTACACAATTTTGATCGTTTACCAACCAATCCATGAAATCTTTGTAGGAGCATTTATTCTTCGCTGGTTCATCGGAACTGAGCCTTTCTGAATCTGGCGAATCATCATGCTTGTCCACAGTTGTGCTATTTCTTGATTTTTGAATCTGTGTTTCTAAAGACTCCATTCTAGTCAATAACTGATCTAGAAGAGACTTGAGTTGAGAATTCTCTAACTTTAGAATCTCAACCTCGTCGGTAGGTTCACCGCCGACAGCTCCTAATTCGTCATTTTGATTACTGTCTTCCGTTTGGGTAAATAGTTCCCCAATTTCATCAAGGGCCTGATCTTCTGCGGCTTCCTTTTCGTTTTGTTCTTCGGAATCCGAGATTTGATCTGATCTCTGTTTAGGTTTGGCACCTTTGTCTTCAGGGAACGAGTAACGAAGCCTTTGCAAGCTATTATTGACGATGTCAATCTCTGCCCTGCGAATCTCAGGGTACGGAGACACAATTGAATAAAACGTATTGAGTAGTTTCACACATTCGCTAGCGACTTCGCTGATAGTGTTCAACTCAGATTCTTCATCTGTAAAAGCTTTTGCTCGTGACAATCTGAAAAGGTAGTGGAGCAATCTAGATTTGTGTTTTTGATCCGGTGCTTTTCTTTGTGCTCTGGATTCAACCGCTTGTTTAATTTCGCAAACTTTCTGGTCACACAGTTCCAGTTCTTCTATCATGGTATTCGGAAATTGCTTGTACTCTATATCGGTTAATTTGGACGCTGATTCTCTTTTTAGCTCTGCCCTACATTTTCGGTCTAGAACTGATCGTTGTTCGTTACACACTTCTACACCGCGAATATACAACTCGTGTGCCAGCTCGTCATTGTGCAGATGAGCAACATTCATTGCAAAGTACTGATCAATGAAGTGGTCCATGTTGAAATGTAAATCGATAAATTGAAAAAAAAACTAAAGGAGAAGAATGCTCGATAGAGCTTTTACGTGTTGGAAAGTTTCAACAAATTTGATAACCTAGTTAATTCAGATGCTTTTCTCAAGCCGCTATTTCAGATATAGCTGGATTAAAACGGCAACGATGCGGTGCTTAATTGTAAGCCGCAGTGGATTTCGTTCGGAATATCTTTTAGTATTCACTTTGAGGTTACGCGATATCGTACGAAAGGTAATTTGTTAACAATCCTAGAACGATAAATTTTTGTCACTCTTGCTATGCAAATTATTATTCAACAGTAGCCGCAACTGGAGCCAATTACCAGTATCACCGGCGTAAACGATTATCACTACCGTTTCCCTCCCTCGCTTACCTCGAAAAAAATATGGAATATATTTTTTTGTTGGTCGCCAAAATGTAACTTTTCCCTGTTACGCCCGCTCAATGCACGAAACTCTAACCCAATTCTCAGGGTCGGCTCATTCACGCCGAGGTAAACTCAAAGGAAGAGGAAAATAGAAAACAAAAGCTATTAATGTTTCGACGGCGATTTATTCGTGTTTGGCCTAACGTCCCTGACTGCCCTATCTAATGTCCTACCAAGTACACTCTACTTACGAGTTTGTGTGGGTGTCAGTGTTGGGCCCGTCGGTGGAAACTGGCAGCTGCTGGAGTCCTTGGTAGCTGGTTGCCACCTCGCGATCTACTCGTGGCCGGTTGGCCCAATGGGGGGGGTTCTCGGTTATCGCCTTGGACGATCCTTCGGGGTTCCGCAATGGTCGGTTTCCCAGTGGGGGGGGGGGTTCTTGATGTTGGGGTGCACTCACATGTGCTTCGTATCGCTATGGGTCGGTTTCAGGTTACCGGCTCATCAGACAGTCACTTCGCGATGTCCTTTCGTTGTACACTGTCACAACTGATGGCCGCCGATGAAATATACCGCACTAATCACCGACGTGGCAAATATTTCGGTTCGCCCTCGTGGATGATATAAGGACTCCGTTTGACAACGGAATAACGTGGCCTTATTGATGGCCGTATATATCGACACTTTGTAGTAAAACTTGGAAATGCTTTTGAGTTAGATGTTCTTTCGTGTTATTAAATAAAAACTAGATTTCATTAAACATTTTAGGACCCTATTGGAACAAATTTGAAAAACAAAATAACCTGGCATCCCTGTCGGGACGTGCGCCGGTCGCAGACACTACTGCCAGTACTTGCCATTTCAAAAACGGTTGTTTTATGCCGGGGATACCAAATATGTTATTCAATTACGTTTGAAGAATGAGTATGCCCAGCATTTTCGTTCCCATTTTCCTTGCAGGACTCGATGCGGAAGTGAGCGATGTGATGTTTCAAAATTCAATGCGCATAAATCTCACACACATCAAAGATTACCACTCTACGGGAACCGTGTGTTCGTATTTTCCTACCTTTAGCTACCATATATCGAGTGCGGAATGATTGATGGCAAAGTTTGCGCCAAGCATTAGGTATTAGCACCTTTTGCTTCCGAAGTTGGACGAATTTGAAAGGGGACGATTCGGCAGGACAAACAAGTGGCTAACCACACACATAACACACTGTGCATCATCAGATGGTCGCGACGAAGTGATTGATTGGTTAGTAATGATGCACGCGCTGGAAAATCTGTTGAGGATTATGGATTTTGAAATTGAAAATATGCTTGACAACGATGGATGGATTTTTGGCGATATGTATGTAAGTATTGTCTTCGGTGGAGATGCAATACATATAGCGTGTGGTCTTTTGTTTTAAGGCAATAATAGTCTTTTAGTTGAGAATTCGACTTATTAACTACAAACATGGGCTTCGTGGCCGCGCGGTTAGTGTTAATAAGCATTTAGCCGCATCGAATCAAGGAGCCTTTTATTGGTAAATTCTATCGGCTGTTGTATAGTGTTCGGTAAAAAATTCTGGGTACGTACACCTTTGTTGTACAGTCACCCCACAGTTATGGATATCACACAGATATCCATAACTGTGGGGTGCGTCTCGTCAATACACTGCATTTTCCATCCCCGGAAGGGGGCTTTACCAATTCAAACGTTTGCCTTTCGGGCTTGCAAACAGCCCAGCCACGCTCAGCAAACTCATGGATCGGGTGCTAGGATTCGGAGAGCTGGAGCCCAACATATTCGTATACCTAGACGATATTGTTGTGGCATCCAAAACTTTCAAAGAACATATCGCTCACTTGAAGGAGCTAGCAAAACGATTAAGGTTGGCCAATTTACGGATTAACATAACAAAATCCAAATTTTGCGTACATGAAGTGCCTTACCTGGGCTATATTTTGTCTAGAGATGGTTTGAGGCCGAATCCTGATCGCGTGCAGGCGATTGTTGCGTATGAGGTGCCGAAATCAGTTCGCGCTCTCCGCCGATTCCTTGGCATGGTAAATTATTACCGACGGTTTATTGACCAATTTAGCGCTTTAACTGTACCGTTGACTAATTTGCTTAAAAACAAACCAAAAAAGGTTGATTGGACTCCTGAGGCTGAACAGGCATTCCGCGCAATAAAAGAAAAATTAATCAGTGCTCCCGTTATGGCCAACCCCGATTTTAACCTACCTTTTACGGTGCAGACCGATGCAAGCGACCATGCAATCGCAGGGGTCTTGACCCAAGTACAGCATGGTCAAGAAAAGGTTATAGCCTATCACTCCGAGAAATTAAAAGGCGCGGAACTTAATTATCACGCCGCTGAAAAGGAAGGATTAGCTGCTTTGAGGTGCATCGAAAAATTTCGTTGCTATCTTGAAGGGACTCAGTTCACTCTAGTGACTGATTCTTCAGCACTCACTTTTATCATGCGCTCAAAATGGCGTACTTCTTCTCGGCTATCACGATGGAGTATTGAGCTCCAGCAGTACGATATGGTACTCAAACATCGTAAAGGCCGGGAGAATATCGTACCAGATGCTCTATCTAGGTCGATAGAAGTCTCAGAGCTCGTTTTGAATGATGGTTGGTACGCGCGGCTATTGGCATCGGTTAAAAATGACCCCGAAAATCACATTGACTTTAAAGTCGAGGGCAACAACCTCTACAAATTAGTTTCTTCACAGTCGGATGTGCTCGACTATGCATTCGACTGGAAACTATGCGTCCCTGAGTCGAAGCGAGCTGACATTTTGATCAAAGAACATGATAACGCTTTTCATATCGGGTTTGAAAAAACGATTGACAAGATTAAGAAAAGGTACTATTGGCCTCGTATGTCAGCCGATGTGAAGCGATACGTTTCCAATTGTGAAACTTGTAAGTTGATCAAACCTTCAACTACGTCCGTTGTCCCAGAAATGGGCAACCAACGCGTCACTACTAGACCGTTCCAGATTCTCACAATGGACTACATTCAATCTCTTCCGAGGAGCTCTAGGGGTAATGCTCATTTACTTGTCCTGATGGATGTATTTTCTAAATATTGCCTCTTAGCTCCAGTGCGGAAGATATCTTCCAGTAGTCTCTGTGAAATTCTGGAACAGCAGTGGTTTCGACGACTATCAGTTCCCCAATATCTCATATCGGACAACGCGACTACTTTCCATTCGAAAGAGTTTCAAAACCTACTAGCGAAATACGAAGTCCGACATTGGGCTAGCGCTAGACATCGTAGTCAAGCCAACCCTACGGAGAGACTGAACCGCACGATAAACGCTATGATGCGCAGCTACGTACGGGAGAACCAAAAATTATGGGATACAAGGATTTCCGAAGTGGAGTTCATCTTGAACAATACGGTTCATGCCACAACAAAATTTACACCTTTCAAGGTGATCTTCGGTCACGAAATCGTGACAAAGGGATCCGAACATCGATTTGAGAATGAGTGTCTTTCAGAAGAAGAGAGAATGGAGCGTATGAAGAGCATTAGCAAATCGGTATTTGAAACTGTGACGAGCAATCTCAAAAAAGCTCATGAGAGTACCAAACAGCGGTATGACCTGAGACATAAGAGATATTCTCCTTCTTTCGATATCGGACAAAGGGTTTATAAACGTACTTTCCGTCAGTCTGTCGCTGGCGACCACTTCAATGCCAAGCTTGGTGAAGTATATGAGCCGTGCATTGTGCTGGCCAAAAAAGGCTCGTGTTCCTATGAGGTAACTGACCTAAACGGGAAGAGCCTGGGTGTTTTCTCTGCAGGCGATTTGAAAGCCTGAGTTTTAGGTGTTTCAGTGTCGATGTAATGTTAAAAAAAGTGTGGAGCCAATAGTAAGCCTCTGTGATCATCGTTAATCGGTTTTTGAAGATCCGTATGTGCTGGTAGCTCCAACGAAATATGCAGACTGTCGATGTTAATCATGGAATGCTTCAGAGAATGTACTTTGTAAAGGTTAGGATTGCTGGAAATCCTAGAGAAGGTTAGTAGAATCTTCATTTTGGCTGCAATATAGGTACCTATAGATCAAAAGGTTGCGTGTAGCTCTCTGTCCCATTTGTATTTTGGATCGTCAACAAGCTTTTGATCCTTACAAGTCGATCGATTTGGCTACGTAAGCAGGAGGATATTCGGATTTTGCGTATTGGTCGTTCGTTTCATCAAATTGGATAAGATTCTGCTTGGAAGATGTTAATTGACAATAATGAGGATTTATAGGAATGATCTTGGCCAATCAAACTAAAAATGATACTACTCATTATTGTCGCCGCGGCAAGAGTTTAAACAGTCGTCTTAAGCAGATTCCTATCAAGATTGGTCAAAACGATAGATACGATAAATAATGTTCCGGAACAGTAAATAGATAGTAAGTTTGGATGAATCTTTGTGTTCTTCACTTTGAGAATATATATTTGATACTACGTTCATTAAATTTCAAGATTTTGTTAAAAGTTCTTGAAGATTTATGATTAGTTACTATGTTATACGGTGTTTATCCAACTTTTGTCGTGACCGGTACAGGTGCGGTATGGCGAGAGTTGCTATTTAGTTTTCCTAAAATTATTAACTTCGTTAATAATTTTTACCCGAGCGGTGCGGTAGTGTGACCAACCACTCTGTTTGCTCACTCGATTTGCAAAGCTCACTCTTATTCTCAGGTTAAAATTAAATAAATAAGAGGAATATGGAAAATACAAGATTTAGACAGCTAGTAGGGACTATCACATATACAAGTTAAAATCGATATAAATATAAAATCCTAAAAATACTAAATATATAACTTAAATATATCATGCAATTAGAATAAGGCCAAGCGATTCTCAGCTAGGAAACTCAAGGCGGCAAACGGTTAGTTTGAATACAATACACCTCATAGGAATTATATTCAGCCTACCCCCAAAATACACACTCGCAATAACACCTTCACAATACTGGCAGTTTTGGTAGCAGTTTTGGCGTTCGCCTATCGGGCAAGCTAAGGGACCGAAAAATGCCTTTTCGCCGGTTCCTGGGTGGTCCAACAGCATCAGCTCGGCGACTTGTACGAGTACTTCGCTGGAGAGAACATCTAACTCAAAAGCATTTCCAAGTTTTACTACAAAGTGTCGATATATACGGCCATCAATAAGGCCACGTTATTCCGTTGTCAAACGGAGTCCTTATATCATCCACGAGGGCGAACCGAAATATTTGCCACGTCGGTGATTAGTGCGGTATATTTCATCGGCGGCCATCAGTTGTGACAGTGTACAACGAAAGGACATCGCGAAGTGACTGTCTGATGAGCCGGTAACCTGAAACCGACCCATAGCGATACGAAGCACATGTGAGTGCACCCCAACATCAAGAACCCCCCCCCCCCACTGGGAAACCGACCATTGCGGAACCCCGAAGGATCGTCCAAGGCGATAACCGAGAACCCCCCCCCATTGGGCCAACCGGCCACGAGTAGATCGCGAGGTGGCAACCAGCTACCAAGGACTCCAGCAGCTGCCAGTTTCCACCGACGGGCCCAACACTGACACCCACACAAACTCGTAAGTAGAGTGTACTTGGTAGGACATTAGATAGGGCAGTCAGGGACGTTAGGCCAAACACGAATAAATCGCCGTCGAAACATTAATAGCTTTTGTTTTCTATTTTCCTCTTCCTTTGAGTTTACCTCGGCGTGAATGAGCCGACCCTGAGAATTGGGTTAGAGTTTCGTGCATTGAGCGGGCGTAACAGGGAAAAGTTACAGGCTATATAAAAGCACTCAGAGAAAACAGGTGCGCGACCCGAGAGGGAAAACAACTGACGACTGCTCGGGCTTTCTTGACGCACTGCCCAGGAGCAAGCGTCAACGTCGAAAGATCAAAACTCGACCGACGCGCGACATGTTTGATCCTGCCCTCGTCACCCGCTCCCGCAGAAGCAAGCGTCAAGGTCGAAAGATCAAACAGAACTCTACCAAAAACTGACTTTCGATTATATGAAAAACTATAGATTCATTAAGATCGAACCGTTATGCAATCTTTCATGTACAATCGATAACTAACAAACCAATGCTTGTTTTACAAATAAAAAAAAAAAATCGATTTTTTCTCAAAAAACTATCAAAGTTACCCCGTTTTATGGTATGTATTTAGTTTTAAGCAGGGATTGAATCCTGAGAAAATTGAGAGAATCTCTCACGTATCGCTCTCTGTAACTATCATAACATGCTGCACATTATGAGAGACTGTTTATCGTATACTGCTACAAGTTTGATCAGATTGGGGGGATAGTAGTGCATGATAAAACCCCTCTAAACATGCTCCAAGCCTGGGGGACACTGTTGTTATTGGAAGTTCGTGGATTGTTTATCGTGCCAGTAAAGAAAAACACCTATCCCCAACGGTAAACAAGCGAGAAAAATGGATTTTATCATCGCTCTCTCGTTGGGGCTCTCGCTCGCTGCTTCCATTTATCAGACTTGTTACATCTTGCGATACAATGACGATCGTGGACCGCAACAGATGGGATGTTTTTCTTTGCTTGCTTTGATCGTGCTTCATTCTCAAATGAGAGCGAATTCTGCAACGCCTGGTTTTAAGTATATGAAGGTAACTAAGGATATGTTAATGATGTGAGGTTTTAGCAAACGCACCCAACCAGCGGCTGCAAGATTTCAATATAAATCGGCATGACAACTTTTCAAATATACAGGGTGTTTGGTTCCATGTTTTAAATAATTTGAGGGTAGATAGATCTCCATGAGATATGAAAAAGTGCCCATGGAACATAGAGTCACAAGTCACTGCTAAGTGAGTTATTCACGATTTTAAGATTTTCAACTTGTTTGTCTTTGGAACCTCATATCTAATTAACTATACTTCATACATTTAATCTCAGCGCATGAATCGAAAGCTTATGATCTAATCCATCTTAGTTTCTTGGACGTGATTTTTGTAGAAAATGATTCAAAGGCTCAAATTACGAAAAGTTTGCAAAAAGTGACGGAAAAATCAGCATTTTTCGACGTATTTTTATGAATTTTATTAAAATTATCGTAATTAATGTTAAAAAAGTTCTTCTACAAAATATGCATTAACTTGTTAGCTACCAAAGTGTCTTTGAGAGCAAAAGTGTATCTCTTGTAGATTCGTCACAATATCATGTTGAAAGTTGTGCTTCAAAGAGCAAAAATATCAAAAAAAATATCGGCTGATAACTCTATTCGTTCGTCCGTTCGTGTGTTGATGCCTCCGCGTGTGGATGAAGTGCTCGGAAACGACAGATGTCGGTCGTGCCGAAGCGAAGTGGAAATGAAATCGCTTCGCAACATGCGCCATTTTCTCATCTCTTCGCGGCGTTTGGTTTGCAAACAGTCGCATAAATAGATTTAGTGCGGTCGCCGCACTACCACCGCAGTAGCGAAAGTGTGTTCATAAAGACTGATCCTTTTAAATTCCTCGCACTAGTAGCTGAGCTACGGTGCAGAGCAGATAGGGGGTGCGCTTGCGCGTGCAGCGAGGACTCAATTTATGCATTTTTCGCCTATGACGTGAAACTTTTGATGCATTTTGAAGGGTTTTAGGTCGTCTATTAATTACATAGAGGTGGACAAGGGAGAGAAGAATTTATGACGTGCCATTCACGCCGTCATTCCTTGTTGAGCTACCGTGCGAGACAGTCGATAGTTCTCGTGTGTCCGGGTTCACCCCCGTTTTTCCAAATCTTTGGTATTTCGACGCCTATTGCAAAGTGTTTTTAGTGCAGTAAAGAGCCTTAGTTCGGCTTGGAAGCGGAACACTTTTGGCGAAGCCATTGTGTTGCCGTTTAATCGAGTTTTGCGCAAAAGTAGTGAACGTTTTCGTAATTGCGTGGTTATTTTCCGATCACGTGTATCGTAGAAGACAGCTTGCACCTCGTCCCGTGTGCTACCTGAGTGATCATCGTTTGTGGTGTGCATATAGCGTGCACAGCGGTGCGCTCTCCACGCCGACAGTGGTCACCATCGTTATCGACGCCTGTGTTGGTTGGTGGCAGGCAGTGAGAGACCAACCACACATACACCGTACCAGCGAACCAGGAACCAGACCGTTCTTTTTTGATCACGTGTATCATCGAAGGCAGCTCGCACCCCGTCCCGTGTGCTACCTGTGTGCAGTGCAGAGTTCATCAGTGCGATCATCGTCTGTGGTGTGCATATAGCGTGGACAGCGGAGATCAACCACACATCTACGCGTCCCAGCGAATGGTCGTACGTTTCTTGCTACCTCTCCCCAAGCGTAGACGCCCATCGGTTACAGCATCGACGACGCCAGCGTGGATAGAGTAAAAGATAAGTACCTCTCGTTGTTCTTCTCCTCTTCACGTCTTTTTTGATTAGTTTTTACCGCGTGTGAAAGTTTTCCCTCTTCCCTTTCCCCTTTGTATGTTTTTTTTTTCTTCAGTTTGATTCAATTTCCATTTCTGTGAATAGTGTTAGTTTGAGTTATTCGTGCGCCCTTTGCGGTGTTAAGCTACCGCAATGGGTGTAGATGATGATGGCGGGGGAACGTCGTATCCCCTCACTGAGTCTTCGAATGTGTTGAACCAACAAAACACAAACACCTCTATGCCCAATCCATGTGTGTCCCCTCAATCTGATGTGTCTCAAATGGACACCAATATTCTACCATCTCCGACGTCCCCTCGCCTCAAGGCCTACCCGCCCGACTCTGGTGGGCCTTTTGTTGTTTTCTTTCGATCCAAAGGCAAACGGTTGAACACTATTCAGATCAGTAAGGATCTGACTAAGCGATTCTCTTCCGTTGTCGCCATTGACACAGTGGGTTCTGGTAAGCTGCGCGTCACCGTCAGTGACCGTAAACAGGCCAATGAGATTGTGGCCTGTGAGCTCTTTACTCGTGAGTACCAAACTTATCTGCCAAGCCATCGGGTTGAGATTGCGGGAGTGGTCACCGAAGGCAGTATGACCTGCGAAGAATTGATGCAGGGTTGTGGTCGCTTCAAAAACCCTTCTCTCCCATCTGTCCCCATACTGGAATGCAAGCAATTGCATTCCGTATCCCTGGTGGGAGAAAAGAAGATCTATTCACATTCTGAATCCTTCTGTGTGACCTTTTCCGGATCTGCTTTGCCGAATTTTCTTGTAATCGGCAAACTTCGTTTACCTGTGCGACTGTACGTACCGAAGGTAATGAATTGCACAAATTGCAAGCAGCTGGGCCATACTGCCCAGTATTGCTGCAATAAACCTCGCTGTGCTTCTTGCGGGGAGAGACATGTGGATGGTGCATGTAGTATACCGCCAAAATGCGTTTATTGCAACGAAAGTCCACCACATGCCCTCGAAAACTGCCCGACGTACGTACGCCGGCAGCAACATCAGCGACGATCATTAGAGCAGCGCTCTCGGCGTAGTTTTGCCGAGATGTTGAAAAAGGCTGCTCCGTCTGCTGAATCCCAAAATATCTACTCTTCTCTGTCTCTTGATGATCAGGGCTCCGACTCTGAGGTTGGTGAAGGAATTTCCTTCGTTTTCAAGGGTTCATCGAGGAAGCGTGTGAGACTCCAGAGACCCACAAAAAAGCCTCGGAATCTGTCTAGCAGTGATGACCCACCAGCCATGAAAAATACTAAGCCTGTCGCGAAAGTCTCAAAGCTTTCACCTCCTGGATTCAAACTCCAAGAGGAAAGAGACTTTCCGCCACTACCGGGAAAATCTAAAATCCCAAATATTCCAAAATTTCAAACTGCTCAGCCAAAAGAAAGTTCGCATTCGGAGCCCCTAGGGCAAGCTCAGGGCGTTCCAATGTTTACGCTTTCTGGCATTGTAGATATCATCCTTAATTTCTTCAATGCTTCTGACCCAGTGAAGAACATTGTCAAAGGATTGCTTCCATGTGTGACTCCTCTTTTGAAGCAACTGGCTTCTAGAATGCCCCTCCTTGCAACGATCATATCTTTTGATGGATAAATTATCCACAGAGGTCGAAGATATGATTTCTGTTCTACACTGGAACTGTCGTAGTATTATGTCTAAATTAGATAGTTTTAAATTTTTAGTTAGTAATTTACAGTGCGATGTTTTTGCGTTATCAGAAACATGGCTAACACCTGATGTGACCCTTCCTTTCCATGATTTTAATATTATTCGCCTGGATCGATCCGACTCATATGGAGGAGTGCTTTTGGGGATCAAAAAGCATCACTCGTTCTACAGAGTCGATCTGCCGCCGATGTCAGGCATTGAAGTCGTTGCATGTCAGGTGACTATCCGAGGCAAAAGCCTCAGTGTCGCCTCCATATATCTTCCTCCGAGATCGACGATATCTCGCAGAGATCTCTCTCACATCTGCTCTGTTATGCCTGAACCACGGTTGTTCATTGGGGATTTCAACTCCCACGGAACAGGCTGGGGGGAACTGTATGACGACCACCGATCAACGTTGATATATGACCTCTGCGACGACTTCAATATGACAATTCTCAACACTGGGGAAGTTACACGAGTGGCACCTCCAGCTCAAGATGGAAGTCCTAGGGATAGCCGTTTAGACCTCTCAATATGTTCAAGCTCGTTATCGCTGGATTGTTCATGGAGGGTAATCCAGGATCCCCATGGTAGCGATCACTTGCCGATCGTAGTTTCAATTTCCAATGGAACACAACAGTCTTCATCCATCGATCTCGCTTACGACCTCACAAAGCACATAGACTGGGGAAAGTACGCGGAAACGATCATTGATGGAGAACAAGCGGTAGAAGTACTTCCTCCGTTGGAAGAGTATCGCTTTTTATCCGAGTTGATTCTCAACAGCGCTCTTCAAGCCCAACGCCGTCCTGTGCCTGGTCCGTCGGTTCACAAGAAGCCTCCCAATCCGTGGTGGGATGAAGAGTGTAAGGCACTCTATCGCGAGAAATCCGCCGCGTTTAAAGACTTCCGGAAACGTGGTTCAATTGACAACTATGAGCGCTATTCTTCCCTTGAACGCAAGTTTAAAAGCTTGGTCAAAGCAAAGAAAAGCGGTTATTGGCGTCATTTTGTGGAAGGATTATCACGTGAGACCTCGTTGAGAACGCTTTGGACCGTCGGAAGAAGAATGCGTAATACATCGTCGGTTAATGAAGATCGAGAGAGCTCTCCTCGGTGGATTATCGATTTCGCTAAGAAAGTTTGTCCGGATTCCGTTCCTGTTGATCGCGTGCGACGAGATATTCCGGTGGATAGGGACGCCATGGATAGACCTTTTTCGATGGTTGAATTCTCACTTGCTCTCCTTTCATGTAACAATTCCGCTCCAGGAATGGATCGAATCAAGTTCAATTTGCTTAAGGGCCTACCTGACGTCGCAAAGAGGCGCCTATTAAACTTGTTTAATCACTTTCTGGAGTGTAACATTGTTCCGGATGACTGGAGGCAGATGAGAGTAATAGCCATCCAAAAACCCGGGAAACCCGCGTCGAACTATAATTCGTACCGCCCAATTGCGATGTTGTCGTGTATTCGCAAGCTGTTAGAGAAGATGATTCTTTTTCGGCTGGATAAATGGGTTGAATCGAATGGCATGCTGTCAGATACACAGTTTGGTTTTCGCAGAGCCAAAGGAACGAACGACTGTCTTGCGCTGCTTTCTTCAGAAATTCAACTTGCCTTTGCCCAAAAGGAACAGATGGGTTCAGTGTTTTTGGATATTAAGGGTGCTTTTGACTCAGTTTGTGTTGATGTCCTTTCAGACAAACTCCACGCAAGTGGCCTTTCATCAGTTTTGAACAATTTTTTGTACAATTTGTTGTCCGAGAAGCATATGAGTTTTACTCATGGCAACTTGTCAGTTTCACGGATTAGCTACATGGGTCTTCCCCAGGGATCATGTCTGAGTCCCCTTCTTTATAATTTTTATGTGAGAGACATTGATGACTGTCTCATGGAAAATTGCTCGTTAAGACAGCTTGCAGACGACTGTGTTGTTTCTGTCACAGGACCAACAGCAGCCGAACTACAAGGACCCTTACAAGATACTCTGGACAATTTGTCTACTTGGGCCTTAAAGCTGGGTATCGAATTCTCTGCGGAGAAAACTGAGATGGTTGTCTTTTCAAAGAAACACAAACCTGCCAAGTTTCCGCTTACACTCATGGGTAAGACAATCACTCATAGCTTGTCTTCTAAATATCTCGGGGTCTGGTTCGACGCCAAATGCACCTGGGGGAAACACATTGTGTATCTGACACAGAAATGCCAAAAACGAATCAACTTCATGCGAACTATAACCGGAACATGGTGGGGAGCCCATCCGGAAGATCTGATCAAGCTGTACCAAACAACCATCTTGTCGGTCTTAGAGTACGGTAGCTTTTGCTTTCAATCCGCGGCGAAAACACATATGCTGAAGATACAGCGGATTCAGTACCGCTGTCTTCGCATCGCGCTAGGCTGCATGAACTCGACTCACACAATGAGTTTAGAGGTACTTGCAGGAGTACAGCCCCTGACAGATCGTTTCGCGGAGTTAACACTCAGGTTCCTCATCCGTTGTGAGGTTCTCAATCCATTGGTTATTGAAAACTACGAAAAGCTGCTTGAACATAACCCTCAAACTCGTTTCATGAGTGTGTACTACTGGTACATGACGCTGGAGGTTAGCCCATCTTCGGTTAACACCAATCGTGATAACTTCCTAGAATTCGACTGTTCCTCTGTAGTATTTGATTTGTCCATGAAGCAAGATATCCATGGTATACCAGATCACTTTCGTTCAAAGTTTATCCCTCCCATGTTTGCAAGTAAATTCGGGCATGTCAGCGAGAACCGACAGTTCTTCACTGATGGGTCAAAAATGGATGATATCACTGGTTTCGGTGTTTACAACGTTTCTCATAGCGCCTCCTTCATGCTTCAAAAACCATGTTCTGTATATGTTGCTGAACTAGCAGCTATACATTACACCTTAGAGTACATCAGTTCTCTCCCACCCGAGCACTTCTTCATTTTTTCCGACAGTTTAAGTTCTCTGGAGGCTGTTCGGTCAATGAAGCCGGTGAAGCACTCAGCGTACTTCCTGAATAGAATACGCCAGGCATTGAGTGCTTTGTCAATTCGCTCTTACACTATTACCCTAGCTTGGGTCCCTTCGCATTGCTCCATTCCTGGCAATGAGAAAGCGGACTCTCTGGCTAAGGTAGGCGCTAAAGAAGGCGATGTTTACGAGCGTCAAATCGCCTTCGAAGAATTTTTTGCATTGGCCCGTCGGGAGACCTTGATCAGCTGGCAACAGAAATGGAGAGACGGAGAAATGGGTAGATGGCTGCATTCCATATTTCCACAGGTGTCGAAAAAGCCATGGTTTAAGGGGTTGGGCATGAGCCGTGATTTCATTCGTGTCATGTGTCGGCTTATGTCCAATCACTATTCGTTAAGCGCGCATACCCACCGTATTGGGCTCTCAGAAAGCAATCTCTGTGTTTGCGGCGTGGCTTACCAGGATATCGAACATGTTGTGTGGGGATGCGTTGAGCATCGTGGCGTCAGATCTGAGCTGACTGAAACTCTCCGGATCCGAGGAAAACAGCAGAAACCTGTCAGGGAAGTGTTGGCGGGCCTTGATTTAGAATATATGAATTTAATCCATCTGTTTTTGAAGCGTATCAATATCCGGGTTTGATTGTGTTCGTTCCCTGTCTTTCTTTTTCCCATTCAAATTGTCCTCTTCTCGTCGTGTCTCCCACAAACCGTTTCTGTTTAGTTTCATTACAGATCTGGACATCCTGTCCCTTCAAGCTTCATCAGCTTAGTAGTCTAAGTAGCTTAAGAAATTCCAAAAAATCCTTTCCTTCCCTGTTTCAAATGTATCCACTAACCTTAAAACTTCCGCAAACTAACATAGTTTTTAAAATAAGTTCAAATTTCAAAATGTAAATAATGTAAAAAAAGAAAAGATTTCGGCTCTGTTATGCCCTACGGCGCTTGAGCCTGCCAAATAAACGAGATAAGTAAAAAAAAAAAAAAAAAAAATTCACGCCGTTGTAAAAGTACAACACTACCAAGTAAACCTCGCCCGTGATACACAGCACGAGCGAGGTGAATTCTTAGGTTAAATAAAGTAATTTAGGTATCGCACTAATGCTCAGCGTGAACTGTTGGAGCAGCAGGATGAAATATCTCACAAAATTAGTGACCGTCTATCCTACTACAGCTTGGTTTTCTGTATAAGGTTGCTTACAAATTATGTTCAATAGATCAATAATCTCTCAGTTAACTATTTTTATAAAATCAAATAATAGACCTACATGTAATATTTCATATAATTTGCAGTATCGTATCCAGAAAATTGCTCAGAGGAGACGAACGACGCAAAAAAGTGGATATTTTTACAAAAATTGGGATAGCTAAAGACGGTTCAACCACATCATTTTGTTTTTCTTTTGTCCAGCAAAATAATAGAATAACTGCATAAAATTAAGAATTTCTTTTGAAATTGATATTTTGGCAGTTTAATAGGTTCTTTGTGCAGTCACAACAATTGAAAGTCACAATTTGTAGATCAGTACTTTTCTTAACTGTAACTCTAGCGATGGCAAAATCATTTGAAATTTGACTCATGGAACATATTCAAAGCATAAATGTGTATGATTTTACACGAATTAAATTAAAAAAAATACCTGCTGGAAACCCACCTAAACCCGGAAATATGAGAATATGTCATTTTTTAAACAAAACTAGTTTCATGTTATTTAAAGCTCCCACAGCAATTTACGGATGCTAATGGTCGTCACTATGGCAAGCCTGTAAAATTTCGTGAAGGGAAATATCCATCATCATTTTAGTAACAGAACCTCCTCCGAATTGTCAACCCTCCAAGAGGGCGAAAGTGTAAACACGACATGTAGCAAAAATTTTTTTGGGATGAACAATATTTCATTAATAGTATGTCTCACTATCAAGAACTTTGGTGATCACTAAAGCCTTTCACTAATTTGAATTTCAAATCCAAATGTTTAATTTTAAAAATAAAATTCAATTCACATTTTCAAAACTGAATAAGCCAAACATGCTTTTAAGAGCGTTTTTCGTATTTCAAATAGTTTCACACCAAAAACTTACTCCAAAATCCACTAAGGTGGAGAGGGAGAGAGGGTTGACCCTCAAACACACCCCCTCCCAATGATCACTTGTTTCTGTTTTGTAGACAATATGATCTTAATTTTCTTTCTGGCGTTATGTCCCAACTGAGACAGAGCCCTGCTCCTCAGCTTAGTGTACTTATGAGCACTTACATAGTTGTTAACTGAAAGGTTTTCTCAGCCAAAGTTGCTGTTTTGTATGTGTATATGGGCAGAGGCATATACGTTTTAAATATTTTATATGGGACAAAGTCCACGAGACCCCTCCCAGCTCTGAAATTCTTTGGAAATGAGCATGTAGCTTAAGGACAGCCATAAAAGCACTGCAATATTAAATAAATGAAAAAAAAAAAACTCTAATGGAATTAAATGGTATAGTACTAGATTCGGGTTTTCTTTTATTTATAGGTATTCCACTAAACAGCTCGAAGATTTATTACACAATATTCTTAATTTTTCTCATGATCTCAATTAAATGCTTTTCACACAAAACAAAAGCATGATTACTGCATCCAGATGAAAATATTAATTTAGAAAATTTTCAAGATCTATCCTGCAATTTCCAAGTTGTTCCAAGAATTTCTCCACAAATTTCTTCAGGAATTCTTTCAGTTAATGTTCTCAGGAATTTCCCAGGGATACCTTCAGACTGAGACCACTTGAGGAATCCTTTGTCGGCCAATTTTGGGAGGGCCGATCCGACAACGAACCAGATATTACAAGATACATCTTGCTTAAATTCTTGGAGTATAACTAGCAGACTCACCATCTGTTTGGATTGGAGACGAGGTGTCAATGTCGTGTATGAATTTAGATGGAAGCAAGGAGACATTGCACTCCAGGGTGATATTAGGAGATCAGGCGAGCGAAGAAATAACACTATTATGACACGGTCACATCTTCTTCTTCTTCTTGACATTACGTCCTCACTGGGATAGAGCCTGATTCTCAGCTTAGTGTTCTTATGAGCACTACCACAGTAGTTAACTGAGAGCTTTCTTTGCCAAAGTTGCCATTTTCGCATTCGTATATCGTGTAGCAGGTACGATGATACTTTATGCCCAGAGAAGTCAAGGAAATTTCCATTACGAAAAGATGCTGGACCAACCGAGACACCTTCAGCATGGCTTTACTTTGTAGCCGTGGACTCTAACCACTCGGCTAAGGAAGGCCTATGGTCACGATATCGGCCTTATTTAATTCGATCGCAGGTGAGTGGAGGAGGTTTTCGAGGCTCTGAAGAATCTGTATTTTTAGGGATTACCCCTGATACTCTTTCAAGAATTATTTTATGAATTTCTCCAGGATTTTCTCCAGAAATTGTTTGGTAAATTCTGGCAATTTTTTTTTTCAGGGATTTCCTATGAGATACATCAAAGAATTCCTCTAGGAACTCCTGTAAAATTTCTTCGGGGATTTCGCGGATTTCACCTAGCACTCCATTTTCACTTAGGAATTCCACTAGGGATTTGTTCAGAATTTCCTCCACAGATTTTATCAGGAATTCTTCCAAAGATTCTATCAGGAATACCTCTTTGAATGCCTCCAGAAATATTTACAAGGATATCTCGTAAAATACTTCCAAGAATTCCTTAAATTACATTCCTTCAGCATTTTTTCCAGAAATACCACCAAGAATACCTCCAAGAGATTCTCTGAGGATTCCTCTAAAAATACGTCCAAGGTTTCCTCCACAATCTACACAAGAAATAACTTTAAAATTCTACTAAGAATAGCTCCAGGGATTCTTTAGGAATAACTTCATGGTTTCTTCCAGGAATACCTTCAGGTAGAGGAATATCTTTCAGGATTCGTCCATAAATTACTGCTTACTGGAATATCTCTGATAAATTGTTACGAATACCGTCAGGGTTTTCTCTAGCAATCAATGATATATCCATTAATTTTTTTCAGGAGTACCGTAAAATCGTGTGTAATTGATCAGAAGGGTGAAATTGAGCACACGATTTTATTTATTCGTAATGGAGCACAAATATCAATGTAAGCTGCAGTAAATGAACGTTGATTGTCGTAACTATTGTCGAATAGTGTGTTGTGAAGTTTTTTGCGTTAAAGAATGTTTATTACTATGAAAATAACGTAAAATTTCAAAATCATGCACAGTGCAGTATTGACAAACACCTATGAACTTCTATTTATAAGCAAGGATTTGAACATGGTATAAACCTGAAAGTTTGTGAGGATGCTTGAGATATATCCTCAAACCAGATTTCATAACCAAAACTCGTACCAATTAGCTAATATGGTTGAAATAATTGAATTTCTGTTAGATATCATTGAATTTCTTAAAAAATTGCATACATTTAGGCTATTTCTGCGTAATTCTTAAAATTTAACTACTCGTTATTAATACGAATATTGCATTGTTAAGGATTTTACAAGCATATTCGGAAGCAGGGAGCTCAAATTTATCATATAGAGTTGTTTTGGAAACTAACAATAATGGCATTGACAAGTGATCAATTTCACCCCGAAATGACATACTCTAATTTTTTATTTTAGAGGTATTTGTTAACACTAAAATGACATTTGTTAGAAAATTTCAGTACATAAGTCGATGAGGCTCACCTTCGTACTTGTTTTCCTGCATTTAGTTGTTTGGCATTCTTAACATTATTGAAAACAGACTAGAAAAACCGTGAAAAATGATCAATTTCACCCGAAATTACGGTACCACTAGGGTTTTCTCTAGGATTCCGTCAGTTATAATCCGATGAATCCTCTAAAGTAGTGATTCCTAAAGTGGGCGAATCCGCCCCTCTAGGGGCGATTTTCAGGTCCAAGGGGGCGAAAATTTGTAAAACAGAAATTGGGGAGCGAAAATTTAGAAAAAGCTGACATGGAAGCAGTTGAAAATAATTACTTATAACTTTTGAAGAACACACTCAAGTACAACTATACAACAAGAAACTATTACTAATGCCTCTGAAGGAGAATCAATTCTAAACTTAACCATTTTCATGATTTCCTTTATCTTAGACTGCTTAGAACTCTAAGCAGGTTCCGTTTAAAATTATGATAGAACACACTGAATGATTGTCAAAAACAAAATGTTTGTAAACTAAAATTGATATTGACAATGCTCTTGAAACTTTAACAAATTCCATTGTTGAAGCCAGAAACATTGCAATTCCAAAATGTGAAGTAAAATTTGAATCCGTGATTATAGACGATGATCTTAAACTCTTGATCCGTCTTAAAAACGTGAGGAGAAGGCAATTTCAACGCACTCGTGATCCTGCTATGAAAATTATATGGCAGGATTTGCAGAAAGAAATCAAGAAACGTTTTGCAGATTTAAGAAACAAAAATTTTGAAAATAAAATTTCTCAATTGGACCCTGGCTCTAAGCCCTTTTGGAAATTATCTAAAATCTTGAAAAAACCTCAGAAGCCTATACCGGCATTGAAAGAGGAAAACAAATTATTACTAACTAATTGCGAAAAAGCTCAAAAACTTGCTATGCAGTTTGAAAGTGCGCACAATTTTAATTTAGGACTTACTAGTCCAATTGAAAATGAAGTTACTCAGGAGTTCGAAAATATTCTCAACCAAGAGAACGTTTTCGAAAATACCTGGGAGACTGATTTGGAAGAAGTGAGAACTATTATTAAAAAATTCAAAAATATGAAAGCTCCTGGCGATGATGGAATTTTCTACATCCTTATCAAGAAACTTCCAGAAAGTAGTTTATCATTTTTAGTTGATATATTTAACAAATGTTTTCAATTAGCATATTTTCCTGACAAATGGAAAAATGCTAAGGTTGTTCCAATTTTAAAACCAGACAAAAATCCTGCAGAAGCTTCTAGCTATCGTCCAATCAGTTTGCTTTCCTCCATCAGTAAACTTTTTGAAAAGGTTATTTTGAACAGAATGATGGCCCACATCAACGAGAATTCAATTTTTGCCAATGAACAGTACGGATTCCGCCATGGACATTCGACCACTCATCAACTTTTACGTGTAACAAATTTGATCCGTTCCAACAAATCTGAAGGCTACTCTACTGGTCTTGCTCTTCTAGACATAGAAAAAGCATTCGACAGTGTTTGGCATGAAGGTTTGATTGTAAAATTGAAAAATTTTAATTTTCCAACATACATTGTTAGAATAATTCAAAGTTATCTGTCAAATCGTACACTTCAGGTTAATTATCAGAACTCCAGATCTGAAAGACTTCCTGTAAGAGCTGGTGTTCCCCAAGGCAGCATTTTGGGACCAATATTATACAATATTTTCACATCTGACTTACCTGAGTTACCTCAGGGATGTCAAAAATCTTTGTTTGCGGATGACACAGGCCTCTCCGCCAAAGGACGAAGCCTGCGTGTCATCTGTAGTCGATTGCAAAAAAGTTTGGATATTTTTTCTTCATACTTGCAAAAATGGAAGATTTCTCCTAATGCTTCCAAAACTCAACTAATAATATTCCCACATAAACCAAAAGCTCTTTATTTGAAACCTTCAAGTAGACATGTTGTCACGATGAGAGGGGTTCCAATAAATTGGTCAGATGAAGTTAAGTATCTAGGACTCATGCTAGATAAGAATTTAACTTTCAAAAATCACATTGAGGGCATTCAAGCCAAATGTAACAAATATGTAAAATGTCTCTATCCCCTTATTAATAGAAAATCAAAACTTTGTCTTAAGAACAAGCTTTTGATATTCAAACAAATTTTCAGGCCAGCCATGTTGTATGCTGTACCAATATGGACTAGCTGTTGTAATACCAGGAAGAAAGCTCTGCAGAGAATTCAAAATAAAATTTTGAAAATGATTCTGAGGCTTCCTCCCTGGTATAGTACCAATGAGTTACATAGGATATCCAATGTTGAAACATTGGAACAAATGTCAAATAAAATAATCAATAATTTCAGGCAAAAATCGTTACAATCTTCTATTGCCACGATTAATGCGTTATATGTTTAGGTTAAGTTAGGTTAAGTATATTAAAAACTTTTTTTTTTTCTCTTATAAGCAGGTGAAATCAACTCATCTGTAAAAAATCTGAACTGCTACGGCAAATGAAATGTAATATGTTGTTAACAAAATGTTAATAAAATCTTAGATTTGTTTTACCAAATTAGGATGATAGTGTTGTCTAATAACACAGAACACCTAGATATAAGAAATAATGAATGTAATGTTTGGAATGATACTAATAAAGAAATTAAAAAAAAAAAAAAAAAAAAAAAAAAAAAAAAAAAAAAAAAAAAAAAAAAAAAAAAAATGTTTGTAATATGCATTCATTTTTTCCATATCATGTGAATGATCGCTATTTGAGATTTTCTCTCAATCGAAGAGATAAATCACTGATATCATTGAGAACACAGATAACATGTTTTGAAAGTTCAAAACATTTATCTGAGAATTTTATGAAATTATTTCGAATGTTTAATTTTGAATACCAGGAACTTTTTTGTATGGATCTTTGAAATTAAGGACTGTTCATTTTATAAAATGGACACTTTGTGCATGCTGTAACTTTTTAATTTATTAATGAAATTTCAATCGGGTTTCTGTACATCGTTCTACTAGTATTTTACAATGTTGTGATAATAAAAAATATCCAAAATAATTAAATTTCACACGAATATGGAACAACGATTAGAACGGACGATTTTTGGAGGTTATCAAAACCAATGATTGTTAAAAATTGGCTGGAAAATTCGACAATTTATATTTTTTATTTTCATAAAAGGCTTGTTCATATAAAACATCATCAATCAGAAGCCTGATGGTAAAAATCGAATCATTTTTGGAGCAACAACTTTACAGATATCATAAAATCATTTTTCCCCTATAATTTTTAGAGAAAAATATTTCAAATTTGAAAGGAACTGATATGATTAGATTTTTTTTGGTTTAAAGTACGCCCTGACGGAAGTGCTAATGTAGTAATACAGTGGGATTCCGTTTTTGGCAACAAAATTGAAATTTTCAGTTGCCAAAAACGGAACCGTGCCAAAATCGGAACCAGGGATAGGGTGCGACTCACAACTCTTTCGGTGCAGCACGCGCTGCCGGGAGACAGCACGTTCAATTTGAAAGAGACGTGCTAGTGCAATATGAATTGTGTTGCACCCATTCTTTTTTGTGTGCTAAAACTCCCATGTGCCGTTGATGAGAATCTCTCTGAGCATTAGGCAAGGCTCTCTCAAATAACATCACTTTGCTTTGGTGACGGAGTACGGATGGACGACACTCTCAAACGAACCACAAACGTTTGTTTACTTCATAAATCCTAGATGATTTCGATGATTTCGCCTCACACATAGGGTAGATGTACCAATAGTGGAGGTACTAAGCACGATTAAACTTCATTTAACCGCTTGAATTCGAGAAGCGCAATTAAGGCTAAGTAGCCCGTCATTCGTTTTGGCAGCAATGATGCCTTTTAGCTTGCAATTTCAAAGTGATAAAACTCAGTCTTGAAAGTTTATATTAACTTGAAAAAGTATCACTGCACGCGATGACGTGCATAAAGTGTGCTGATACTTTTTCAGCTATTTCAGAGCAAAACCAGCTGATTTTCTTTGATTCAAAATCGTGAGATGAATTAGCAACAATCATCAACGACGCGTATAAATTTCACTGACGGCCTACTTCGTCCTAATGAACATATTAATGTTATAACGGCGAGAAACGACCATTGACTTTATGAGAAAAATTCTTTCATCGCAGTAACCAACGGCGTATCAATGAAAAATAGTACCTCCACTTTTGATACACTGTTCCTTTAGTTGCGGTATATTATTAATTTGCTTTCCTATAGTTGCGATATCCGTTGTTTTCTTATGGGATCCCACTATAGGAACCCTTTACCGCAACTATTGGTACAAGTAAGAAAACTTTCAGCAATTTAAGTGATATTTCACCAACTTTCAAGTAATTCGAACGCTGTTTTCAACTATTTAGTGTATCAACGTAGATGGGCAGTGTCGGTTCTGTGGCTAATGCAACAAAATCAGTGAAAATGGCGTTACCATAACTATAGGAACACCCGCAACTAATGGATTACTTACCCTACTTGGATAATTTCGACGACTTCGGAATACTTCTCGTGTTGACCAGGAGTTTTGACAATTTCCTGAACAAACGGGGGGGTGTCCTTAAGATGGTACAGCTCATACAAAATTTGAAAAATATTCATACCACGGTGTGCCAGAAACCGTTATTAACAGAAAAAAATGTCCATGAATTCGGCACCTACCATTCGAAAGATATAGTATTCAAGCATCTTCTCCGTGAATTTGAAAATATTCTAATGAGGGAATCGAAAGTTATAGTGATTTGAAGGTTTTAAGCTATTTTGCATGGGATAATCACAAGCTTATAAATATTGCTCAACGGTGCATCATTATTGACTTATAAAAAATCCAAGTAACGATCAACTTTGCATTAAGCATTCAAAACATGTGATATCCAAGCATCTTCCCTGTAAATTTGAAATCATTACGTCGAGAAAATCAGAAGTTATAGTGATTTGTATATTTACCATTATTTCTATGAAGTCTAAATTAGAGCTTTTTTATGGCTTTTTTATATCAGTGCACAGAATTCACAAATAAAAATGACTGACACTCGGCATTCAAAAGATGATTATTCAAGCATCTTCGTAGTTAGTTTGATAATACTTTATTTAGAGACAACACAACTAAAGTATTTTGAAGTTTTGAACCTATAATAGAGTAAATTTTGAGTATTAAATTACCACGTTCAATGTTTTTACCACTACTAATTGAAACAAATTCTTATCAATATGTTGATCAATGTGATTTAATAGCGTGATTGACCGCCTACTGTTGCTTTTCCGTTATTACAAGAGCAACTATACATGCACAAGGAACCAACGGATGTTACTTAGGATTAGTCGCAGCACTCTCAGTGTGTAAATAATGGAATTCTCATTCCTTGTACTAAGCAATACCGCGTCCTGCTGTGTCCTAATACATGAAAATTGGGGTTATAAAATAAATATTTACGTGATACTATCTTTGAAGAAGCCGTTGGAATCCTCTGCACTTCCACGAGAAGTCAATGGGAGCTTGGAAAATTGGAAGTGGTTATATTACAGATTCGTCTTGGTAAACAAAACGCCTAATTACAAAAGTCCTAGGGATGATCACATCATTTTCACTGGTTATACCCCGTTATACCTCTCCTAAAACATAATGAAGTCATCAACATAATAAAATTAATAAAATAAAAAGTTATCCTTTTATATGAACAAAACATGACTGAATCAATATGACGATACCTTTGATGACAAACTATTCAAAGATTTCGCATGATGCAAACCATGCAGCATCAATCAGGGATGTCAAGTAAATTTTTCCAAAATCTGGAAGATTTTGAAAATTTGTCGGGAAAAGTCTGGATCGCTTATGTCGTATACGGAGAACCCTACAAATTATTTACAAAACCTTACAAATTCATTTCAAATTTTATCTGGATCTTCCAGATTTCTGTCAAATGGGGCCTAAAAATCTGGAATATTCCAGACAAATCTGGAAGGTTGGCAACGCTGGCATCAATCCAAAAAGTAATCTATCAGTATCTAAAGCAGCGTTGCCAACCTTCCAGATTTGCCTGGAATATTCCAGATTTTGAGGCCCCATTTGACAGAAATCTGGAAGATCCAGATAAAATTTGAAATGAATTTGTAAGGTTTTGTAAATAATTTGTAAGGTTCTCCGTATACGACATTAGCGATCCAGACTTTTCCCGACAAATTTTCAAAATCTTCCAGATTTTGGAAAAAATTACTTGGCATCCCTGATCTAAAGGAAAAGCCGACGCTCATAGTATCCAATAATTCTAGGAACTAAACAAAATAGAAAGCTTGTTGTATTTACATATTTTGCATAACGTGAAACAAGGTTAATTTCTACAATAAACTCCTACTTACTATTGTTTGAACAAACACATAAATAAACGTATTCCCTTCACTGTCATGAATAAAATGTGAACCATCATATTTAACTTATTTAAAACACTAGCATAAAATGATCTCACTAGTTGATAATCCAACCTCGACTGAGCAACATGGTGCCATTTTCAAATTGTTCATGTTCACCAATATGCTTATTTGGGTCATAACGAAACACTGCCCCGCAAAACGCGCAGAAATGAAACAAAATTCTTAAAAACGAACCCATTTGCTTGTGATTTAACGAAACACTGCATTTCTTTTGATCAAATAATCTCAAACTAACTGCGAAGATAATTGACTATTATATCTTTTGAATGTCGAAGGTCAGTCCTATAGACATTTTTATTTGTAAATTACGTACACTTTCATAACAAAGGCGTATAAATCAGCCCTAATTTAAACTTCATAGAAATAATGGTAAATATACAAATCACTATAACTTCTGATTTTCTTGACGTAATGATTTCAAATTTACAGGGAAGATGCTTGGATATCACATGTTTTGAATGCTTAATGCAAAGCTGATCGTTACTTGGCTTTTTTACAAGTTAATAATGATGCACCGTTGAGCAATATTTATAAGCTTGTGAATATCCCATGCAAAATAGCTTAAAACCTGCAAATCACTATAACTTTCGATTCCCTCGTTAGAATATTTTCAAATTCACGGAGAAGATGCTTGAATACTATATCTTTCGAATGGTAGGTGCCGAATTCATGGACATTTTTTTCTGTTAATAACGGTTTCTGGCACACCGTGATACAAAATGTTATGATGCTTGGGTGGGTGTCAAAAATGGCCATTTACGGCGTTATGAAATTTGTGAATCCAGCTTTTTACGCTGGTTTGCTACAAACTTGAATCACCCCTTTTTGACATGTTTTGGCAACACTATAATTTTTTATGGTTGGATCTAAGCAAGCATCTCGAAGTTGAAAATGTTTCATGTTGACAAAGTGATGTCAGAAATTTGCGTCTTGATTTTGGAAAATGTGTATCGATACTGTATTTTCTTATTTTATACAAATGTTCTGATTACACTGCGGAACACGTTTTTGTCTCCAGCACCAAAATACCGGTATTCACTTAATTAAGGGTTGCTGAATCCATTGCCGTTTTCAGAAATATCATAGCACGTCTAGTTTTTGAGATATTGACTGTTGAAAATGCAAAAAATGACTATTTCAGCCAACTTGCATGCAAGTTTGCCAGCTTGTAAGGTAATATATTGGCTTAATTTGCCACAGAATTCAAACTTTATATGTATAACGATACTTATCATCAAAGTGTGTATTACTTTCGATACGGAAAAGTTATTTTTTGATGATTTAGAGAATTGTTGTATTTTGCCATATAGAAGAAACGAAGAATTTTGTATGGAGACTGCAAGCATGTTGAAAAAATCGGTTTATTCGAAATTTAATCGCGCAATTTCAATCAAATTTTGTCTGAAATGAAAGTTCAAGTTCTATTTTGCATGTTTGGTGGATTAGATTACAAAAAGTATGATAAATTGTACTTTAAATTTCATATAAACATTAATAAAACCAGTGTTTTATACAACTTTGGCGACCTGTAGCTAAAAATTGTGACGTGCTGGAACATTTCTGAGAATGGCACCAGATTCAGCAACCCCAAATCTACTAGAGACACATAGTTTGATCCTTGAGACCTAGGACAGGACGTGACAGCTCAACGAAGACTGCCCCGTTGTTTTTCAGTCAATAACCTTGACGATACTAAATCCAGTGTTACCAGTATCCTTTTGAAGCAAATCTTATGAACAAATTTAAATATCAAACTCATAATTTGATTGTTTTTTGCACGGTTAATTCATTTAGTACAACAGAGGATGCTATATTTTTAAAAAATCAGGGTTAAATTCAAAACTGGCGACATTTTCAGAGAGAATTGACACATTATATTAATTACAATAAAGTATTTTTTATGCATTTTTGCATTGTAGTAGCCCATGCTTTGAAGTTGAGTTGAGTTGAGTTATAAGATTTGAAACAAAAAGATTTCATGAAAACTTTCCGAACTTTTGATAAAAATTCTAATCTATGGACTAGCAACACGGTCGGGCTAGCAACAAAGTGCCCTGTTGCAATCCAACTCAACGTTGTGAAAGTAGGCCTTTGCCAAAGCGACCAATGGGAAGTGGTCTTTTTTGACAGGCAATTGGTTTCGTTTTTGTACTTTGACCTGTCACGTCTTGTCTTAGCTTGAGACACGCAAAAATGTCATTTTTGTTACGCTGTGTTATTTTAGGATGGCAGGCAGAATAATTGGTTTGGAATAATGCTTGAGAAAAAACATCATTAGGGTGCAGAGCTACTTGGGTACTTTCTACTTTCAATTTTGTGGAGTTGGAATAGATGTGGAAACAATTTCGCCATAGCTGAATTGAGCTTCTACTGGAAAAAAAAATGTGAATCAATAAATTGACTTTTTAAGAACAAAATAGCCCTAGGGACGATTCCCGACTGTGTGTAGTTGGTGCGCTTAGAGAACATAAGAAAATGATGTCCATCCTTCAGTGAAGGAGGAAGGTTTATGAAAGTGTTGCATGTATTACAGATGGGAGTGATGAGGGATTCTAGAAATCGTAAAAACGATGGACGTCATGGAAAGATTGAACCTTAGTAAGTCGTACCGATAGAACATACAAACACCTATAATCTACGCTCAATACTTTAATTTTCGTTCCACAAATGTTGGACGTTATTTTTGAACAAGCTCTTGATCCGGCAGGCTGCAGACGAGCACGGTTAAACCAAAATGCTTGATGTTCATTAACGTCGTAGACCTCGGCAAGAAAAAATATATGAACATCTCGTACCACCTCTTCTTTTGTAAAGAAATTGAAAGGAATATGATTTTTGGGCAGCTAAGTTTTTCTAGCCTTGATTGAAAGCACAGAACATTCGAGCCAACAAATGTTATAAACGATGAAATTATATGTTCAATTGAATTTCTTTAAGTTTCGTTTAAAATTGCATTGATTTGGTTTCGCAACTCTTCCCAAACGAATATCTGTGATCCTATGGTACCTAAAACGGTGAAACAAGAAGAAAATTAATGATTATTATCTGAGAGAGACTCGCGAAGAGGAAAAATATCAACGTCATATGCAGCCCAGATTCCCCTCTCACGAAACGTCAAATGCAGCCCACCGTTTTTATGGCTGAAAAAGTGAAAAGTATTGTGTTCAAAGTAAATTGTTATTAAAAACCTCAGTCAGCGGACCAGTTTTTACCAAAGTTGCTGATACATCTAAGCAGAAGATTAATTATTTCTAATGTCTGTTACGTTTGCTGGCATGAAATTTCACTCAAACGGCTATTTATGATTCGATGTGATGCAAACTCAATCATTTTTTGCTGAGAGGTTCATGTGAGGGTTTGAACGGCTTGCGCATAATTGGTATAAACACAAAGGGAAATTAGAAAAAAAACTCAGCAATCACAGAAAAAGAAGACCGTCTTCGCGAGTCTCGTCTCAGATTATTATATGGGAGCTAATTTCGAAATTCAGAAAAAGTAATGATAGCCGATAATGAAAACAGTGAAAATTTTTGACAGTTATATAAAATCACTGCCTACTAAGATTAAACCATAAAATCTGCAGGCAAGAAAAGTCAAAATCGAATCACCCCCAGCAGTTTTATAGCTAGCGTAAAAAGCTGGATAAACCCTAAAATGATTTTGAAGTGTAGAGCTAGCAAACAATGATTCGACACCGCCGTCAGTCACATTCGTTCTCGATTATGTTTTCAATGATAAGCACCAAACGAAGCACATTGTGCTTTACTCCAAGCGTTTTTAAGAGTAGAGCTGGAGCTATCTTTTGTCTCTCACACAGTTGCGACAATACTCGCACCTTCTTTTGTGTCACTCAACAAAAACAGGAGACGCACGCAAAAGTAGGGTGCAGCACATGCATATTTTGCACCGCTCCGAGTTTTCTGCCATTCTCTGATCGGAACCCATATTTCATATTTTATTTTGCAAATATTGGTTTTGAAAGCATCATTACAATGTTAATACATCATTTTTATGGAATCATAAGGCGTTGAGACTTCGAAAAGGTTCACTTCGAAGCATTTTCCCGGAGGGTTATACTATGCTATGAATCTATAGCTCCGTAATATTAAATCTGGCAAACGATTTTCTGGTCGCGTTTTTACGCCTCAACGTCTTCAATTTTTTTTAGAAGCTTTATGCATAATTTTTGTATAAGAGGGCCTTGTAAAACCAATAATCGCATTAGTGACTTTTATTGAAGAACTGGACATTTTCTTAAAACTATGAGAGAAAACGAAAAAAAAATGTTTTCTTTCAAAGACGAATTTGCGAATCAAAAGCGCTGGGTATTGCAAAACGGCATAACCTTTTTTTTTCTAATTAAATGAACATTTAAAATCAGTTTAACTTTTGGACTTAAGCTTAAAAATTAGGGTTTTGGTACTGGGAGTACTGGTACCGGGCGTACCGGTAATACCGACCATTTTTTGGTACCGAAGTAGCGGTAGTGGGAAGCATCGAGTACCGGTATTTTCGGTACTGATAAAAAATCTAATAATCATTTGAATCAATAAATTTCTCCATATCAAATGGTACGTTAGATTGGTTGCTTGGTAAAGTTTGTTGATGACGAATGTCTTAGGTTGATCAACGTTTATTCTAAAAACGTTAGTAACATGCTCATTATTTGGATCTTGTGTCCGTTAAAAATATGTTATGGAACATTTATAAAAAAAAGCTGATGATAATGTTTTTAAACGGAAATAATTTAGCAGATCCAGCAGGATTTTCGAATTATCGATCATCGAATACAAATCAAGCTGCTGATGGTGATTATTATGCTATCTACACAACTAGGCACAAATATAAAGAATGTTTACGGAAAATTTAACCATTTAAAGGTGTTTCAATTATGGCACAAATATTGATAGAAAATTGTCCGGAATAATTCATTTATCACGAGTCTGTTAAAAGCGAAAAAAAAAATGTTGGCAACAATTCAAGCAGCATCGGATAGACCCAGAAAGAGGTTTTTTCGTGTTTGAAAATAACGCATACAATATTATACAATACATCAGCAATTTTTTCGAATTTTCTATGAAAGGTCAAATGTGGATGATTAAAGGGCAGTTTTGAATTAAATTGGTCCATCACGTCAGAAAAAAAAACTTGAATTTCAACACATATTTATGAGTATTTCATGATTTTTTTACTCATTATTATTTTCATATCATAGGTTGCAAGTGTTAAAATTCATAAGCATTGAAGAATAAGCTTCAGCAAAATTGCGATTATTGACGAATTTGAAAAAGTTTCATTTGTTTTGTCCAATACTGTAAGCTTTAAACTTAACTCAAAAAAAATTCAGTACCGGTATTTTACCGGTACTACCGGTACTGAGAGTTACAGTACCGTAGAACCGGTACTCATGAAAAGGGGTCGGTACTAGGAACCCTAGTAAAAATTGAAAAATTCGATGAGTTTAGAATTGCTCCTTCAATTTATGTTTCTAATAAAGTGAAGCATTTTATAATGAATGGTTGACAGTATCAAAAGGGCAAACATAAACATGAGAAGATGCATAAATGTCTTGTAATTGTGTAGAATTTAATTTTTACTTGAAATAATTTTTAATTCAGTTAGATATATGTTTTACACCTGCCTTATGAAATCAATTGAAATTTACAGGATCCTGTTACGAAACCTCAAGAACCTTATAGGAATCTTCAGGTTCTCATAAAAATCTACAGAAAAAAACGCTTGAGCTCTGAAGCATCTTGCCAAGCATCCGTAGAAACTCGCAGAGCGTTCTCAGGATCTTGCTAAGGATTTTGCTATGAGTTGGTTATACACTCTAAAGATCCCTCAAGAAGCTCTCAGTGTCCTGGATTCTCCAGGATACAGTTAGGAAACTCATAGACTCAGCTCGTGATGATGTTGAGACCTGTATCCTTGATTAACAATCTTGTACAGAATTCTGGATAGTCTCTTAACAAATCTAACGCCTTATAGAGTCTATAGAAAAGAGAGAACGTAGCTTTAAATAGTTGACGCAGAAAGATCAATATACACACCAATACCACAGACAAAAAGTAAAAACACTCTCAGTCGTATTTATCGCACGCTTCAATGGTATTATTGAAAATAAATTGTAGGTTGGACAGTATTCGCATTTGTCATGTTATTTATTGAAATTTGAAAAAAAGTTATGATACACGACATTTTGCTGTACATATTTGTATATATTATTGCGGTGTGTTTTTACATACGCAATGTATGTAAATCCATAATAATAAAGACAGCGAGACAAAATTTATGATTGTAACTCTGTGTGAGTCATAGATTTTTCGTTGCTCTTATGTCGGTTCTGGTGCTTTGTTCGAACAAGCTGTTCCAAATCTGAAGAACAGTGTTTTTTTTATTGTATCACCTACTGGCAGACTCAAGTGGGCTAGTCACTTAATATGAATGCCTATGAAAAGAGGTTGGTCTTAAGTTGAGATACTGGTGGAGATTATTGGTGTCATGAAACGTTGCCTATGTATGACCAATGACCATTCTGAAGTAAATAAGCGCGTACGCGAGTCCTTAGTAGTTGGTGAGATTTGGGGAAACATCGACGAAAATGGAGATCTGGAATGTAATCGGTGTGAAGTTGACATGCTTTTCCAGTGACTAAAGCAACAGACACGATAATATTTACAAAACATTTACAAATTTTAATGGTATTGAAAAATGTTGCCAAAAACGGATCCATTTTGTTGCCAAAATCGGGGGGTGCCAAAATCGGAGCATGCCTAAAACGGAGCATGCCAAAAACGGAATCCCACTGTAATATGAAAAATAACTTACGCCTTCACAGAGTTACTTATTAAATCCCAATGTCACATTTAAAGCACAATAGAAACATAATTGATTCATTCTTAGAAGACCATTCAAAGTACATTGACATTCAACAAAATTGGCAACATTGCTGTAATGAAATGGATTCTATTTTTCACATATTTTTTTTCATAATATGTTATTCTGAGATTACCTATCGAAATATTTGAAGAAAATTGTTAACAATTTGCTGTAGATCGATAAATATGCGTACAAAACAGAGTTGTTAACGTTAATCAACGATTAACGTCGTTTCGTTAATTCGTTGACGTTAACCTTAAACAGTTAACGAAGCATGCGTTGATTGCGTTGAAATACGGAGGAAAATAGGCAAAATAATAAACAAGCAGACGTCATCTTATGCACCTATATTATTTTGAATCACGAAAATTTGAACTAGTATCCTTTGATAATGGGCATAGCGACGTACGGAAAGAAAATCAGGAATGAAAAAAAACTACAAGACTAAACTACCCATATCTTTTCGATTCATTGCAGTATTGGAGGAAACTAAAATTTCAAAAAATCACTATGAATCCATAATTGCTTATTTGAGGCTGAAATTTTGTACAACTCATGTTGCATATAGGAAGAGTAGTCAAAAAATAATTCTGATAGAAATTTTGTTGCTACTACATTATGAGGCTCATGTATAATCTCAATGTGAGTGTTGTGCGGTTACAATTGCCAATGTGACAAAACAATTATGCATTTTTTTCTAATTTTCTAGAACAATCTCATAGATTTCGGTAAGTTGATCGAAAGTATTTGTCATTTGATAACTCTCCCCGGTACAAACTCGAAATTTTCAAAAATGTCGAATGTGACAAATATGCAGTTATGGGCAGTACATCGATCGACGAAGACATCGACACATGGAGAGGATAATTATATGCAGAATAAAAGGACCGAAGAATTCATCGACATAGGGTGAGATATCGAGATATGGATAGTCGACTGTTTAAAATACTGTTCAATTAATCGTTTTTAATCATTGTCCGATAACCGACAATATTAAGGGATATGCAAATCGAAGACATTTTTTGGCATACATATCTGTTTCATAAATTAAAGTGGCGATTCCAAAAAACTATTAGCCTAAAGGGGATGAAAGTTAATAAAGTTTGGGAAACACTGCTCTAAGAAGTTCCTCCAAGAATTCCTTTAGGGTTTCATCCAACAATTTCCTTAGGAATCTCTCCGATGATTCCTTCCGGAGCTTCTTCATTGGTTTCTCCAGGAATTCTTCCAGAGTTTCTTCCTGTTTTTAAGAATAAATTCTTAGATTTTCTCTTGGAACTTCAAAAAATCATGAAAAATATCCTGAAATTATTCTAAGAAGGACTCTTGAAGGCATCTTTGAAGTTCCAAGAGAAAATCCAAATCGTTATTCTTAAAAACAGGGAGAAACTCTGGAAGAATTTCTGAAGAAACCAATGGAATCCTTGGAGAAATTCCTAAGGAAATCGTTGGATGAAACCCTAAAGGAACTCTTGGAGGAACTCTTTAGAGGAATGCCTGCAGGAGTCACCGAAGAAAAGTTTAAACAGAATTCCAGAAAGACTCCCTGAAGGAAATCTTCATAGTTTACTTGGAGCAATCTTTTGAGATATTCATGGAGGTAGGATATTTCTGAAGAAATCTTTGAACGTTTTCCAGTAGGGATTCATGGGTTTATAACTGACGGAATCCTTGGAGGTATTCCTAAAGAAAACCCTAGTGGTACTCTTGAAAAAATCAATGGATATGTTATTGATTGCTAGAGAAAACCCTGACGGTTTTTCTTACAATTCATTGGAGATATTCCTGGAGGTAAAAATGAAAGTATTTCAGGAGGAATTTCTGCAGGAATCTCCGAAAGAATCACCGGAAGATTTACAGGAGGTTACTAGACAGCTCCTATACAAATCCACGGAGAAAAAGATAAAAATATCCTGAAGTTTATCCAAATTTCAGGAGGAGTCTTAGAAGCTATTGCAAGCGGAATCTAAGCAGTAATTTATGGACGGTATTCCTGGAAGAAACCATTAAGTTAATCCTAAAGAATCCCTGGAGCTATTCTTAGTAGAATTTTAAGGTTATTTCTTGTGTAGTTCATGGAGGAAACCTTGGACGTATTTTTAGGGAAATCCTTAGAGAAACTCTTATGTATGTGTTAAAATTCACGTTAATAAAGAAAAAAAAAATGTAAATATTTCTGGAGGCATTCAAAGAGGTATTCCTGATAGAATCTTTGGAAGAATTCCTGATAATTTGGAGGAAATTCTGAACAAATCCCTAATGGAATTCCTAAGAAAAGGAGTGCTAGGTAAAATCCCCGAAGAAATTTTACAGGAGTTCCTAGAGGAATCCTTTGATGTATCTCATAGGAAATCCCTGAAAAAAAATTTGCCAGAATTTACCAAACAATTTCTGGAGAAAATCCTGGAGAAATTCAAAAATAATTCTTGAAAGAGTATCAGGGGTAATCCCTAAAAATATTGCTGAGGGATGTTTTGCAGATATTCCTCAACGAATTCTTGGAGATATTCAGATTCTTCAAAGCCTCGAAAACCTCCTAAACTCACCTGCGATCGAATTAAATAAGGCCGATATCGTCCACAAGACCAAGGACCATATAGGACCGTCGTTCGTCTCCTCTGAGCAATTTTCTGGATACGATACTGCAAATTATATGAAATATTACATGTAGGTCTATTATTTGATTTTATAAAATTAGTTAACTGAGAGATTATTGATCTATTGAACATAATTTGCAAGCAACCTTATACAGAAAACCAAGCTGTAGTAGGATAGACGGTCACTAATTTTGTGAGATATTTCATCCTGCTGCTCCAACAGTTCACGCTGAGCATTAGTGCGATACCTAAATTACTTTATTTAACCTAAGAATTCACCTCGCTCGTGCTGTGTATCACGGGCGAGGTTTACTTGGTAGTGTTGTACTTTTACAACGGCGTGAATGGCACGTCATAAATTCTACTCTCCCTTGTCCACCTCTATGTAATTAATAGACGACCTAAAACCCTTCAAAATGCATCAAAAGTTTCACGTCATAGGCGAAAAATGCATAAATTGAGTCCTCGCTGCACGCGCAAGCGCACCCCCTATCTGCTCTGCACCGTAGCTCAGCTACTAGTGCGAGGAATTTAAAAGGATCAGTCTTTATGAACACACTTTCGCTACTGCGGTGGTCGTGCGGCGACCGCACTAAATCTATTTATGCGACGAACGGACGAACGAATAGAGTTATCAGCCGATATTTTTTTTGATATTTTTGCTCTTTGAAGCACAACTTTCAACATGATATTGTGACGAATCTACAAGAGATACACTTTTGCTCTCAAAGACACTTTGGTAGCTAACAAGTTAATGCATATTTTGTAGAAGAAGTTTTTTAACATTAATTACGATAATTTTAATAAAATTCATAAAAATACGTCGAAAAATGCTGATTTTTCCGTCACTTTTTGCAAACTTTTCGTAATTTGAGCCTTTGAATCATTTTCTACAAAAATCACGTCCAAGAAACTAAGATGGATTAGATCATAAGCTTTCGATTCATGCGCTGAGATTAAATGTATGACGCATAGTTAATTAGATATGAGGTTCCAAAGATAAACAAGTTGAAAATCTTAAAATCGTGAATAACTCACTTAGCAGTGACTTGCGACTCTATGTTCCATGGGCACTTTTTCATATCTCATGAAGACCTATCTACCCTCAAATTATTAAAAACATGGAACCAAACACCGTGTATATGACTTCATTAACTTTCTTCAAAATGAGATGTTATGTGAAACGTCAGTAGTGCATTATGAACACTTGTTTGAGCCTACTTGATGATTTGAGATTTATGCATGTTATTGTTACGTCTTAAATACGTTGATTAAACAAACTATACAAACGCTTCAGATGCCACGGATGCATAGTAGAAATTTGACTGGGCAACATTGACGATCAGTCGTTTTGATTTATGCAGTCCAAATGTTAATTTGAGAAGTGAGCGCACCAAAGACATTGTGGTTATCCACAAGTAGTGTGTTATCCAGGGTAGTTCGGTTGATATTAGTGTGGATATTATTTAGTAGGCAAATTTTCATTGAAAGTTTAGAATGAAACATCCGAACATTTTTTGACGGCACTGCAGGCTTCACGAGGAAGACGCCATATTGTGTTTCTGATATTGGGAATTGATCTGCTGAAAAATTCTATGAAGGCACGCATATTTTTAGGATATTTTGTTTTGTATTTCGATTTCATGTAAGGCGCATGAATTTACAATTAATAAAATTGTGCATTTCACAATAAATCTAGAGCAGCACACAGTTTGAGTATACTATTGAAAATCAACAGAAAGACAGTTAATAATCATCGATTATTAAAGTTTGATAACACGATTGCTGATCGGTTGCCAACTGCGCTAAACATTACTCTCAAATGGTGTACAAAAAAGGGGTAAAACGTAAACCCTTCAAAAACTATTATCGTGCCTTTTTCCAGAAGGAAAGAGGTAAAGCTTACACAGCCTTCTTTGAATGGAGTACAAATTGAATTTTCGGAAGAAGTTAAACACCTTGGGGTTACTTTGGATAAGAAATTGAAGTGGAACTCTTATCTGAACAAAGTCCTAAGTAAGGGTACCAATGCCCTATGGGTCTGCAATTAGGGGGTGACCCATTTCGCATAAAGACGTTTCGCATAAGGACGTTTCGCATACGGACGTTTGGCATAATGGACGTTTCGCATAAAGCAGTTTCATATAAGAACAGGTAGCATTTTAAAGAAGGCATATAATTCTCTTTATGCCAAACGTCCATTATGCGAAACGTCCACCCATAAAATTATGCGAAACGTCCTTATGCGAAACGTCTTTATGCGAAACGTCCCTCCCCCCTGCAATTAAGCCCTAGGAAAAACTTGGGGACTGTGACCCAATATGGTAAACTGGATTTATTCAGCAATAGTGCGACCAAAAATTACTTAAGCATCACTGGTATGGTGGCCCAAGACAAATGAGGTAACCGCTCAGAAGAAGCTGGCTAAGTTGTAAAGACTTGCTTGTATAGTATATCAATGACAGGGGCAATAAAAAGTACACCATCGATTGCCTTGGATGCCCTTCTTAATATACTGCCTTTGTATCAATTCATTAGGCTGCAAGCAGCAAAAAATGCCTTGCAGTTTATTCGTTATAATAAAATACTCGATGGTTATTTGATAGGACTAGAGTGTCCATTTCCCGACCGTTTTGCTTGTCCCGGGATTCGGGACAAAAATGGATGCCTATCCCGGGAAATCCCGGGATCCCGGGATTTCTCAGATTTTCCATAAAACCAGTATTTTTAGTTGAAATTCAAGTATAATTTCAACTATACAACATTCCAACAATAAAATATGAGGAGAAAGTAATTTTTAAAGATAAATGGTTAACTGTATCATATTGTAATTCATATATAACTTCATCAGGTAACTAAACAAAAAAAAATACCTTGACTAAAACGAGATTGCTGGGAATTTTTTTCAAATTCTCTATTATATAAATCTCGCATATCTGCAGTGATCAATTTCTCTTCGTCAATTTTCTCTTTGCATTATTACATGAAATTCAATCGATTTTCGAAACACGATGCACACGATGAAAAATGATGAGAACTTTCTACTGAGTCAAAAATAGCAGTCGGAAACAGTCGCCCGGCCACGAAATTAGCGGAAGATAAAATCGATAAAGAAAAATCAATCACTACAGTTCCGCCCTTATGATACTGAACGCGAGAAATGAATGTGTGATAAGCATCTAAGTCATAAAATTAAAACAACTTGCTTCATATATTCAGAAAGTAATCTAAACTTTGCAGAGCTTACTTACTTTTACTTTTGCTGGCGCTACGTCCTTCAAGACATGACCTGCGCCACAATGTTACGCCAACTAACTCGGTCCATGGCTGCTATCCTCCAATTTCTCGATCGCCCCACACTTCCAAGATCCTGCTCCACTTGGTCAAACCACCTAGCTCGTTGCGCTCCTCTTCGTCTTGTACCGGCCGGATTTGAGGTGAACACCATTTTTGCGGGATTGTTGTCCGGCATTCTCACAACGTGTCCCGCCCATCGTACCCTTCCAGCTTTGGCGACTTTCTGGATACTGGGTTCACCGTAGAGTTGCGCAAGCTCGTGGTTCATTCTTCTCCTCCATACGCTGTTCTCACATACTCCGCCGAAGATCGTCCTAAGCACACGTCGTTCAAAAACTCCTAGCGCTTGCAGATCCTCTTCGAGCATTGTCCACGTCTCATGCCCGTAGAGGACTACCGGTCTTATTAGCGTCTTGTACATGGTACACTTAGTACGGAAGTGAAGTTTACCAGACCGCAAGGTCTTGTGGAGTCCGTAGTAAGCACGACTTCCGGCAATGATACGTCTTCGAATTTCTCTGCTGCAGTTGTTATCCGACGTTATCAATGACAAACTTTGCAGAGCTATTTGGGCCCATTAACAAATTTCATAACGCTGAAGGGGGTGGGTGGGTGTCCTTACAATGTTACGGCTCATACAAAAATTGAAGAATATTCATACAAAAAGCATTACATGGGGGTGAGTGGGTGTCCAAAATGATCATTTTCAGCGGTATGAAATATGGGAATCAGCCCTTTTATGTAATAAAGCTTGAGTCTGAAGAAAAATATCATTGTTTTGTATTTAGACCTAGTGGCATTCAATGAATTTTGCATTCATTTCGGGAATCCCGGGATTCCCGGGACGGCAGATCGTATATCCCGGGAAACGGGAAATCCCGAAATTTATCAAATCCCGGGATTTTTTGTCCCGGGATGTCCCGGGATGGACACTCTAGATAGGACACATGATCATCAAGGAATTCAATTTGGATTCAGATATGAAAACAATAGAAGATTGGATGAAAACGAATTCCAACAATTATGTTTCCCTCAAAGTGGTTAAACCAAGCCGCTATAATTGGGATTCTGGTGGGCCAGACGGGTCGAAGATGGGCGACAACACCGGAGCTGGAGTTTTCGGCCCTCTTATCACCAAGGTAATCGCTACGAGGCGCAGTCGTACTGTGTTCCAAGCTGAAATACAAGCCCTCATTGACTGTACAAATGTTTGTCTCAAAAGAAACTATAGGTTTGCAAAGATCTGTATTTTCTCGGGCAGTCAAGCAGCTTTGAGTGCTCTAAAGGCATTCACATTTAGATCAAAGTTAGTGTGGGATTGCATTATTTCTCTGAAGCAATTGGCCAGTAGGAACGAAGTTACATTGTACTGGGTTCCCGGCCATTGTGGAATTGAGGGGAATGAAATCGCCGACAATCTAGCAAGACAGGGTGCAGCTTCGAGCTTTGTCGGCCCTGAACCGTTCTGTGGTGTTCCTGAGTGCACTCTCAGGATGAAATTGAAAAATTGGGAAATGACCATGGTAGAATCCAATTGGAACGCCACGGAGGTGGTAGGTCATTTGGCATAAAGTCGTTTGGCATAATGAGTCTGAAACCAAGTATTTCTTAGGATGACATTCGTTTTTACGTTTCTAATGAATCTTTCTGATTACATTAGGCTTATTTAGGAGCCAATTGATACAAAATGACACTTTATTCAACAATCATGTGGTCTTGAATAAACTAAAGCATATTAAGAATGTTTCTACCATTTTTTTTTATAATTTATCCAGGAATTACCCTTCTTTTAAATATTAATTCTTCTTTTGAGTTCCGCTATTGGAATGAATTTTTGCACTGGAGAATTTGTTATATTTAGTACAAATTTACTCTTCTTTCAAACAATATATTTTTTTTTTCTAAATGTGATGTAACCTTAATTATAGGTATAAAGACTATTGATTTAAAATTTGAATAAATTTCACCTTCTTTTATACATGGGCTGTTTTTTGGAGATATATATTTTAGATATTTTTTTGTTTCCAACTGACAGAAGAGTGGCAATCGATAAATTGATATGCTCAAATTATTGGCGAAAAGAGAAATCGATTACTGTAGTAACTTCACTTGTGCTACTTTTCCCCGAACGTCGTTTCCCTGAACGCTAGTTCCCCGAATGCCAGTTCCCTGAATATATCGTTTCTCCGATTTGCCCACTTCCCCGAAAAGTTTTTAGCACTCATAATTGTGGTAACTTCATACATTTCAGGGTGGTGAACGAATTAACCATCTAATATGCACCCTTCTTTATTTGATTTGCGGTTCTTTCGAGTTTTACAGTCCTCAGCATTTTTGCCAACATGTGTTTAGCCGAGAATGCCAGAATACCTCCTTCTTTTGATTGCCTATCGTTTTTTCTCGTTCACTATCCAGCCACTGAAGATTATTTAAATTTCACCTGAGAACTGGCATTCGAGGAACCGATAATTCATAACGCCTTTTATATGTCTTTTGGTTTTATTATGCCGCAATTATTGTTGGCGTCCAATCTTCTATTGGTTTAATCATAGATTTTGCCTTCTTTTAAAAATAGGCTGTTCTTTATATTTATACTGTTTTAAATTTTGTTATTTATCAAAGCTAACTTTCAACCATTTTAATATTTTGCAAACACATGATCTCCTTTCGAGATATGCTGGAAAAAAATTCATAACATAACAGACGGTGTTTTTGACGTACACTTCCAAAATTAAAGTTTAAGGGCCGTTCATTAAAGAAAGTGGACACCTGATTGCTAACATTTTGGTGTGAAAATTCCAAGGAAAAAATTCAAATTTTGTTTCAGTGTGTACTTAAGTGTTTATTTTGACAGCAGAAGAAAGTTGACATCAAACAGTTGTAAATTCCAAGCGATAGGTCGGTTTAACATGGCGCCACGCAGATTTATTCTGCACAAATGGTGTTCAGAAAAGCTGTCGTTCCGAGGTTTGGCTTAAATCGCGAAGTGTCCAAATTCCAATTTTTCAACACTGTATCAAAAACAGATGCTTATGATAACGTGCAATACATCCGAACAGAAAAATTTGGGAAAAAAAAATTTATGGCGAGCAAATTGCTCCTGCGATATGGAAAGTACTACATTTTTCACAACGGGTTCAATCAACGGCGAAAATTACAGAACTGAATGCATTTAAAAACGTCTTCTGCCCATCTACCGAAAGTATAACAAGCCTCCATTGTTTTGGCCAGGCCTGGCATCAACTCACTATGCTTCAGCTACTTTGGAGATGATCAAGAAGGAAAAAGTCGAATTTGTTGAAACATGGCAGATTCTACCGAATTGCCCATAACTACGCCCCATTTGGAAATATTGGGCAATAATCAAACAACATCTTAAGAAGGATGGAAGATAAGCAAGTTCCATGGATTTTCTTAAGAAAATGTGGTAAGCAACACAAAGAAAAGTTACGAAGAAAGTTGTGCTGAATCCGATGGGAGGCATCAAGAGAAAAGTTAGAGCATTATCCAGGAATGCTCAATAAATGTTCAAAATTATGTGAATTTGGTCGAGATTACTTTGATTTCCATGTATTTCAAGAGAACTCATGAATTTGTTCGAAAATAAACAAATTGCTTTAAAAAATACGTGTCCACTTTCTTAAATGAACAGTCCTTATATTGAATCGTTCAAAAGTTTTGCTATACATATTTACTTTTTAAAATGTGTTGTTCATTTCAGTTATCCTGTGGGAAGATTTTTTTACGTTAGGGCCTTAAATGTTTTAAACGAAAAATAATCTGCTCACGTACATAGGCTGTTTATGCGAGATCAAACAGCTGCAATATTAGATCTTTAGATTAGAGATCACTGTGAAATTTGTTTGCCAATTTAATATTTTCAAATATATTTATCGCAACAAGCTCAAGGATATTTACTCTAAGTCCTGGGATGTAGAGAAAATTATTATTTTGAAGAAATCTTCCACCAGACCCGTCACGAGTTTTATTTAGTTATGCTCTCTAATGTCACAACAATTTTTGAAAAATATCTGAACGAACACCACGCTTATTGAGAACATACTAAAAATTTTTGCTATGGGTTCGGTGGTGTTGATCTCGGTAAAAGTTTCAAAAGTGCCGATATTCATTCTAAGTAAATCATTATGCCAAACGGCCATTATGCCAAATGACCATTATGCCAAACGGTCATTATGCCAAACGACTTTATGCCAAACGGGGTACAATCCGCCACGGATACATCCAAGCAAGCGAAAAGATTCATAAAACCCCAGTCTAGCTAAAGCCCGGGCTATACTGAATCTTAATAAAGTAAATCTCTAGGGTAATAACTGGCCTGATGACCGGTCACTGCCCAAGTAGGTATTCTATTCTATTCTATTCTATTCTATTCTATTCTATTCTATTCTATTCTATTCTATTCTATTCTATTCTATTCTATTCTATTCTATTCTATTCTATTCTAAGCGCTTGCACAGCCAATATTGAAGAGCATCCTGAAAATACTAAAATTTCTTATAGTATTTTCTTGTCAGCATTAATATGTGCAGCATATCGGTGATATGATACAAATATTAAAATGGCCTGGGAGGGAGGTACCGATACTACACACGAAATATAGGACAACGTTATTTTGAACTGCAAGATAACTCCAGTATGCCAACAACAATCAAGGCAGGCTTCGAGGAAATCGGTAGTTTCCTTGTGTTGTGCACCTTCGATCTTTCCTGACAAACATGAAAAAAGGTCCACAGTTTTCTATGCACTAAATATTCATTTTCATTGGAAAAAGTAGAACGATGCGTTTTTCAATGCTTTATGTTCAATCAGATTAAATGGTGCTCACGTGACATTACTTGCATTTTTATTCGAATTTTATCACTTTTGAAGAAATACGAAAATGTGTTTTAATCAGTTACGCGCTTTTTTCATGTTAGTCCAATGTTTGAGATCTGGGCTCACAGTGACAGTTCTTGACAGCGGAATCTCGGCTCACTATGACGTACAGAAATTTTGAATTGGTTTCTCCCTCCCAGAAAATGGCCAGGCTCACTGTGCAGACTTGGGTTTGAAGATAACTCAAATGTTAACGGCGATCAGATTATCCACTTATGAATAATATGATAGATGTAAGTGTTTGAATTGTTTAAAGGAAGAAACGGGGACAACCGTACCAACCGTCTCATTTCAGGGGAAAAGTTTAAATCATTGGGAGTTGCGTTGCTAAGAATGTTAATGTACACTCCATTGTTGTGGGTGCTCTTCTTTCAGGGATGGGACACAGGTATTTCTCCCTTATGTCCTGGCTCGGAAGCCTAGGTTAAAGCGCCATTACTCGCTCTCTGAAACGAGAAGAAAATATTAAGCTTAACTCCCTACCCCTCTTTTTATTTTACAAACCGTATCGTGACAAAGCACATAATTATCCACAAATTGTAATAGAATTCAGATTAGTACTCCGTCATTATATATTCTGACTAAATCAAGTGATTGATTCTGAGGCAGAACGGACCATGTTTGTTAATGACTTCAGAGAAATATGCAACAGTTGATATTGTTATTATTATGTTTCCTGAAGCATACAAATTAAAATATAATGAAAAAGATCAGAGTTTATAGAACCCTTTGCATATAATTACGAGACTTGAAAAAGCTAATTATTTAATAAGCAAACAATCCTTCTATTAGAGAACAAATATAAAAGATCTCACCGAATCGAAAGCTATAAAATGGTTGTGTCCGATCTAGCATGACAAACATCAAGTATTCGGGGGACCAATCGGCTTGAAGTGTTTTCAAAAGTTACTTCCAGGTTTACACTAGTTTTTCACTTTTGAATCTTGATGATTTCACATGGCAATAAGCGTTCAATCGACGGAACGGAACGTCAGTATAAATTAGAACAATCTCACCAAGTTAGTTGGAACCCCATGCAGTGATGGAAAGTGGCGAACGCTTCATCTGAACTGGAACAAAAACAAAACCAAACGCTCCCGAGCGTCAGAGCGCTGGCTTACTCGCATCTGTCGACTCCCGAGTAACTGAAGCAAAAAGTGATTCGCGAACGTGTTCGGAGCTGCTCAGAGTCATATTGTGCATTTAGGAAAAAAGCTGCTTACCCTCCGAGATTTATGGTTTTCAAGGGCTTTTGACTACAACCTAGTAGTTTACTATCGATATGATGGTTATATAATTAATTTGTCTGTCAAAACCATAATAAATCACACCTTGCTCGATTACTCGCGAGTAAACGCTCGCGAGCTTGTTGCTACTTCTTTTGACATGTTCTCACGAGCAGACGGGTGCGGGCTTACTCACACCTAGCCAGATCCCGAGTCTGTGATGTTTGTTATGCGTTGGTATACACTCGTGAGCTGATTCGTGATGCGAACTTTTCCAGCACTGACCCCATGCAGATTTGTAACACTAGATGAACTGGATGAACTCTCCGATGATCAATGATGGTTTGATTTTTCTTAAGGTTTCCAATTTACACTATATGCTATACTGCACTCGCGAAACATTTCATTAATGATTGTGTTTACTTCACGCAAAATTTAAAAACATTGAGATTTCTTACGCGCCAAACAATTATTTTTTTATACAGAAAATGGGCACAAAAATGTGTTACGTAAATAATGAACAGTCCCTTAATGGTAGGAAATGTAGATCTAAAACTGCAAAATATTAATGTTGCATTTATTTTCTTCCGGATATCCTGTAATGTAGTTACAACCCACGCGATTCAACAAGGCGTCACAATGTCACATATATGCTTATATGCAAATCGCACGATGAACGCCTCACGCCCCGCTTGACGCGCCGCGTTACTATGTCGTCGGCCTACAGCTTTAGGCTGCTCCACTTCTAACACCACATTTCGTCGTTGTCATGACAACATAATGCTTGATGCGCTAAGTTTCACGCACACACACTTACTGATCCGAAGTACCCATCGCTTCCAGAAAATTCAATGCTCACTTTAACCACATGATTTTACATAAATTCTTGAATAAAACGACCATATTACGAAATATTTATTAAATGCTTTAAATGTCAACTGACTGCAATTCATTCAACACCATTGAACCCCATTAAAACAACATCTTTCAAGCTTCAAATAAAGAAACCCCTCACTTCACTCCACCCACACGACAACTGATAATGCCAGATTTTTTTTTCACTTCACATCGGCCAAGCCATTACAAAATTGATCAAACACCTCGAAAAATACCATAGTTTCACAATTTTTCACTATACTCTATGAAAATTCATTCTTATATCCACTGACACGTACTATCCGCTACTTTTCTTTTTTAGAAACTTCTTCCATATTATCGAGAACAATGCATTTAAAAGAGGAACCGCTTTCGCGCTTCGCCGCCTGAACACCCCTCTGATCACTATCTCGTTATTAGTAAGATTCTCGCACGGTTGTCTACCGTGGCGAACACAAAAGTTCAGCGACCGTTGCGTTTCAATATTCAGCGGTTATCAACAGACGGTGTTGCAGTTGAATACCGTCGAAAGCTTGATAAGCCCATAGGGGGAACCAATGTAGACGGCAACCTTAACAATCTGTGGGAGTTTATCCACTCACGGAACGGAACGTCGTTCAAATAACAAAAGCGTCGATGATTTGAACCACGAGCATAATATTCTATTTAGCATATTATTGTTTTCCTTTGATGTAGATTATTAACACGCATTTCACAACTAAACATACAATTACAGCTTTGTAATTCATAATTTTCAATCATATTTCAATAATTCCACGCACAGCGTAAAAAACAATCTGCAAACTCAGGACGGTCCTGAACATTGTAGTTCACTCTGCACTTTTAATCACCTCGCGACGCAATACAAATACGGCTAGATTAATAAAATTATACACCTGTATCAGCCATTTCGCGATTCCACCAGTCGAAATGAAAATTTACACGAAGCGAAAAAAATACGACCGAAAACTTGAAACACGTTAGCTTGCGCTCGTGGCTTGCTGCGATCCCCGGTCACCGCCCAAGTCATCTTAAAAATATAGGAAAAGTCCTATCTTCTGAGTGTCGTTTTTGTCAAGACGAAAACGAAACTGCTGAGCATTTACTCTGCAACTGCGGAACACTGCTTAATCAAAGAATGTTAACATTTGGAAAAGGGTACAGATGAGGAAAAAAAATACCTGACACTTTTCAGATAAGAATTGGCGTTTGGCTAAACTAATGAAAACCACTGTAGCACCGAAGATTTCCCGCAAGTTGCAGATGAAAAAAATCAGAACGTTATGTCGTGAATAGTCGAAAGATTTGTGCTTTCGTGTTTCTCATCCTTGCAGGAAATGGGTTACGAAGAAGTTCGATGAAGGAAAAATGACTTTGCAGCTGACTGCAAGTTGAGAATTCAATTGGACTGGGCAAAGAAAAAACCGACTTCGGATCAACAAATTCAATATGATGTCATGTTCAATTTGATGTCTTTAAAACTATTTTATACTTTGGGTGTTGTAATGATGCTCTAGCTCGAGGTCAGTGCTCATATAAATTTATTTACGAAATCATTCATTGAAATACAATTTTTTCTGTTCGGAATATGAATCAAGAAGGTAAATAAGAATAGCTGTACTACAATAAACTGGGCAGTTTGTAGATACCAATTAAATTGAAAAGGATGATAAAACCACTGTTCACAAGTGAAACTCAACAGAAAAATTATGTTTCAAACATGCAAGTGAACAAAGCACCGATGCTCTACACGCAAAGAACAGGACCAAAGCATAAAAGCTCTCCTGCTGACATGCCTGCAATGAAAATGAATGGATTTCCTGGAAAGGTTTACCCACTTGACGTTTCATTTGATGTCTCATTTCACCAAAATCGGACATCCCCCGTCGTCATCCCACGTCCTGATAAATATTCGCGCAATCAATTGTGCCGAGCTACCGGCGCAATAATTCATCGGTTTTTAGTCTATTCCCCAAAGAACGAAATTTATGAAAGCTGCGTTGACCCGGTTCAAAGAGATGGAAAGAGCGCGCTCAGTGTCAAGCGCGATTTCATAAATAGCACTATTATGCAAATTCGGGCTGGGGAGCATGTGCTTTCGGTAGGAATGCAAATTTCTCCGCCATTGTCGTGGCAGTTCATCAGTTTCGGGTTGGGAATTGGGACATGGTGAATCGATTTGTCACCGGTTGAGTTACTGTTACTCTGTGATTCGTTGCTAAATGAGAACATGGAGATATAAATTAGTATCATTGATTCCCGCGACAATGATACGATTGATCAGAGAAAAATTGAACATCCCTTGTTCTGTGAGGGACGATGTTGTAGAAAGGAATGATATGAGTAAAGTGACATAAGTGCTTAAAGGCCCAAACGCAATGATAGCGGAACGGCAACGGAAAGCGGAACCGGTTCGCCAGCATGAACTATAACATGCTATCCGACTTAGTGTTGGTTCACTTTCATTCGTTAACAGCTCAGTCGAGATGATGTGGTTCATGCTGGTGAACCGGTTCCGCATTCCGTTGCCGCTCCGCTAACATTGCGTTTGGGGCTTAAGGCCCAAACGCAATGATAGCGGAACGGCAACGGAATGCGGAACCGGTTCGCCAGCGTGAACTACAACGAGCTTGTCGATTCAGTGTTGGTTCAATTTCATTCGTTGTCAGCTCAGTCGAGATGGTGTGATTCATACTGGCGAACCGGTTCCGCATTCCGTTGCCGTTCCGCTATCATTGCGTTTGGGCCTTTAAGGCATTGAGGTGGATCCTATTTGAGCTTGAGCAATAATTCGGTGTGCATATTGAAGTAGGCTATGTCAGTTTTTAAAACTTCGTTTCAAAGCTTTTGCTAAACGTGGCAAAATAGAAAAAAGGAAAATTAAGGCTAAGTAGCCCGACATTCGTTTTGGCAACTTTGATGACTTTGCAGCCTGCAATTTCAAAGTGAAAAAACTCAGTCTCAGTAGTTTATATTGACTTGAAAAAGTATCACTGTACGCGCTAACATGCATAAACTACAGTAGCGTAGCTAGGGGGGTGCGGTGGGTGCGGTCCGCACCGGGCCCCGATCTGATAGGGGCCCCAAAATCACAATGAAGATTTCTCATAGCATTAAAAGTTCAATATAATTTGTAGGATGACAATTTGTAAGATCCCAAAAAGAAAATGAGTATGCAAGCATAAGTTTAGGTGAAGACTTGGATCAACGATGCACAGGGGCCCCTTTATTATCCCTTATTTTTATATTTTAGAGCTAGGTTCATAGTGAGCCGAGGGCCCCAGGGACCGTGACTGTGGGCCCCCATATTTCAGGGGTCTTCACAAATATTTGTTTTGTGTGTTATTTTCCTTGTTGTTGTTTAATCGATTGTAGGCATGAGAGAACCTTTAATAGCTAAACACGATCCTGTTGTAGGTACCGTAAAATCGGGTGAAATTGATCAGTTGGATGAATTATTATTATAGCTTTATTAAGGAGATTTTCAGCCCTAGGCTGGTTCATCTCCGTCAGTTGGATGAAATTGGAGCATAAATATCAATGAAATCAGCAATGAATGAACGTTGTTTGTCGTAACTATTGTCAAATTGTATGTTGTGAATGTTTATTTCTATGATAATAATGTTAAATTTCAAAATCATGTACTGTACAGTATTGAAAAACATTCATGAACTTCTGGTTCTAAACAAGGATTTGAACATGGTATAAATCTGAAACTTTGTAGGGATGCTTAAAATATATCCCCAAACTAGATTTCATAATCAAAAGTCGTAACCATTCGCTGATTCGGTTAAGGAGATTGGGCAAAAATGTATCGGGTTTGGTCCCGGAATGTACACGGATGATTCATATATCATTTGAAAGGTCTAAATGATACAAGAAAAAGTTGATATGGGGCCAAAAATATTCGTCGTGGGAGAAAAAAGTTATGTAAGCTGGAAAGATGTGAAAAGAGGTATATTTTGAACAGTTTTCTATTAAATAATATTTTCTTGCGCAAATGTTTTGAATTCGTGCGTATGTTTGTACTTATGCATGTTTTTATTTTTCCCCGTTTATATTTTTCAAATATTGTGATTTGACACAGATTTCAGGACGTTTTGTATTGCTGCAATGTTAATATTGAAAACATACGGAGATAAAATAATAAGGATATAGGTATGTGCGTTTAACAAACACGTCGCTTTAGGTAACAGTTGGACACAAATATCAAATCGTATTATCCTAATTCAGTGTTCTAGTAATATGTTTGTATAAACCAGCGGTTCATGTACTCAGGAACGAATTTCCACACTATATCCGTTTTAACATTACAGTGATTGCGTTGTTGGATTCTGTTCTACGCTGGTGGAAATACCTCGCTTGTAGAACACAGCTTAAGCGTGCTGGAAATCTGCGCGACAGTTACCACACTTCTATCTTTGATATCAATAACATTATACTGTCATGCTATTGCTTCTCACAGAAGGGATTCATTGGAACTGGAAGTAACTGTAGTGTTTGACTGTTTGCTGTGAACAAACTGCCAATAATCCGAGCAGAACCATTTCTGTTTGCTATCAATGTCACTTCCATTGGCGACGCCTAAGCACATGTACCTCCACAAATGCTTCGCTAAGATCGCTAAATACTCATGAGGATGTCGATAATGTGAATGTACAGAAATAATCACACTTGAGCTGGGAACAGCTTTCATCGTGATGAACGACATGAAAAAACATGAAATAGGATGGTGGTCAATCAACAAAAGAATGTGCAGGTTGAGGATCAACGGTCGATCAACGGCACTGATGATGACAAAGATGCAACTGGAACGCAAGTGGGCCTACCACCCAAGCTTCCACGTCAAGATCATCATGAGAGATTAGAATGCCAAGATTAGGAATAGAGATGGACGATTGGGAAGATGAGTGCTCTCCGACTGGCGAACATGGATGTTTTGTTTTGCCACCTCCAAGAATATGGTCATTCGCAGCACCTACTTCCAAGATAATCTTCCGTACTAATATAACTGGCGATCACCACTGCAAACGGACCCGAATAGATCAGGTATTGATGGATGCATTGCACATCTCCGACTTAATCAACGTCAGAATCTATCGTGATGCTTACATTTAGCCTACCCTCTACCTGATAGTAAGAAAACTGCGCTTAAAACTCCCTCTCATTAACGATGAACGGTACCGACGCCAGTCAGCGTGACCTTCAGCGATTGAAGTAGAAGGGTTTCGCCACAGCATCGCTCCACATCTCGAGCAATCGTTACCGGATTTGGTTTTGCTGGCTGAAACCCTTCTTGGTTGTTCTTCTACAGTAAAAGTAGCCATCAACCCACAGGTATAATCATTGTGCGTTGATTAGTTTGCTCCACGACTTTCGTATACCAACTCGTAAAACGATAATGATTAACATTTTAACTTAAGACTGGTTTAGTGTCACAGGCATTCCTACATTATCCTGTAGGAGTACATATGACACTAAACATCCACGTATGCAGTATACAGCGTGAGTGATTTATATTAGCGAGCTAGATTGTCATTGTTTTAAACACATGAAATCCCAAAACTTCGCATATGTTACTGATAAGTTCAAATGAGCATTTCAATTCACATTTAACGCTTTTTAAGGCTGATAATGTTGTTCAATGAGGTTGAGCTGATGGTTTTATTGATCTCTTTGCAAAATTCGTTCTGGAGAAATATGTACTTTAGCTAAAACAATTACAGTCAGTTCTCTTATAAGACACCACACACTTTTCTTTCACCACTGTCTCCCAATTGTTTTTCATCGAATGAAGCTGACTTTTTTATTTGAAAACACAAGTCCTAATGTTACCTTATTGCGAGAAAAAAAAAGGATTGGTCGGTCAATAAACTGCAATTAGTTTAATGTGAGTACATATAGCAGGGTCTGGCAGAAAACTTAACTGAATATATGTACATACTTAATAACGATTTTAAAGTTATTACGGTCTAACATCATCATGTAATATTTTCATCTCTGAATCAAAGCTCTAATTCACTTCTTTAAAGCATAGAGCTTTTCATCACCATAGAGGTGCCGAAAAAAATATATGTTTTTATTTTAATCGATAAAAAATAAAGCAAAAAATAATAAAAAAAAAAACATAAAAAAATCCATCTCAAACCATGCGGAATAACTTTTTTCTCCCACGACGAATATTTTTGACCCCATACAAACTTGTTCTTGTCTCACTTAGATCTTTCAAATGAGATAGAGTCATCTGTGTACATTCCGGGCCCAGATTTGCCCAATCTCCTTTAATTGATTTTCGGTTAGATATCACGAAATACCTTAGGAAATTGCCTACATTTAGGCGTTGTACGCGTAATCATTTATTCTTAACTGTTAATTATTTCTATAAAAAAATGTATTATTAAGAACTTAGCAAGCATATTCGGATTCGTGGAATTCAAATTCAGTATGTAGAGTAGCTTCAAAAACTAATAATAATCGTTATGAAAAGTGATAAATTTCACCCTGATATGGGTTCCCCTATTTTTTTATTTCAGAGATGATTTTTAGCACAAAATCGATACATGAGCCAATAGGGTCACCGTCGTACTTGTTTTCCTGCATTTAGTTGTTTGACTTTATCAAAATTATAGTAAGCAGACAAGAAAAGCCGTGAAAAATCATCAATTTCACCCGAAATTACGGTACTTAAGTAGGCTCAGATACCAATTTTAAAGATGTTGAGCCTAATCACGGCTTTAAATTTAAAAATATTTATATCTCTTCATGAATTCTGATTTCTAATGAAATATACCCATGTTTGTTGGCCTCCAAAATCTGGCTTTTAACTTGTACACACTTTCTTACGAGCAGTTTAAAATGCATACAGAGACCTTCTAAATAGTATATACAGTTACAGGCTAAAGATGCACACTTTTCAGGTTTCAACATTTGAGGTAATTCCATGAATTTTGTACAATGAGTAAGCCAAAGATTTTGATTTTTATTTAATATAGATCGATGCAAATATTTATTTATTTTCTTTTATGTTTTAGACCACTTTGGAGCCTCAAGGCTGGGTAAAATATTTAAGGGACAAACAAATTGATATACAAAATAAGTTAATTTAACAAATTTCCGTTATATGTTTTTATTTTGAACAGCGACTGTGAATCGAAATTCCTTCAGGTATTATTTTTTTAAATCATCCGAAAGTATCTACCAGAAATCATCGAAATTTATTCTCAAGCGACTTTAAATAATTCATCATTATATTTCTTTAAAATTTGGCCTGGTAATTCATATGAGTATTTAACAAACATTTTTTTTATAACTGTATCCAGAGATTCGTCTAAGATTTTGTTTAAACTACGAGAAAATATTTCTATGATTTTTGTTTTTATTGTTTCAGGAATTTTTGCAGAAATTCTAAAAGGATTTCTTTAGAATCAACATTAGCAACAAACCCAGAGAACATTTTCCAGCGCTTACATGTAGAAACTCCGTAAAATATTCTAAGCAATGATACCAGGATCCTTTCCTTAGAACCACTTGAATATTGCTAGTAGCAATTTATCTGGCGATCCTAAATAGATGTTAATTCATTTAGAGACTTTTAAAAAAATTAACACGGAGATTCCAAAAAAATCTAACTGATTTTTACAGGGATCATTCTTAAAATATATCAAGGTTTCAACCACAAATTAAGTAAGACAGAAGGGATTTCTTGGTGTAGCGTTGGTGAATAAATTCTGTGATTTTCTCTAGTATTCCTTTGCCAATTACTTCAGGGGTTCTTCAACGAATTATTTTATTCATTTCAAATATACCCCTTGAGATTTATCTGAGGATTTCTTTTTTCTTGCATTCATCCTTGTAACTTTAATTCCTCAGATAACACTATTCGACAAAAAAAAGTTTTTGGATGGATCAGGGACGCGTTTATATGGGTCTTGAAGTGCAAGAAAAGTGTAGAAAGAGGCCGTTTTCAAATGATTTGTAGCACCCTTGGATTATTTTTTGACAAAGTTTGAAAATTTGGCATTTTTAATCACAAAATGTGTGATAAGCAAAATTTCAATGTCTTTTGAAATTAAATTATTCAACCATTGAAATTGTCAAATCAATATTTTTTAGCACTAGATGACTTCAGGGAAACGTGCACCATTTCAGGAGAATATTGGCATCAATTTTATACATGAATTTGGAATGTTAACGATCATTAAACAAACATATGAAGATGTGCACCATATAAATACTACTTTCTTTAAACTATTTCACACATCTGCTTCATTAGTTGTTATTGGTTCAAAAAGACGCTTTATTAGGATTCGATTCTTTGCTCCATTAGATAAAGCAAAGAGCAATGCAATCCAGTAACATTTTTGAATGACAAGAATACGACTACGGGAAATTGTTGTTTGTTATGTTTATATGGGCTGGTTGGTCTAATCAATTCTCAGCATAAATACAAAATTAGGAGGACACTGACATGTAAGTGGTCTTACATGAGCTAGTCGGTTTATCAGGAGCCGATGGTGAATTATGTGAAAAATGTGATAACATTGTTATTTGCGATTTCCAAAGATTTTGATAAATTACGAATAAGATTACCTATCGTGAGATTCATTTTTTATCAGATTATCCCCAGAAATTACAGACTAACGTAAAATAGCAACCAATAATTCAGTAATCAACATTTTCACATTTTTTGCGACACCATTTGACAGCCGCTTAGGCAAGCATGAGCTCTATTTGATTCAGCTTGTGCTCGATACTAATCATTTGTGAAAACTGATTTAGTGTTAACATGCTTGCTTCCTACTTGTACGATGAAACAATTTCTGGTTAAACCATGTCCGATATTTTTTTAGTTCTACAATTCACATTTTTTTCGGCAATTTTAATCAAACTTTCAAATGGAGTGTTAGTTTCTTGTTCAATGGGATGTTTTCTTCAATGGGTTTAGTTGTAAGAATATTGGAAACATAAAGAAGTCGACCATTGAGGTTAATTTCAAACTAGTTTCCCATATGGGGCCAAACGTTTCCATTTATGAACCCTCATTCTCATATCCTCTAAACAAGTAAAAATGGTTTTCGATTGAGTGAAGGAACAACTTAGCCATACATTTATGATAGCCATTTTTGCGAAACTTTACATAATGTCTGTTTTTCTTTCTTTAAACAGGAAGACATAGTAGAACTCATTTACCCATTTAGATTACCGTAAGGCGGGGTGACATTGGTCCATAAGGGTGACTTTGGGCCAATATTTTTACAGCAAACTAATGTCAGAACAATGAAAACAATATGTCAAGCTTAAAGAATACGTGATAAATAGCCAATAGATGGTCATACATTAGTTTTTTGACGTTCCTGCTAGCCATAAGATGCATCGAAAGAGGCGGTCAATGTCACCCCTAGGCCCAATGTCACCCCGCACGGCGGTATATCGAAATTATGTGAAATGTAGAACAAAAAATATCGGGAATGGTTCAACCAGAAATTATTTCATCTTACAAGTAAGAAGCAGGCATGATACCACTAAATCAGTTTTCAAAAATGAATAGTATGCACAAACTGAATCAAAAGGAGCTCATGCCGGCCTCAATCTACACTTTTCTTGCACTTCAAGACCCATATAAACGCGTCCCTGATCCATTAAAAAAAAAAAATTGTCGAACAGTGTAATTGTAAATCCTTTCGGATTCGCCCTTCATATTTTCCAGAGAGCCTTTCTTGAATTCGTCCATTACTACAAAGAGTTCTTCAAGTGATAAAAGCAGTTTTCTCCTTCAGATACTCCTTACCGATTCTACCAGTTTTTTATTTTATTTTTTTTATTATTCTTGCAAGATTTCTCTAAGACTTCTTTTATAAGGACTTTATAAAAATTCCAGAGTTCCTCGAAAATATTTTTACTTCAGAAGAATCTCTGCTTGTTATTTTTTCAATGTACAGTTTTGCTTCGAATTGCCAGACGCTTCGAAAGCCGGACACTATGATTATTTCTTACATTTTTCATACAGTAAATTTGAACTTTTCATACATATGCACAAAACTATTCTTCAACTTTAGTTGTATGTTATAGATGTAAAGGTATCGCTGTAGGCATCAATAATATCATATCAATAATATAATAATATCAACAAAAATAACAAAGTACCGATTCCTTACACATTTCATTGCATGTTGGACTGCATCTCACGGTTGGCATGAAGTGAGAGAATCGATTTTGCCCAAACTTCCTTTACATTTCTGGTAGCTTCAGAGTTTGTCACGACTCGACACTTTTGTGATTACTTATAGAAAACAATTCAAAATCCGGAAATGTTGAAATGATGAGTTGATTTTTATACAAAATATGCAAATATTTCGACAAAAAGAAGTGTCCGGAATTCGAATCAACTTAATAAGAGTGTCCAGATTTCAAAGCAAGACACACCTCTTGCTTTTGCATATTTAAACGTTTTTTGAATAAATAATCGTTATTTTTATTACACCATCCTAAATAATAAACATTTACCGTCGTAAAACATCACAGCACCTTATGAAAACAGATATCATTAATTATATAAATGATGTTGAAGTTAGTGCGGTGCTTAAGTGTCCGGATTTCGAGTCATAACGGTATATTTCAAAATTTTCTCTAAGAATACCTTTATGAGTTTCGCTGGGAATTCTTGAAATAATAATATCTTTAATAAAATCAAGCATTTTATCTTGATTGCATCCTAGATCTGCATCAAAAGCAACAACAAAAATCAGTGATTAGCGCAGGGATTTGTTCAGCGATTTCAACAGATACCGTTTTGATTCATATTACGGACATTTAAGGCCTCAGTGAAGTATAACCCAGCTTGGACCATACAAAATAAATCATTCTGTATGATTTTTTAGCGTTATCGAGCGTCGGAAGCCCTTAACTTTCGGATGGTGGGTAAAGAATACGCGTCCGCAACTTGAATAAATTTAAATAAATCAAAACGTGTGGCCTTTTCATGATTCTTATTCCGGTCGCTCCCTCACTTTTGCCTCATATTTCGGACGCTTTGATTCGAATTACGGACAGCTCATGATAATCATTAATGGATCAGTCAAATCATCAATTGAAATCGTTCAACCACTTAAGAGACGTCTAAGGTAGTTGGACATAATAAATTTGCAATGATATTCATGGAAAAAAAACGAGTTTCGAAAATTGGACGGCAAAAATTGAAACATTTCGTGTGAAATGTTTCCCATACAAACGAGAGTGTCCGGAATTTGAAGCTGTCCGTAATATGAATCAAAACGGTATTTACCTAAGAATTATTTCAAGATTTGTTTCACGAGTGTTTAAACAGTTCAACTAGGAATAATCATGAGCATACTACTAAATACAGTGCAACATAGAGACAGTTATCAAAAAATATCTTTAAATCCTTTTAAAAAGAAACATATAAAAACTTGTGTTTATATATATATATATATATATATATATATATATATATATATATATATATATATATATATATATATATATATATATATATATATATATATATATATATATATATATATATATATATATATATATATATATATATATATATATATATATATATATATATATATATATATATATATATATATATATATATATATATATATATATATATATATATATATATATATATATATATATATATATATATATATATATATATATATCATAGCATAAAAACTACTTCATGGTGGGAATCCTGGCTATACCCTCGAATGGGTGAATTTTTACCGGCAGAATATTTTTTGACATTTTAATCACGAAAATTTTTTCTAAATGTTAAACGTTTTCGAATGAAAGGCATATTTTGCAAACCTCTATTTGAGGGGCCCCCAAATCTACCTCCGCACCGGGCCACAAAAACTCCAGCTACGCCACTGATAAACTGTGCTGAAACTTTTTCAGCTATGTATGTCAGTGCTGATTTTCTTTGATTCAAAATCGTGAGATGGATTAACAACAATCATCAACAACGCGTACAAATTTCAATGACGGCTTACTGCGCCTCGTCATTAAAATTTGTACGCGTAGTTCATGTCACAATTTCAAATTAATAAAACTCAATTGGTATTGAAATGACGGAGCTGAAAAAGTATCAGCATACATTCAGCATGGGAGCGTATATAGTTATATTTTTCTGTATCAATGTCAATTATTAGTACTGAGTTTTATAACTTTTAAATTATGATCAGAATTGCCAACATGGCTGCCAAAACGAATAGTGGGCTTCTTCTTCTTCTTTTTCTTCTTGGCATTAACGTCCCAACTGAGACAGAACCTGCTTCTCAGCTTAGTGTTCTTATGAGCACTTCTACAGTTATTAACTGAGAGCTTTCTTTGCCAAAGTTGCCATTTTCGCAATCGTATATCGAGTGGCTGGTACGATGATACTCTATGCTCAACGAAATTTCCATTATGAAAAGATCCTGAACCGACTGGGAATCGAACCCAGACACCTTCAGCATGGCTTTGCTTTTTAGCCGCGGACTCTACCCTCTCGGCTAACGAAGGTCTCTTGTCTAATACATAGAATCTAGATATAAAAAATCAATGCAATGTTTGGAATAATACTAATAAGGAATTAAAAAAAAAAACTTACATTCTTTTGACAACTGTGTGGATTGTAAAACTCGAATCAATCAATCCCACGTTTTGCTGAATAAAATAAGTCCAAGAAGCAATCAAAACCTCATTCATCTTCTGAAAATTCGAACCGTTTCCGTGGTAGAAAACAGTCGTACGTAGGAAGCACTTTCTGCTTCGCACATTTATTTACCATCTCACGGATTAAAATTCCGCCCAACACTTCCGGTGTGATGGCGTGCGGAAATCCTGTCTCGCTCATTCCCTGCGCCGATTCGGCGGGTGGGTTGCATTTTAATTGGAATCCGCCCCAGAGGGTGCCATTTCAATTTTATATGCGAATCGGTAACATTCGTCTGAATAATTTAACCGGGATTCCTGGAGTTGAAAACAGGATATCACGACAATTCGTCATATTTTACAAATTCGGATATGGAAATATATCGGTTTTCGGGTGAAACAGAGGTACGATCCGAATCCGAAAAACCCTTTCCGCTTTCTGTAGATTTGCGCGATTGTCCTATGTCAAAATTATATAGCAGCGTAATTCCAGGATAATTTGTTCACCGATGTCGTTTATGCAAATAGGGACGAATCGCAGCAGCTCGACATAAATCGAGCCGAATTGAACTCACCGACACATTCATTCAGCTGTAACGTGATTTTAGACATTGAAATATCTAACTAACCAAGCGGAGGCACGGTGAAGATTTGCAAACAAACAGGGATTCAACAAATACCAATATCAGCGATTCTGCAGTAATGTTGCATTGGATTCGAGAGGATTAGTACAAAGGCGACCAAATGTCTGACATAAGTCTTCTCTTAGACACAAACAAGCTAGGAACCATTGACGTAGACAAAGGGGGGCACGGGGGGGCCACGTGCCCCCCCAAACTCCAAATCAAAAATTTGTTCATACACGGTTTTGATCACTTCACTGCACTGAACTGAACTGAACTTATGTTTCATAATATATAAATATTATTGATGATTGTTTAGGCTCTTGTTGGCCTTATTATGCTAGCGATTAATTGGTAAATTTCTGTATGTTCAGTTAGTTGGTCTATAATTATCTGTTAGCCTTATTATTCCTTTTCTGTCTGGAACATTACAACATACATTTTATTGTTACTACTTGTAAATATACACAGTAGTCGACCTTAAGGCGTTTTTTTTTCATTGTACTGCTATGTTATCCTGATTCTTAATAGATCATTAGATTTAGGACAAGTGAAACAAAAACCCGACTTTAAACGTATGCTCTGTTTCACTTGAATCATTTTGGCAACTAACGACTGGAATTCATGCATCTGCCATAAAAGATCATGTGTTTCTAAACTAGAATGATTTTGATTATTATAATTATTGGGATGGTGTCATGAAAGACACACTACGATAATTTGATTTTAATTAGGAGCAAATTTCCCAACTTCAAATGAGTAGTCTAATGTAAGCATAAGTTTGTTCGAATGGACTTTAAAAATGAACATTTTCATAAAAATTTCATGCATTTTTTTTAATGAAATTTTTATAGAAACTGCTTCAAGATGTTATTGAACAAAAAATTACAGAGGAATTATAATTTTCGTACTATCATGATTTTTAATTAACCAATATAGAAACCTTTGAAATGCCCTCGACAGTTAGTTTTGATGAAAGTTTGATGTCATGGATTCCATGTCTGATATTACGAAAACATCAAAATTTCATTCTGTTCTTTATAAAAAAAACAGGCCAATTGAAAGATTCTTTTATCGTTAACGCAACCAACCAACCTCTATGGAAATTTTACGTCACTTCTATATTGAACGAATACTGTGAGAAATTATTTTTTTATTGAATGATTAAATTAACCATTCAACCAATTTCAGTACTTAAAACTCTTGGAACAATTTTAAATTTGAATCAACACATATATATTAAGAAGCTTGTCATGGCTTCAAAATGATTTCAAAGCAGAACAAAAATGTTTGTTTTAGGTATGATTCGAAACTAAAAATAAAATTTTAAATAAAATATAATATAATTTAACGTTGTTTATTTTGATTCAAATTCGACGCTTTTGATGTAGAAGCTGTCACCCCAGGAATTATTAAATCATACTTTTCCATTATAATGTACACGGCCAAACCAAACAAATAGTCCATATGATGAAATTCAATGTAAATGTAGTTTGAGGGATTGAAAAAAAGTTTTAATGTGTAAATGAAGTTTTAACATTTAAATTTGATGTTATGTAGTTTTATATTATAATTTCTTGACATAAACTTAGATCAGAAAAATATTATTGATCACGCACTAAAACACTCAAACAAATATGTTTTACATGGATTTTGAGAAGAATTATGTTGAATATTTTATTCGGTACTATTTTTGGCACATATCAGGTAAATTATTTGTTCCTCAGAAATATCAATATCTTATATTTCAATCTGTAAATTTTTAGCCACTACAGTTTGTGTCCTTTGACATATACGCGTATTTTGACCTCAACTGTAAGGCCATCTTCAGTGTCATGTACTAGACTCGACTTGAAGAAAACCATCGTATGCACTCATTATATATTTAAACTAGTCATAATTCCCTCCCTTTTTTTGTAGCAACTTAAAATTTAAGACCTATTACAATAGGGAAGAGGTGTACTTGCGTAGTTCATCCAGTAATTCCTACGGAGCTCCCCAAAGAATTCTGGAAAAGTTTCCAGAAATTTCTGTGGAGTTCTTCCATTAGTTCTTGCGGAGTCCTCAAATTTTTTTTTGCGAATTTCCTCTAAGAACTCCTGCGGAGTTTCTTCAGGAACTTTAGCGGAGTTCCTCAAGGAGTTCCTCTAGACGATCTTGTGGGAGTCCCTTCTGAAACTCCTGTTGGTATTCTTTAGAAATTCCAGTCGTTTACCTCCAGGAATTCATCGGAGTTCCTTCAGGAATTCCTGCAGCTTCTCAGCTTAGTGTTCTTATGAGCACTTCCACAGTTATTAACTGAGAGCTTACTATGCCAATGATCATTTTTGCATGCATTTATCGTTTGGCAGGTACGATGATACTGTATGCCCAGGGAAGTCGAGAAAATTTTCAACCCGAAAAGATCCTCTACCGGGGCGACCTGGGCTTGGTCTTGCTGAATAGCTGCGCGTTTACCGCTACGGCTATCTGGTCCCCCTGGACCAACATTTGCATTTTGATCTAATATTGATTAATACCGCTTAGGGCCGCCGAATAATTAGTATATTTGACTGCTACAATGAAACATACAAATTTAGTCAGGAAAATTCGAAAACAAAATACAGTTTGTTTTGTCACACTAGCAACAGACATTTCCATATCTATAGATATTTAAACGTAGTAGACAAAAGGAGATGATTTTTAATAGATGTATTTGCGTACGAATGTTTTGCAAGAGTTTTTACCGGAATCGCAGGAGGAGTTCATTGAAAGGAATTTGGTGTAATTCCTTGACGTGCTTTATTGAGAATTCAAAAACTAGATACTAACAAATTAAAATTTCGGTATTTCTTATGGATTTATGCAAGTGTTATTCAATTATTTTAGTGGAATGTGAACATACGTATATATTATCGTTCCAAAACCCCAAACCAAAATCCAATGGATCAAAATATCAGGTCCGGGGTTTGAAAAAAAAAAATGAATACGTGACAACCGGTAATTCTTAAAATCTCTACGGTTTCTTTGAGATTTTTTAAGAAGCAACATTAATAAACATTCAAAGAAATCCTTGGATGATTCTAGAAATGTAACTTAAAGTATCTTTTTTTTCTTCAGAAATAATTTAAGTAACTTTTTCACCAGACCTACCCAAGCATTTTATATAAAAATTATATCAAATAACATATTTTTGAGAAATCTCCAAAATACACTTTACCGTAATTATTGGAAGTACCGTTTTGTCTCAAATTCCGAACAGACTCATATTCCGAACACTCGATTTTTGTATGATGATGAGGTTGAAATGGTTCGCTGAAATATATCATTAAATTACCAGGAAATGGCTGTCGATTACAATTCAATTTAATCATCTTCCAATCTGTTTTATACCTCGGAAGTAGTGATGATTCTCTAGTTCGAGACCAGTAAAACTGGCTCAGATAAATTTATTTGCGAAAATATTGATTTGAATACGATTTATTCGTGCTATTAGGAATTTGAATCAAGGTGTTCGGAATATGAGACAGAATGAACACAGTGTTCGGCATTTGAATCAAAATGTTGTTCCATACTTTTACGTAAAAACAATACTAAAACTAATTAAATCAACATTATTATTGGCACACCCAACAGCTAACAGTTAGACTTTGTGAAGAAACTCAAATTTACACTAATATCAGCCAATTTATATCAATCAGATGCATTTGAAGCCACTGTTGGCCTTAAGTGTTCGGAATATGAGTCAAAACGGTATTATGAAACTAAAAGTTGGTTGAAACTTGAAATAACTTCAAATTAAATTCATCAACATATTGGAATAGACGATTAATTTTCAAAAATCACAGGAATAATAATAAAAAGAAAATTTGAACCGTATTTCTTGAGCACCTTCTGTTAAAAATATTTCCAAAGAAAGTCCTTTAAACATACCTGATGAATTTTATATATCAATCTTCTCAGACATTTTCGGAAAGAGTATCTTGAGTATCATTTAGGGGAATATCTTTTACCACCAAAAAATCCTGGGGGGAGGGGGTGGTTTCCAAAAAAAAAGTTCAATTTATGAAGAAACTTAATAATCAGTCAATACAAAATTTATGAATAATCTCCATTGTGAGGCCCAAAATGTGATTCTGAAACATTCTCTGGCGGAAATATTAGTAAAACTCAAGAAAACTGATGACTAATGATTTTGACGAATTCCTATTAACGATCTATGGAAATTAAACATAAATCGTCGAAGAAAAAAAACAAAAAAAAAATCGTGAAAAAATCTCCGAAAGATTTCTGTAAAAAATTCTAAAACTTTTTTTGAAAATGTTTCTGCAAAAACTAGTGAAGTGTTAGGAATTTCCCAAACGATTTCTTCGAAAAAATAGCAAAGAGTGGTTAATTGAAAAATCTGGAAAATTTGGATCTGGAATCTGGAGGATTGATGCTAGAATTAATTGAATTGTAGAGAAAAATAGTTATAGAATCCCAGCAAGATTGCAACATGGTGAGAATTTATTGAGGCGGATGGATACTACACAAGAAATGTATGTATTAAACTAATGTAATTATTCAACTGATCACTGGTTTCATAATTTGACCATTCAAAACTATTGCATTAATGAAAGCCAGTCAGAAAATCGGTAAACAATGACAATAAAAAAAGAACAATTTTAATCCACGAAATACTGGAAACTACGCATACTCTGAAACCAGACATTTTTGCCAACAGTTGTGCGTTGCATGTATAGAAATCAATACAAAATTGATTGTATTTCTTTTTTTTTTTTTGCTTGTATTGTTTGCTTATTTAATTGCGACAAACTTTTAACCAATCGAACTACGTTAGCATTTTATCCGTCTTTGGGATATATTTACACTTATTTTATTTCCAAAGTTTCTTCATAATGTTGCAATGGATGTTTTTTCCTAATGAATGTAAATATAAATAAAATAATAAAAAAATAATTAAAATACTTACGCAACTAGGGTTGTCATGTTAAAAAAACTGTAAATATTTCTGAACTTATATTTATTTGACTCGTGGAGGAATTGGTAAAATATTTGTTTAAAAAATTTCTGAAATAGTTTGAGGGAACATCAGAAGAAATTTATTAATCAATATACAACAATAATTCCTGAAGGAATAAATGATTAGTCATTAGTGAAACTTTTTTTTGATTTCTGGAAGAAAATTTTTCATGAAATTCAGACGGAATCTCTTATTCATAAAAAAAATCATTGAAAGATCCTGGAGTGCTTCAATAATTCTAGAAAGCATTTTTAAAATAATCTACTGAGACAAGTTTGAAGGAATGTATTATGGAGATTCTTCGAAGTATGACTTTTTGTAGGTAGTGTCAAATTCCTGAAATAATTTTAGAAATAAAGAACGATACAAATCGCCGAGAATGCTTTTAACGCAATTACACACAAACTCCTCAATAATCTATGGATAAATAGAACACATTATTGATTGAAAATTAGGAAAACTTTCTATTAGGAACACTCATAGATGGCTTGGAAAACTCCAAATGAAATTTTCAAGGTAAATCTTTTTGTCATCTAACCAAGATTTTCAACGCACAAATCTCAAGAATTGAGCAGTGCGATTCTTTTTTAGTTTTACGTAGACGATCGGTTTCGTAGTTCTACATAAGTCAGAAGTTGACAATTGTAGGAACCATATTGAAAATCTGAATGTTTACGCTCAAGAAAAAATCCTGTTGAACTTTTCAAATAAAAATAAATCCTGTAGAAATTCTCAAAGAAATCCTTTATCAAAATTCACATAAATTTCAAGATGCGTGTCTGAAGGAACCAATAAAGCTTTTTCAAAGTAGACTGTTATCATGTTTACATTTTAAGGTTTAATTTGTTATCAATTGATAACTGAAATTCTATTGCAAAAATGCTGTTTAAGATTCGAGGTAAAACTGCGAAAAAATGGCATTTTGAAAATAAAAGCTTAATTTGTGATAAACATAATTGTTATTGTGGGTATGTAATCTCTGAAATTAATACTTCAGAAAACGAAATTTTGGCTTAAATCCAGCAAGCATTATAATGTAACAAGCGTTAAACAAATCACTTTATAATATATTTCAGCTAAATAAGTTCATGCTAATGTTACTTGAAAAGCTGTTGGAAAATGACAAATTAAACCTTTATATTTTGTCAAACTACTAAATACAAAAGAAATTTTAATGCATGCTCGCTTATTCCATAGCGCCAAAAATATGATACAAATTAATATTGACAAACAATATTTAGCTTAAATTTTATAAAATTATATTAAATTAGGAAAATCTATTTTGGAAACTCAAAATTGGCGTTTGCCAGGCAACTTTAATTGGGATGAAAATGTATGAAAAATAGGTTTCAATAGAATCTTGACCAATTTTATAACATTGGAAGCAAGCTAATCCGAAATTTCCAGAAACATAACCCAACTTTTATTCGTCAATTAACAAACAAATAAAATAGACTTAAAGACAATTGAGTTGATTATATGCTAGAATTGTATAAACTGACTTCTGAACGATGTTTTGTTTTTATTTACTAATGCAAATCAGATATAATCTCCTTTTCTATAAAATTTAATTTGTCCGTTAATCATTTTCCAAACTTAGCGTTCACACATATTCGCCTTAATGTCCTATCGAATTATTTGTTACAGTGCAGACCAAAAGGCACTATTAAACCGGAAGACGAGGAAACATAATTTGGACAACTGTAGCTCAAATTATCAAATTTAGACTAACTTCTGCCGCCATAAAATCATTCATTGTTAAGAAATGTACGATTCACTTATTCCCAAGCGCCAAATAATGTGTTCAATGAATTCTCACTACATGCGCCATTTTTCTGAAGTGCCCCCCCAAACACAGGCGCCTAGCTCCGCTAGTGCCAGGAACTAATTGGTTTATCCGTTAGGTTTACGGAAAATGGTTTGAGAAATGGGTGGTGCATTACAGCGGTTGGAATTGATAAATGATCACTACATTTTTACGTACCGTGTTTTAACCCGTATAGGCCTGAGCGAAAGAAAAAATACTTAAACTCTCACCGCTCAGCGAATACTACACGGATGTTAACTATGTTTTGTCAGTATAGGGTAACGGTCGTATTTTGGACCCCCTAAGGAAGTGATTTTAGTTTTTTGTCCCAATTAATTAATTGTATAGCGTGACCAAGTCAAAGAACATACCAAAATGTAGAGAAAAACTTCCTCTACGAGATAAAGATGCCCATACTGTCATGTAGGATAAAAAAAACGTCGAAAATAATTGAATTGTGATGCACTGTTTTTCATTATTTTGGACACACCAACAAATTTTAGACCCCCGGCATTTTTTATCGTTTGGCGACAAAGTCCACGACACTGGTTGTATAATATGCTTGCTCATAGTCTTATAAATCGATTGACAATGGAAAACCGATGAAATTCTACGCATTCAGTTCAGAAATACGAAAAAAGTTTTTGTTCGCATTTGAAAACATTCTGACGGCTTTAATTTCTGTGTGTAACGTGTTGTAACGGTTGCATGGATGAACGGATTACATTAAATTAATTTTAGCTACAATAAGCACATTTTCTATGTAAAAACGGTTGATGCAAGTGCGGGATAGTCCTATCTTTCCAATTGGCATTCGAATTAAGTTGGTTTTTCGGTTTAAACTGGGAAATTTGCAGGAAAATGACCCAGGGGGTCCAAAATGTATAGGGGTCCAAAATATGTTGGTTACCCTACTCGTATACATATCTAGTTTCTTAAAGTGGCCGAAGAATCTCGGGAATGCTCCTGTGGTCGGAGTTATTCCGGTGGATCACTGGGCCAGGTCGGATGAAAAGGTTGGTGTGCTTTTGTGCCTCTGGAAGTAGGCAAATTTTAAGTCACATATAATTTCCAGAATCGGCTAACTCCGGCCACAGCAATAATCCCGAGTTCCTCTGGCCACTTAAAGACACTAGATATATGAACCAGAATACTGATAAAAAAAATTGAATCCGTGAAGTATTCGCTGAGTGCACAGTGGTTTAAAACCCAAAAAACACGATCATCAGCTTTTTCAGTATCAAAGAGTGAAAATATTGCCATACTATACTCGGCAAAGTTACTGCATATGTTAAGCAGCAACTTTTGACATTTACAAATTTTTGACTTATTTACTCATAAGTTATATAAAATTTTTATTTTCTCTGTTTGTCATTAAAAGCATTTGGTGTCGTCGACAAAGTTGTTGGAATTGTTAAATGAAGAAAATTTGTCGAAGACATTTTAACTCTATCTATTAAAATAAACGATGTATAGCAATTTTCATATAAAAACCACTTCAAAAGTACAAATACTCACTTAACTTTTTTCGTAGTGGTTTTCATGGCTCATAATGTTCTAGGACTATGTTTATATTTTCAAAATACAAAACTTTGCTGAACATACCAAGACAATATCTTTATTTTTTCTTTGAGTTATAAGCATTTTATTGGGGAAAATTCACCTTTTTTATACTAATATATCTCGAAAAGTTGCAAAAAGTTGCAAACAAAATTACATGCATTAGAAAGGCCAACATCTGTACTTTGTTTTCCAGGTGGACTCACCCGTGTCTTCGCGTGTCTTTGTCACCTATGAGTCAACTAAAGTGGGTTATATTGCTTTATATTTGCTGCAATCTGAACCGCTGTTTATCATTGTAATTAATGAACCTACAGCCTGCTTTAATTGCTCAGGAGCTATTTGACAAGGTGATTTCTGCAATCATTGAAAGCAATAAAATGCTATCTAAAAGGACATATTTCTGCTAGCACATGATGTCATTACTGAAATACCATAAATTTCCAAAAAAGATATCTATTGTCTATTAGTATTTCGTTACGATTTGAAATTATCTCCACCATTTAGTTTATTTGGAGTTGTTCCACTAACATTCTTTTTCAATTAACAAGTCCGCTTATTTGCCATCCTAATTATTAAAAATGTTACAATTAATACCGCAGCAAGCTTCAAACGGACACAATTAATATCCTTTGATCAGGTTTCAGATATTAAAAAATGACGTATTTCAGTGCCACTGAACTGTCTTTTAATGCTCATATAAGACATCGATCAGAACCCAACCACATAAACTTCAGTAAAACCAACCACAAAAACTTCTGTGACGTGTGCTACAACAATGCTTACCTGGGAGGGAGGCACCGATACTACACACGAAATATAAGACAACGTTATTTTGAACTGCAAGATAACTCCAGCTTGCCAACAACAATCAAGGCAGGCTTCGAGGAAATCGGTAGTTTCCTTTTGTTGTGCACCTTCGATCTTTCCTGACAAACATGAAAAAAGGGCCACAGTTTTCTATGCACTAAATATTCATTTTCATTGGAAAAAGTAGAGCGATGCGTTTTTCAATGCTTTATGTTCAATCAGATTAAATGGTGCTCACGTGACATTACTTGCATTATGTGCATGAATTGATTTTCATTCGATTTTTATCACTTTTGAAGAAATACGAAAATGTGTTTTAATCAGTTACGCGCTTTTTTCATGTTAGTCCAATGTTTGAGATCTGGGCTCACAGTGACAGTTCGTGACAGCGGAATCTCGGCTCACTATGACGTACAGAAATTTTGTATTGGTTTCTCCCTCCCAGATGCTTACTAATTCCGCAAAACACATATCCCGTTGACTCCATACTTCCTTCAATTTAGAAGTTTGGAAGAATTGGCATAGCGTACATGGTCGTTGGAAGTTCTAAAGCCCTATTTTATATTTAAAAAAAACAGACAAATAGTAGGAAATGCAAGAGTTTATCTTCTCAATCGCATGCTAGAGTCGTCGGATCTGGTGATGGTGACGAGCTTAAGAAAAGTGACATTGAAGTTTTCTTAGCTTTTAGTATCGAATAAAGTGTACATGAAGAAACTTGATTATTCAGGTGAGGAGGGAGCTGAGTGAACCAAATTTGGATGTTTATATTTAGTACACTTGAGTAAGAATAATTAATTGAATAATATGAATTTGTTTCGGCGATTGCATAGTACACATCGACACGTAAAGAAATTGTGCGGTAAGAACTACCATTAGAGGGGGATCACTTGAGCTCTCGCACCAGCAATTTTCCAGACTAGAAAAGCGCTTGATTTTACCATGTCTGTAGTCGAAATCAGATTGATGAAATTTATTCCTGTCAAATATATCAGTTTACTATTTACGTAGTATATTGTTCTGAAATACCATGGTCGTTTAAGGAATGGGCATAGTCAGCTATAATAGTAATATTTACCAAACATTTTTTTCCCGTGTACATATGTAACAAATAAACTACCAAGATGAACAAAATAATAACTTTTTGTTCGAAACCCTCGAACTGTATGACGAGTTAAAGCTTTGAATGATGGTTATCTCAATTATACGTAATTAAGCGCTTGTTATAAATAGTGCTCAGATACACATAATCAATACTTATAAATACAAATATTCAAATTTTCAACTGGTAGAAAAGTGGAAAAGACACGCGAAGACACGGATGAGTCCACTTGGAAAACATAGTACAGATGTTGGCCTTTCTAATGCATGTAATTTTGTTTGCAACTTTTTGCAACTTTTCGAGATATATCAGTGTAAAAAAGGTGAATTTCCCATAATAAAATGCTTATAACTCATAGAAAAAATAAAGATATTGTCTTGGTATGTTCAGCAAAGTTTTGTATTTTGAAAATATAAACATAGTCCTAGAACATTGTGAGCCATGAAAATCGCTACGAAAAAAGTTAAGTGAGTATTTGTACTTTTGAAGTGGTTTTTGTATAAAAATCGCTATACATCGTTTATTTTAATAGATAGAGTTAAAGTGTCTTCGACAACTTTTCTTCATTTAACAATTCCAACAACTTTGTCGACGACACCAAATGTTTTAAACGACAAACAGAGAAAATAAAAATTTTATATAACTTATGAGTAAATTAGTCAAAAATTTGTAAATGTCAAAAGTTGCTACTTAACATATGCATTAACTTTGCCGAATATAGTATGGCAATATTTTCACTCTTTGATACTGAAAAAGCTGATGATCGTGTTTTTTGAGTTTTAAACCACTGTGGAGTGGTGAGTATTTTAGAATTTTTGCTTTCATTCCGGCCTATGCGGGTTAATACCTGGGTGCTGCGAACTGAACCCCCTTTTATTTTCAAACAAATCTTGAATCAGGTTTCTTGTGACGAATTGCTAGTGCTAGTTTTTTTTCAATATTGAAAAAACTTATCAATGTTTCCCCGCATTGCGGTACCGTAAAACGAGAAAACTTTGATAATGCGGGTAACTTTGTAAGTGCGATACCCAAAACATACTAAACAAAATAACAAAGTTTCTGTTAATCAGTTAAGCAACACGAATTCAAAAGTAAAGAGGATTAGTATGACATTTCATGTCAAAGCTGTTTTCGTTCTAATCGAGAACATATGAAGATTTATAAGCAAATATTTGAAAAAAATATAAGATTTTAGCATTTTTGAAACGCTTACGAACAATCTGTTCTACAATCACTGATGTCATAATGAGTTCGTCACTTATCCTTGACAGCCTTGTTGTAGTAGAACATGTATTCGGTCTCGAATCTCTTGGCGAAAACCATTTTTTGCTATTCCGTTGCATATCACCCTACTTTTCATCAAGAGGGTGAACAGCATAACGGCCTTCTTTTCCTAACAAAAGAAACAATATCGAAAAGTGCTTTTTTAGATGCTGAAAAGTAGCACTTTTCAGTTCTGTTTTTGGTGTCGTCAATTAGATATCGGAATCTCTTCATATGCGATTACTTCAATGTCAATGTTTAGATTACAGTTCTGCTGGGCGATCCGGATCTTACTCAGGTCTTTCTGGTATGGAATCAGAACGTTCAGCGGACGTAGAGTCAGCTATTTTACTTCCAAACAAGTCTGATGCTTCACGAGACGGTTCGTTTGGCCTTTTGGCACATGAAAAGCAGCAATATTTATAATATGATTGAATGTTACTTTTGGCTTCCTACCTGGTCAGTCCTCGAATAGCCATAGCGTTTCAATCAATATGGTATCGACGCAAATGTGAAAATTTGTGACAGTCATAGCACTGCTCTGTATCACAGCCTACGTGATGAAAAAATGCTGAGACGATACTACGCAAAGACACCTACGTGGGTAGTCATGATATATGTTTGTGCTAATAGAAATAATCCAACTGAAACGGCATTTTCGTAATAGCGAAAAATTTTGTATGCAACTCGTTGCAAAGCTAGATTTTTTCAGCACTCGTTGTATTTATTCAACTCGGCAGACCGTTACGTTACGACTCGTGCTGAAAAAATCTTCATTTTGCATCTTGTTGCATAAATAACTATTGGCAAACTGAGACCATTTAAACGCCTAGAGGTATGCAACGCCCATAAATGTTCCCTTATTCATTCTATTTTGTTCGATTAATACTTCATTATCAAAGTAAACCATAAAACCGACATTCGATTGTAGGAAAAATTATTTATCCATTCAAAATAAATCTTTTGGCAATCTATCAAATGCGATCGATAGTCAGGATACCAGTACTTGTTTTAAAAATATAAATTATACTTCTTTGAAATAGCATGCATAAATATTCGAGTTTTCTTCGAAAAAAAAAAACTATCAAAGTTACCCCGTTTTACGGTACCGTAATTTCGGGTGAAATTGATCATTTTTCACGGTTTTTCTAGCCTGTTCTCTATAATGTTAACAATGCCAAACAACTAAATGCAGAAAAACAAGTACGATGGTGAGCCTCATCGACTCACGTACCGAAATTTTCTAACAAATGTCATTTTAGTGTTTACAAATATCTCAGGGGAATAAAAATCAGGGGATCTCATTTCGGGGTGAAATTGATCATTTTCCAATGCCATTATTGTTAGTTTTCAAAACAATTCTACATGATAAATTTGAGCTTCCTGAATCCGAATATGCTGGTCAAATTCTTAACAATGCAATATTTATATAAATAACAAACAGTTAAATTTCAGGAATTACGCGAAAAACGCCTAAATGTATGCAATTTCATAAGGAATTCAATAGTATTTAACAGAAATTCAGTTATTTCAACCATATGAGCTAATTGGTACGAGTTTTGGTAATGAAATCTGGTTTAGGAATATATCTCAAGCATCCTCACAAACTTTCAGGTTCATATCATGTTCAAATTTTTGCTTAGAAATAGAAGTTCATAGGTGTTTGTCAATACTGCACCGTGCATGATTTTGAAATTTTACATTATTTTCATAGTAATAAACATTATTTAACGCAAAAAACTTCACGACACATAATTCGACAATAGTTACGAAAAGTAACGTTCATTCGCTGCAGCTTACATTGATATTTGTGCTCCATTACGAATAAATAAAATCGTGTGATACGATGATCAATTTCACCCTTTTGATCAATTACACCCGATTTTACGGTACTAAATAAACCGCTGATGATTAGCCTTCATGTACTGTAATTTCGGGTGAAATTGATTATTTTTCACGGTTTTTCTAGTCTGTTTTCTATAATGTTGACAATGCCAAACAACAAAATGCAGGAAAACAAGTGCGAAGGTGAGCCTCATCGACTCATGTACCGAAATTTTCTAACAAATGTCATTTTAGTGTTAACAAATATCTTTAAAATAAAAAAATCAGGGGATCTCATTTCGGGGCGAAATTGATCACTTGTCAATGCCATTATTGTTAGTTTTCAAAACAATTCTACATGTTAAATTTGAGCTCCCTGAATCCGAATATGCTGGTCAAATTCTTAACAATGCAACATTTATAAATAATGAATAATTAAATTTCAAGAATTACGCGGAAAACGCCTAAATGTATGCAATTTCCTAAGGAATTCAATGATAGCTAACAGAAATTTAATTATTTCAACCATATAAGCTAATTGGTACGAGTTTTAGAGTGATGAAATCTGGTTTGGGAACATATCTTAAGCATCCTCACAAACCTTCAGGTTTATACCATGTTCAAATCCTTGTTTAGAACAAGAAGTTCAAGGATCTTTGTCAACACTGCACCGTACATGATTTTGAAATTTTACATTATTTTCATAGTAATAAACATTATTTAACGCAAAAAAACTTCACAACACATAATTCGACAATAGTTACGACAAACAACATTCATTTACTGCAGGTTACATTGATATTTGTGCTCCATTAGGAATAAATAAAATCGCGCGGTACACATAAAAGCGATTTCTTCACCACTGCTTAGGACTTGGACCAAGTTTAACCATCAGGGGAAACGTGGTTTACGGTCTAAGCGAAGGTTAATAATTCGGCTCTTAGAGTCTTAAACATGTTTTGTAAGCTTAAGTGTGAACTACTGGAATCATTTTTGAAATCATACAGCATTACAAGCATAGTTTTTGCTCGTAAAACCGTTTTTTCTCGAATAATCTGGCGGGCCCAGATAGCCGTAGCGGTAAACGCGCAGCTATTCAGCAAGACTAAGCTGATGGTTAGGTTGTTCTCAAGTGCACAAGTGTTTTTCCGGCTCACATAGAAATTGACTTTCTATGTTTAATTACCGGTATAAAAATCGTGAGTGGCAGTGCAAAAGGTGCATTAGATACCGCTTTGAAGATTTTCGCGTGTGTAAGAGTGAGAAACAGTGAAAATAAACGACTTTTCCTCATACAAAAATCTGGTGTGACGGTAAATAAAAGATATAAAACGATTAAAGAACACGGCCATCATGCATGATGATAGTGACAGCAAGAATTTTCTTGCATAGCATGCTATTATATGCTTGGATGGTAAGTTGCATGCAACATTTTGTCAAAACTTGGATGATATGACATCTGTGAAACTTGCATCAAATCAGTGCTGCAAGTTTCGCTGGAAAATTGTAAACTTCAAATAAAAGTAAAAAAAAAATTGTTTTTATTTTTAATAACAGTAAACTATAAAATATATTAAACTCATTATTCATTATCATTATTGTTTTTTTTTTTTAACTTATTGACATTTTTTTTTTTTAATTCTTATTTATTTTTTTTTTGTGTATGATAAACGTCTTGATTAGTTTTAAAAGTTGTGTCACAGGTGACATGGTTGGTCATAATTCTTCAAGAGTATTACGTCATAAAGGTTGCCTAAGACACACAACAATAAAACATTTTCTGTGACATAAATAATCACAAATATAAAGTTCATCAAATTCCTGCAGGTGAACCTCCATCATGCAAAAGGTGCATCTTCTGTTTTGAGTCGGAGGTTCAGAAAGGAGGGATTGGACGTGGCACTAATACAAGAGCCATGGTATAATAAAGGAAAAATACTTGGAATTGAAACCAATAAGTGTAACTTATTTTATGATGGTAATCAGAGTTCACCCAGAACTGCTGTACTCATTAATAACACTTTGAAATGCTACCCTTTAACTGAATTTATACAACGTGACATTGTTGCGGTCATGGTTGAGGTACCGACCACTAGAGGAATTACAGAGGTTGTAATAGCCTCAGCTTATTTCCCTGGTGACGCTTTAGAGGTTCCTCCTCCTGAGATCGTTTCATTCGTCAATCATTGCAGAAAAATCAATAAGTCGTTCATTATTGGCTGTGATGCTAATGCTCATCATACCGTATGGGGTAGTACGGATATTAATAGCCGTGGTGAATATCTTCTGGACTACCTGTGTTCTAGTAACATAGATATATGTAATAAGGGTAATGAACCTACCTTTTCAAATGCAATCAGACAGGAGGTTTTGGATTTGACATTGTGTAATGCTGCAATTTATGATAAAATTTCAAACTGGCACGTGTCAGAAGAAACTTCCCTGTCCGATCATAAGCACATTATGTTTGAGTGGAGCGGAGGTGATTATCCGCGTATTGCTTTTCGAAATCCCAGGAAAACCAACTGGGAACAATATACACAGTGCTTGAATTCCAACTCATTTACAAAGGATGAAAACATTGATTCTATTCAAAAACTAGAGTCGTTTTCTCAAGAAGTAAAGGGGAAAACTATTCATTCGTTCCATACTAATTGTCCTATGAAGCAATCTTCTTCTAGTAGAGACGTGCCTTGGTGGAACACTAAACTTGAAAGGTTACGAAAACTTTCTCGTAAACTTTTTAATAAAGCGAAACAAACTTCAGACTGGGCTCAATACAGGAGAGCTTTGACTGAATACAACAGGGAAATAAGAAAATCTAAGAGAAGATCTTGGATTCAAACATGTGAAAATATAAGTGCTACTCCTGTAGTCGCAAGACTACAGAAAGCGCTGGCCAAAGATCACACGTTCAAGCTAGGGTCGTTGAAACGAGAGGACGGAGTTTCTACGAAAACTCCGGATGAAACCTTAAATTTGATTATGGAAACTCATTTTCCTGGGTCAATTTCTTGTGTGGATTCAAACAGCTCTGAACCAATCGAGTATGAAAGGTATTCTGTCGAAGCTTTGTCATCTGATAGAACAGTAATCACTGAACCAGATCTTGCAGACGAAATATTTACAAATGCAAGAGTGAAACACGCTATAAGATCTTTTCAACCTTACAAATCTGCAGGAGTGGACGGAATATTCCCAGCACTGATTCAAAACGGAGAAGCAGTGCTGATTTCGCCTCTAATTGAGATGTTTAAGGCAAGCTTAAGATTAAACTATGTTCCATCTGATTGGAGAGCAGTGAAGGTTATCTTTATTCCTAAAATAGGAAAACGAGATAAAATGCATCCAAAGTCATATAGACCTATTAGTCTCTCATCAATTTTGGTAAAGACTATGGAAAAAGTGTTGTATGATTACATAAATTCAACAAACATGCTCAAGTGTCCATTATCTGACTCGCAGTTTGCTTATCAATCTGGTAAGTCAACAATTACGGCACTTCATACTTTGGTAACAAAAGTGGAAAAAACTCTTTCAGTGAAAGAAATAGCACTTTGCTCATTCTTGGACATTGAAGGAGCCTTCGACAACGCTTCCTATTCTTCAATGACTCGTGCAATGAAGAAAAGGAATTTCAACAAGAATATCATTAACTGGATCAATAATATGCTTGCAAAAAGAGAAATCACTTCCGAGCTGGGAAGTTCGTCTATAACAGTAAAGGCTACAAAAGGTTGTCCACAAGGAGGAGTCCTCTCGCCTCTATTGTGGTCTTTAGTAGTTGACGATCTTCTTAAAAGCTTGGAAGAAAAAGGTTTCGAAGTTGTAGGATTTGCAGATGATATAGTCATTATTGTGAGAGGAAAGTTTGACAATATCATTTCAGAACGAATGCAACTGGCCCTAAACTTAACCAATTCTTGGTGTATTCAGGAGGGCCTTAACATAAATCCTTCAAAAGTAGTAATTGTCCCTTTTACTAAGAAAAGGAAGTTCATCTTAAAAGCTTTGAAGCTTGGAGGAGTACAAATGCACCTTAGTGAACAAGTCAAATACTTAGGAGTAATTTTGGATTCTAAACTGAATTGGAATGCTCATATTGAATATGTGACTAATAAAGCTACAAGTTCATATTGGGCATGCTCCAAAATTTTTGGCAGAAGATGGGGCTTGAAACCAAAAATGATAATGTGGATTTATTTGGCCATAATTCGTCCAAAAGTAACATATGCTTCGCTAGTGTGGTGGCCAAAAACAAAAGAGGCCACAACACAAGCAAAACTATCAAAAGTACAACGTTTTGTGTCCATCGCTATAACGGGAGCGATGCAAAGCACTCCGTCAAAAGCATTAGATGCTATTCTTCATCTGCTACCGTTGTACGAATTTGTACAATTAGAAGCGGAGAAGAGTTTTCTAAGGCTTAAATAGATTAAATAAGTTCAAATCAGGTGATCTTGTTGGGCACTTGAATATTTCACAACATATCCATTGTGGGCCAGTGATGACTATGCATGAGGACTGGATGAAAACTGTGGACAATTCTGATATCCCTTACAATGTATGCGATACGACGCGTACGGATTGGGATGTTGGAGGTCCCAATGTTCGTCAAGGCTCCATAAAATTCTTCACAGATGGCTCAAAAATTGGGACACAAACTGGAGCAGGAATCTACGGCCCTGGGACAAATGTCTCCGTGGCGATGGGAAGCTATCCAACAGTATTCCAAGCGGAGATTTTTGCCATACTAGAATGCGCTAATATTTGTCTTAAGAGAAAATACAGACATGCAAATATCTGTATTTTTTCTGATAGTCAAGCTGCGTTGAAGGCATTGGGCGCATATAAATGTTCATCAAGACTTGTCTGGGAATGCATTCTCTCATTGCGAAAGGTGTGCAAAGAAAACTCTGTATGTTTGTATTGGGTTCCGGGACACAATGGCATTGTAGGAAATGAAAAGGCAGACGAGCTTGCTAAACAGGGTTCAAATACACAGTTCATTGGACCGGAGCCATTCTGTGGCATATCGTACTGTGCACTAAATAAGGAACTAAAAAGCTGGGAACGACAAAGGGTGATGACCAATTGGATGGTCACCACAAGGTGTAATCAATCTAAAAGATTTTTAGTTCCAAATGAAACTATCACGAAAAGACTCTTAGAGCTCAACAAGAGAGTTCTTTGTATATACATTGGCCTATTAACTGGACACTGTCCGAGTAGATATCATTTAAAGAATATTGGTCAGGTTCAGAATGATATCTGTCGTTTCTGTAACATGGAACGCGAAACCTCGGAACACCTGCTCTGCAGTTGTAGTGCATTATACAAGCGCAGATCCAAATTTCTAAACGGGGGTTATTTACCACCAAGTGAAATTTGGACTGGAAATCCCAGTAAGGTTGTGGGTTTTATTAACTCTATTTTGCCTGACTGGGAAAAGACGCGTCAAAGTGCTTAAGCTGTTCACTTGATTCATGGTGGACAGTTTTAGTTCCTTCAATGATGCGAATAGTAAAAAGGGACATGCCACAAAAGTTCAATCCAATGGACGCAGTGGCTTAACCTTCCCAACAAGGATCTTTTCGGGTTGGAAATTTTCTCGACTTCCAAGGGCATAGAGTATCTTCGTACCTGCCACACGATATACGCATGCAAAAATGGTCATTGGCATAGTAAGCTCTTAGTTAATAACTGTGGAAGTGCTCATAAGAACACTAAGCTGAGAAGCAAGCTCTGTCCCAGTAGGGACGTAACGCCAGGAAGAAGAAGAACGAGCTGATTCCAAAGGAAATTGCCTACGTTTAGGCGTATTATGCACATTTACAAAGTTTTATTTAGCATTTAAGTGATAATATACACGAACTGTAGGAAATTCGGCATACTTTAAAAAATAATTTTTAGATTCAAATGACCAAAATTTAGCAAATAGGGAAATTTTATATTCTAATACCTGCTTTGTTATATGGTGATCAATTTTGCCATAGTGTGTCGTTTTGTTTTTTTTTTAATTAAAATAATATCATTAAATGATAAAGGTTGTTTCTTAAAAAAAACGGTCACATAAACTGATAAAGACCAATGATGTACTGATTTTATCAGAACATATTTCGGTAATTAGTACAAAAATTCTTTGAAAATTACTCAGGAACAAAGATTTCTACAAAAGTTCCCAAGGGGATTCTCCATAAGTTTTTTCTGAGTGTTTTTCCGGGATTTTTTTCAAAAATCCTAAAGAAGTCTCTCCAACAATCCTTCCAGTAATTACTTCCGGTAATTCTCTTCTTTATTAGTTCTCGTTGAAATTTCTCCAGGAATGCCTGCGGAAATTCCTCTTTATATACCTTCATTAACATCTCCGCTCCTCCAGGACATTCTCCAGAAATTCCTCCAAGAATCCATTCGGAAATTCCTCCAGGTATTCCTGCATAAATTCCTCCGGAAGTTTCTCCGGAAGTTCCTTCGAGAATTCATTCAGTTGTTCATACAGGAATTCTTCTGAAAACACCTCCAGGATTTCCTCTGGAAATTCATTTAGGAGTGTTTCCGGAAAATTCTTTTGGAATTCTTCCGAGGATATCTCCAGAAATTTTCTCTGGAATTCCTCCAAAAATTCTAATTGGCAACTTCACCAGGAGTTCTTCTAGAAATTTTTCCCGAAATTCTTCCAGAAATTCATTTGGGATTTTCTCCGATAATTTCTCCAGAACTCCCTTAAGGTACTCCAACGAAAAATCTTCCTGGGACTTCCAGTAATTTATAGAAGAGCTTCTCCAGAATTTTGTTCTCGGAAACATTTTTGTGTGAAACTTCGGTGCAATTCCTAGATGAATCTTTGGAATAATGCTTGAAGGAATATATGGAGGAATCGCTGTAGGCATCCCTGAAGAAATGTAAGAGGCAATCCTGTATCCCTGATTAAATTACAGTAGAAATCCTCAGAAAATAAATTGCAGGAAGAATTTTCAAAGTAAGAACTGGATGAATCCACGGAGAAATTCTTGAAGCGACAACGGAAACATGCCTGGTGAACCTAAAAAATTTTTAGTGAAACACCTAGAGAAATTTCTAGAGGATCTCCCAGCTTTTTTATATATTTTATGCTTGTTTGATGAGCCCATATAGTTCAAAAATATATTCTTATTATCAAAATCAGGCTTCTTATCCTATGGGGATCATTTTTCAAAATGACCTCTTCTAGCGTTAACTATTCAATATAGACCTGTGCGCCGAAATATTTTTGGTCGGCGGCGGCATCAGAGCATTTTTGTACCGGCGGCGGCGGCGGCAAAAATTGAACATTAAAAAAATCGAACGTATAACTTATGAAACCGTATGCGTACAAATGGAATCGAAACTTGAAATTCTATTTCCCATATCTGTCTTACAATCTTATGATTGAAATAGAGTGCAGGAATACTTTCAGTCATTTTGGTAAGAAGTTTGGAAGTTTATATAAAAAATCCTAGTAACACTAGTAAAACTATCATATAATATATTATATTCCCGTTGTTGCTACCAAGATATATTATCTGTCCTGATTATTCGAACTTTTATATTGTCGGTATTTTATTTTCTCGGGACAGAAAAAATGTACAAATTTCTATCATAGTTTCTTGTGTGCTGTTACGATTACTCAAGCAAAGTTCAACATCATGAAGAAAGCATGTTGAAAACATATCTTTTTTCCAGCAGTAAGATGATATCTTTGTTTGGTATCAATTTATTTATATTATATTTTGTTCTTCTACCATTTTTTTTATTATTGTAACAATTTTACATAACTACAACTCAAAAGTGCTACATACTAATAAAAAATAAAGTCTTTATTTTGATGACTTCATTTCAATGCCAGTCAAAAATATGTGTAACCTCAATGAGCTCTCAATGTCCTTAATGCGGAAAAAGTTTTCAAATTTTTAAATTGCTTTCACTGAGAGCTGTTAAATGTCGAAATTTCGGAAACTTTGAAGTGCTTATAGCGTTTTTCTAAGCCAATATATGGCCAACTGCAAGTAGTTCAGATATGATCACCAGAGAAAAACATTTTCCAATGACTTTATCCACGGGGATGGAAGATATTCGCATTATTCAATTGTCAGAGTCACGTGATGTTCATGACATTTAACATCACTGTCACTTATGGCAAAAATCGTTTTTAATTTGATTTCTTAGGAACAGGTTTCTGCTTTCAGTTTTGATATTTTAACTGTTAAAATGATCAAAATGATAAGAAGCTGAGTAATCAAAATCTGCGGCATCACAGTATCAACATTAGTTTCTAATATAATGAATGTTTATTCTGGTATCATTTCACGTAGTTAAAATGTTGTTTACATTAGATGCCCAGATTTTGTCAGCCTCTTTTTCAAAACTTTGTGAAGCTCTCCTTCAAAATGTAAACAATTGATCAAGATTCTATATTTGCCTTGTTATCAATATTAATAGTAGCTTTAACATGACTAAAAAATACTTGGTTGAAATTCATTAATCAAACAGTGAGAACAACAAGATTTCTGAAAAAGGGACTAACAAAATCGGGTTAGTACTGTATTCCAAAATTATATGATGAATAATTCTGTACTTCATCCAAAGCGGCGGGACGACCGTATTCAAGCGTCTGAAATTGTTATCCCGTATTTGTTCCTGTCATGCTAACGGAAGATACCAAAGACACTTATTCGAAGAAAAATCCATGTCCATTAGGCCGTCCCTTATTTTTCGCAAAAATGAAATGTTATAAGTTCGTCATTGAAAAGTGCTCGTTTTGGTAAGAAAAAAATCAGGTAAAAATTTGAAGTCCGTACGTGGACGCCAAGTGGTTCCCCAATGGCCCTGAATTCATTAGGTGTAGATGACCCCTTGAGCGTAATCGTGCTCGCTGATCTAGTGCACGCAGCATGAGTACGAAGTACCACCAGCAATTATACCATAATTCAAGGAAAAATAAAAAATCAGTGATGCATAACAAAAAATACTCAAAAATTATGTTTACAAATATCATGTTGAGGTCGCCTTGCACCATTCTATATCACCATTCACCGTGCGTATAGTTTTCGACATGATTTAATTTTGTACCTTGAAGAAACGTTGTTGGTGGAGAAAATATGTTGCTAGTAGTATGCGCACTCACTTTTAAGGGTATTCAAATCTTATATTTAAAAAATCATAGAAAGTTGAAAAAATAACTAAATCACTATTTTTTCATCAAAATCGTTATAGGAGGTTTGACTGTTTTGTTCAAACCATTTCATATTTGTTCAAAAACTCAATATAAAGTAGTTTAATCGCGATATAACAATAAATTCAATATTACCCAATAATTTCAAGCCTTTTATACTAAGGCACGGTAAAACGAACCATAAATATTGAAAAGGGTCCATTGACCGTGCATTTGTGTTTTGACTGAATCGCAAGAAAAAAAAATCTGATTTACATAAAACCTCATGGCTCACCACATACGATGAAATACATCTTACAAGAAGTATCTGCAGCGAAAACTTGTTGAAATAATGAAAAATGTGATACTCTAACGTTGAAATGAAAAATATTAATTTTTGGCGTTTCTACTAAGAGTATTGAAAAATCGCATTATTAAACGGAATTCACATGATTTTGACTGCATACACTAGGTTTTTCAAAATGTTTTGTGACAAGAACTACCTCATTTCATCAGTTTTATCTTATTTTGCTGTCAAAAGAATAATTTGCGAATATTGTATAAATATTCTGTAAGAATTTGCATATGTGCACGGTGAATGGAGGCCGCACGGTGACTGGTGACTTAACGTTACTTAAGCAAACCCTGAAAAATATTTTTGAGAATTAATAGTAACATATTTTTTTAGAGGAGTTTTAATGAATATTGATGGCATGACACCTTTTTAAAGAGAGAAGAGCAGCTCACTGACTTATGGAAATATTTTTCAAAGATCAAAAAAAAACTCAATTTCTTACGAGATCCCCTACAAATTTTATTAGAGGAATTCTTGCAAACTTTCTTTTTAAACCTCTGAACATGCTCAAGAAATAATTCCTTAAAAGACTCTGGAGAAATAATTCAAGGATTATATAGAAAAATCTTTTCAAGCATTCGTGAAGCATTTAGTGAAAAAAATTGTAAGGATATATTAAGTAATTCAAGCATAATCTAGAAAAATTCTTGCACGAAACATATGAAGAAAACATCTCAAGATTACCGTGTAAGAACCTCTGGAGAATAGGATCCTAAAGCCCTGTCCCAATTCAAGTGCCAAACGCTTAAGTTTAGGCCAAAAACAAATGTTTGTTCAATTCTTAAATGTTTTTCGTTTGTTTAAGTCCAAAAAACATTTGTTATGTTTTTTTTTTTTTTGATTTTGTCACACCTCTTGGCTCAAACTCAAATTTTAGGTGTATTTTGTTTTCCGTGTCCATTCCGAAATGTCAGATAGGAACAACCCCAGTGTTAAAACTACAGCCCCTGTGGTGTTTTTATCGACTTAGCGAACGTCAAACATGATCAAAAATGTCAAGGTTCATTTATGGACCTAATTTTAATATTAAAATTTAAATATGATATAGCCGTTATTTGAGCTCGAAAAATCGCTAAAGAAGTTCCGTGTTATTGAATAAAAACAAGATTTCATTAAACATTTAAGGACCCTATTCATCGGAGAAATCCCAGAAGAAACTCCAGGAATAATAAAGAAACATATTGAATAATTCCTGAGAAAATGCAATGCGGAATTACTGTTGGAATTTTTGATGTGACTATTGTACGATTTATTTGAAAAACTCCAAAAATAATCAATGGTAGGATTCCTTAAAAAACAACTTGGAGGAATAGTTGAACAACTTTTAAAGAAATTTCTAGAGGAAATCTCACAGGACTTTTTGACAGAATAAATGTGCCGTAAATTTATTTATTCTCCTAGTTTATTGTAGTTTTTTAAGGCGATATTTTTCTCACACACTGGTAAGGTGATTGAGATTTTTGAATAAATTTATGCCGCATCGTTAGAACAGTTTTGAAGAAGTGCTAGAAACAACTTCTACAATAATTAGTTTTGCAATTCTTAGAAAAACTCCAGAAGAAATTTCTTTAAAAAAATCCAAAAGAAATTACTATGAGAATTTCAAGAACTAGGTGTCTCAGCGACTCTTTTCGAAAAAAAATAATAGAGAAATCCATTCAAAAATTCTGGACAATCCTTGAACGATTTTACATGAATAAGGGTGAATTCATGATAAAAATTGAAGTGGAAATCTATCGATGTATACATTTGCTCTTGGAAAGTAAGGAATTTTTAGAGAACAATTTTTTGAAGGAAACGCCGAAAAAAATCTTGGTAAAATCACTAGAATAATTTAAATAAAATTTCACGAAAGACTTAATCTTAAGAAATAAAATCCTGGTGGAATCTCAAGAATTACTCACTTCCAGAAGGTATTCTTAAAAAAAACTTTGAAAAGATTCTCCATGGGATCCGTAGAAAATATTCTGAAGGATCCTCTGGGCGATTTTCGGGACAACTTTTTGAAAAAAAATCCCTTGAAACATTGATGTACGATTTTTTTTTTATCCTTAGATGATACCTAAATAACCTGGGTTATTTTTTTATTATTATAAATTATTTGAGTTAATGTATTTATCGGCGTGAAAACACAAAATCGGCGGCGAGACGTTGATCGGCGTATGCCGCGCCGCCGATGCATCAATCGGCGTCGGCGTGACGTGAAATGGGTCGGCGGCGGCGGCGTGGCGCGGCGGCGCACAGGTCTAATTCAATAGTCCCTCATACATCAAAAATAAAGTATTTCCTCTCACTTAACTTTTTCAACAGACCAGAAATTCACTACATGAATCGTTTCCATTGGACTTATATCTACTCAACACATTGATAAGCATGTAGCCAACCATAGAACATCGGACAACCTGTTCTGGAATGGTCGCTCCAAGATCAGCACATCAGATGAACCGGTACCCGAAAAAAAAGTGATTGTGAGTGATGCAGACATGCTGTACCACACACTTAATTTAGAATGCTAAATCTCCGCTAATATTAACGGAGACCCGCACAGCCGAGTAATCGACAAACTTTTTTTTTTGGGATCTCAGGAAATAAAAGCCGAGTATCAGTAAGTCATGCTTCGTTGCTAAGCAACCGGACAATTCACACTACAGTAGACAAGCGTAGCAAATCAAAAGGGCTCTGCACTGTTTTGATTCTGCATGGAATTTTGACGTTTACTGGCCTTGTTGTTTACAAATTTTATGTAAGAGTGAAAGAGAGCAGATGATATTTGTGCAGAGCTCGATAGAAATATTAGATTTAGAACGCTCGAGGCGCTATTAGCTGCATATAATGCTTGTGCTGAGAATGAATGGACCACAGTAGCCTTGATTTTCAATGGATTAATGCACGAGTTCACTAATCTGACTACTGATTTACTCGTTGTCATGGTCACATAAATAACACGGCACCGCTCAAACGTCAAATAATGAACTCGTGCATTGGTCCATTGTCGCGATTCAACGGTACTCAAAGTGTCAAAGGGATTGTTTTGTTTTTATTAGACGTGAAAAGAATAGTGATACGAACGGAATGAGTGTAGCTGATAAAAAGCAATCCAAATCGTCAAAAAGCATGAAATGAACTTCAATACCACTCAATTGAACGGGATTTGTTTTATCGAGAAGCTATTGTGTGACCAACGAATGCAAGCAATACAAGTCCTAAGGTCACCTTATGACTAAGTGGTGCTAGTTTCATCATTATATTATACAAGCCGACATAAATAAGAAAATAAATAAAAATATACTTCATATCATGTCGGAAACTGCTAGGATTAACGTATATATAACATAATAAATTGTACAGTAGTTTTCGTTTAAATAAAACAACGTTGCGTCACCTTCTATTTAACTTCCCATTATAATTATTTTGCTAAAATCATAGAATAATTATGATAACTGTTCGTTGGAAGCTATATCACCAAGAAGCAATAGCATAATAATAATTTAGTAACTGGCAATACACGTTTTCCTTCACAGTTTTCATGTACGTTGCTTCCGTCGAACCACAGCAGAGAGAATTCCTCTCCAAACGTTAATCTCCATGTATTGGCAAGTCTTGATCGTGTTATAACAACCTCACCATCGTACAGCTAGAATTAAAAGTAGCTCGTTCGTGTATTAATGTGATATTGTGGATATAGAATGTATCATCTGTGGAACGACAGATCTAGACCCGACTTTCGGCTGTATGTAGAACACGATAGCTCTTTTTTTTCAATCAAACACAACACGTGACTATGGACACAACATGAATGCTATGGATGACTGAAACAAATATTTGACACTTATGGTGGTAAGCTCCATCGAAGTTAATTTGCTGCGGTAGCTTCAAACTATCCATCCGCGGCTTTGATGCGGAAATGCTGCTTCGGTGTTAGGGCTGTTTGGTGTCTTCCACAAAGTTTTAGGTTATTGTTGGAACTATCTGAAAAAAATATACACTGTAATGAAATGTTGTAATTTTTTATATATCGAAAATAAAGCTGAAAAATTAATTTTCTCAAAATAGTTATTTAGGCAACAAGTTGCAAAATGATGATTTTTTCAGCATGAGCTGTACAACGAGTGCTGAAAAAATCGAGTTTTGCAACGAGTTGCCTACAACATTTTTTGCTATTTCGAAAAATACCATTTCAGCTGGATGAACTCTAAAAGCACAAACAAACATTTCAAGAGAACCCACATGGGCACACATCCATGCGTAGTATCAATTCAGTATTTTTCAATCACGTAGGCTGTGATACAGTAGTACCTACCCATGAATGTCACAGGTTTTCACGCTCCCATCGAAATAAGGTAAGACAGCACAAACAGTTGCTGACTACAAATGTTGGACTATTCGATTCCTAATCAGAATCACGCGGTCATTCATGGGGAGAGGGAGCGTCTGGCCAATGATAACGGTCTATACACATTTTATGAATTTGTGTATGGACAAATGACCACGAGGGGGGAGGGGGTTGGCCAGGAATCCCAAAAAACTGATCACGTGGTTAATGGATAGCCCCTGTCGGAATCAGATCGCACAACTGATCTGGAATCAGATGCAATTATGCTTATTCTACGCGGCATGTGAGGTGAGACGAGTCGAATGAGGGACAATTGTCGACTCACTCCCATTGGATTAACATTAGTCGCCTCACATCACCCGAGATGGGAAGGACTCGTCTCGACTCACACGCCGCGCATATAAGCACAAATGGCATGAAGAGACTGGGTTGTTCGGTTTACGTCCAACAAAACAGTACTGAAAAGTGCTACTTTTCAGCACCGAAAAGAGTGCTGAAAAGTAGCACTTTTCAGCACTGTTTTCTTCAGTAGGAAAAGTAGGCCGTTATGTTGATCAACTTCTCTATGAAAAGTTGATTGATTTGCAACGGAATTGCAAAAATCGTATTTTTGATTTTTTTTTATGTGTTAAAGTAGACAAAAATGAAGTCTTTTGCACAGTGGGTCAAAATGGAGAAATCATGGACAAAAAAGTTATGTCTAGTCTAGTCTAGTTTTGCTTAAAATTTGAGCTCCCTTGCGCCTATAGTAAACTTATTGTTCGTATAGTAGCACTACTGAGAGAAACTGTTTTTTATTATACGAAATAATCAATGAATTAAGAACTTTTTTTACATCAAAAGAAAGCTTTTGATCCACACTTTGAAGGAAAAATTTAAAAGCTTTGTAAAAATATGGTTTTGATTAGTATTTTGCCAAAGCCGTGATGCTAGTGCTACTATAGGAACAGAAATTAGAAATAGTGCTACTATAGGCACATGTATTCCTATAGTGGCACAAGCGATAATACAAGCATATGAGTTTTAGTAGTTTTCACATTTTTCCTTCAAAACCAAGATAAAAAGCTTTCAGATGATTTAAAAATAATTACGCTAGCGTTATTTTTCGGTTTTATACGAATATTTGTTCTTAGCTATGCGGCTATTGGTACATCGACCCTATATCCTTTCTCTACACGATGCCACGATGTGTTCCAAGCGAAATATCACATGAAGAAATACCCAAGATGTATCAAAAAATGGTCTTCTTCGCAAACTGTTCAGCTAGCTGGCGTACGAGGGGTCCACCAATTTGAGAAAACAGAAAGGACCACCCTTAAGTTTTATCGAAAACTGGCGATCAGTGATATAAAATTGGAATTCTAACGATGGGTGCCGATGGCGGGCTGGTTTCAGCGAGAATTGCTCAGTAATTTCCGAAGATTCCGTTAACTTATTTATCTCAAAAATGATTAATTTTATACGCCAAGAAAAGCACTTTAATTTGAACAAAATGTATTTCATGTCCGATGGAGCTGCATCACAATATAAAAATAGAATGAACTTTTCTAGTCTTTGCCAATTTAAGAAAAACTATGATATAGATGTTGAATGGCATTTTTTCGCAACATCGCATGGCAAAGGGCCCTGCGATGCATTAGGGGGAACAATAAAACGCATGGCTACAAGGGCTAGTCTAGCTAAAGAACGTGAACATCCCATCAAAAATGCCAAGGAATTATTTGATTGGGCTCAAAAGCGAAAGGAGGAGCAACTAATACAAATTTTCTTTTCTTATGCAACTACAACAGAGTATGAACATATCAAGGAGCAGCTTAATGAGCAATATTCGAAAGCAATAACTGTTCAGGGAACACAAAAATACCATTCATTTATTCCAGTTTCCGTAGATAAAATAGAAGTTAGGCAATTTTCATACTGTAATGATAGTAAAAAAATTGTAAACATCATGAAAAAGTAAGAAATCTGTATCAAAATAGGACGCTCCATCATTGTATAAGAACATGAAATAAAATACTTTCAGAAAAAAATATTCTTTATTTTATCAACCCGAAAAACATCCGAAAACAACCAAAAGTTGTGAATTTTCAGTAAATTTAATTTTAAAATCGCTGTATCTCGGAAACGGTAGCAATTAGCAAAATTTTCTCATATACCTTTTTTGTTGCAAATTTTGCGTATTTTCATAAAATCGGGTCAAAAAGCATTCAAAAAGTTTGTTTAGATCTCTATTAAAATATCAACCTTTTTTTTTTTAAATCATAACTTTTTTGTCCATGATTTCTCCATCTTGACCCACTGTGCAAAATACAGTGATACCTCCATGAGTCGATGTTCCATGACTCGATATCGACTCATGGAACCATACTAAAAACATAATTTCATGGTTACTATGATGGTCCCTAGAAGCAGCTTTCCAGAGAATTGCTGTTCCATGACTCGATATTTCCATGAGTCGATGGTCCCTTCAATATCGACTCATGGAGGTTTCACTGTACTCCATTTTTGTCTACTTTAAAATATAAAAAATAAAATTCATAAAAACGATTTTTGAGAAAATGGATTTTTAAGCTTTATTTTCGAAATAAAAAAAAAACAACTTTTTTTTACAGTGTATATTTTTTTTCAGATAGTTCCAACAATAACATAAAACTTTGCGGAAGACACCAAAACGATCTGACAAATAGTTTTTGAGTTTTAATTTTTTGAAAATTGTTAAGGCTTTTTTTTTTAGGCCCTTCTCAAAAGTAACGCTAGGGTAAACCGATGATGCAAATAGGCATTTTTGGGTATAAAGAAAGCATATGCCAAATTTCATCCAAATCAAAAAATACAAAAGTAAACCGACATTCGAATTCAAATGGAACCGCTCGAGAGAAAGATTTCTCGAAGAATACTGAACAGATTTGTATGTGATCGTAATGGAAGTTCTTACGTTAGCACACCCAAAACAAAAAAAAAATGGAATGTGAACATCGGAATATTTTCAAAACTAGATCAGCAATGATTAATAACGACACGGATTCTTGAACTAGAAGAGTTTTGACAGCTTGTGGAAAAATGTTGCTAAAATATCGAGAAACAAAAAAGTTATCGCGATTTGAATATTTTTAGCTGCCGGTAGAGGGGTTAAATATGTGGCTAAAACTGGTTCTAGTGACATATACTTAACGAGATATTCAATGCGAAAACAAATCTTCTACTCAGTTCCAATAATTTTCACACATAATTAGAATTGAAAGCTTTCATTTGTCGTACTTGCAGTACTCGTGGGGCTTTCCATATATTTTAGAAACATATTTCCTCATATACTGGCCAAGACCGGTGTTTCTACCCAATGTTCGATTCCACTGGAACCAAATGCAAGTCAACGATCCGCCAGCACGTGTATAACACACTCATCTTCAAACGACGCTCATTGGAGATGAGGCGGGTCTTTCCACTGGATCCCATTCATGATTGTTTCCGCTTTGTTTCAACGAGCTTTCTAGTGCTTTCATCGCGGTGATTGATTGTGATCCTGTGCGGGGTGGACGAGGCGATGAACTTTTGCCAGGGCTCGTGGGTACTACTAATTGGAATCATAGCCACCGGCAGCGTGGACTGTGGTGGCAGAAAAACTCCATTCGCCGGTAAATGAATTCCTACGTCGAACCATGCTTTCAAGTGTTTGTTCACGGAAATGTCGGAAACAGTTTTCCACTGGACGCAGCACAGTTTTCCAGTAGGGTAGAGCACTATTTGGGTACCTCCTCGATTCACTTTGGCAAGGGGGATTTTGCCTTAAAATTTTATTGCAAATTCAATATTTATTCAAGTGAATCAAAAGTGCCGAGAATAGGATCCGGCTCCCTACGGAATGCAAGGATAGAAAAACACTAATGATAATCCAAAGCAGTGTAGTGGTGAGATGAAACAATAAGCTTTCGAAAAGTTCGAGTAATGTGCAATGGATTCGAGAAATTTCCCGACCAAAATACCTGTCAAAGCAACAAATCATGGTTTGAAGTTACTAATTTATCCCAAGTGGCATCCTACAATTAGTTATTCTGATGAAAATGTACTATGCGTTAGTCGAGTCATTTCGGAAATTTTAGATACAATACCATGCGGTTATCTTGTTTCGATCTGATTACACACACTCGTTTACGCATAGGAGAGACAGTTTGCATAATTGGTACCTCGGTCAACAACAACCACGCTCTGCGATATGCTGCTTCTAAACCAGTGTAGTTTTAGGTGGTATAATTCCGCTTCGTAAACGTTGTGGCACCTTTCGAGCGCAGATGCAGTTGGTCAGTGTTAGCCGCGGATGGTCAACTTGCAATTCTCTATGGCTAAATTTGTACGGAAAATCGACGTCTGTGTTTTTCACTTCTCGTTTAATTATGTAAATGGAATAGTTTGGGCAGAGACCAACAGATCTAACATGGGAGGAAATAATTCACGTTCGAAAACATGTTTGGTCAGGCGAGTCCCAGGTGAAAACTTCACGCAAAAATAAATTCGATCTGAGCGTGGTGAGTGGTCAAATGAACTAAATTACAATCCGTCGGTGAAATAGTCATTGGTAGCTGTTAGGACTCTGCAGTTTGCAATGGCAATCTAATTAATACAGTTCCTAGCATTACTTTATGCATGTTCCAAAAGTATGATGTTAATGTAGAATCAAACTTTACATTCACCAGTTGAATTAAAATTTGAAAAAAATGGACGATACTATTTCATTTCGGCTTATTGTTAATTGTAATGTTCACTTTCTCTTCAACAATCAACCTTTTCTTCACTAGCACGATCAAATCTAATGGTTATGATACGTTTCTCACCTGGAATTTTTAAGAGCAAAAATCGACAATGCAGATAAACGTAGGAAGATGAATCGAGTATTGTTTCTCTAGTCGTCTGTGGTTTGAAGCTGTTAACATTGCTCCAGTGAGATGGAATGCGGTATGGTATGCTATTCACAACAGATGATATGTGTGAACTGGATATTTGTTGGCTTTCTATACCCACTGGGAGAAGGTCCTACACTCGCTTTAGTAAGTCGTTTATTAACGATTTCACCGCCATTTACTGAAATTGCAAATAACCAGTAAGCCTTAAAGATCGTCATTTTGCATCTCGTTGCATGAAATTATACCCTAGTAGTTATTAATAGTGATCCTTTATAAGAGAGATACGCGGAAGCTGACATTTCTGTCAAAGTGTGAGCCAAACGAACATGCGTTATGTTTGCTTGAACTTTTCTTGAGGAGTTTTGTAATCCGCATGAAATTATTTCGGTGATAGTTGTGTTGCATAGAGCAAAAATATAAAATATTATCCTTTTTTGAATTTTTGTCAACGATATTTACTTGAATTTTTTTTTCTACTGTTTATTTGTTTGGAAATGTAGCTCAAAGGTCTATAAAGAAACAAAATACACTTTTTAGCAATTAGGCAGTCATGTCCGTGTTACAATATTATTCTCGACGCCGAGCAAACTCAGCACTGCTGGTGTGTTGCCAAATCGTTCCATTTTACGTCCGCTTATCTTTCATATAAATGATCACCAGTTATTAATTTAGATATATTCTGGACAGGCATACAAATTGGGCAGACAAGCAGTAATGTTGATAGTAGTTTACAAGGTGCAGAATGAAGATTTTTATAGCACGAGTCGTACGGATAATTACGACGACTGCTGCAAAAATAGAGTTCTGCAACGAGTTGCTTTCAACTTTTTTTTTGCAATTTTGAGAAGGGTTAGTTGAGGAATAATGTTTAAATAAATTTTTATTAACCCCCCAACGCCCAGTGTCACCTCTAGGTGACACCTGATTTGTTTTGCTTGTCAAAAATCTAATTCTTCTTCGATTTCCTTGAAATCAATTGTAAATGAAAGGTACTCATCTAGTTTGATTTTTGCTTAAAGTGGTCCATATCAATCCGGAGTGGCCACTGGGAATCGACTCCAAGCAGAAAAAGTCAGGAATTCCATCAGGAGTACTTCTCATCATTCTATCATGAATTCCACGAAGGATTTCATCAGGAGACCCTATTGGGGTTTCATTGGATGTTCCTCTAGGGATTAAACCGGAAGTTCCTCTAAGAATTCCATCGTAAATTTCGCTAGGGATTCCATCAAGAGTTTTTCTGGGGATGTCATAAGCAGTCCTTCGAGGGATTCCAACAGGAGTTCCTTCAGGGATTCCATCTGGAATTCCTCCAGATATTCCATCAGAAGTTCCTTAAGGAGTTTCTCCAGGGATTCCATCAGGAGTACCTTCCAGGACATCTTAAGGAATTCCTCCAAGGATTCCAACAAAAGTTCCTATAGGGATTCTATCAAGAGTACCTCTAGGATCTCCATTAGAGTTCTTATTGGGATTTTATCAGGAGTTCCTCCAGAGATTCCGTCAAGAGTTTCATTGGCGATTCAACTTGGAATTAGTCCTGACATTCTTTCAGAAGTTCCTTCATAGATTATATCAGGAGTTCTTCGAAGAACTCAATCAGGATTACTTCTAGGGGTTGATACTAAAGCTCTTCAATGGGTTTCATCAGGAGTTCCCAACAAACATTTTAGTCGAACGACAGTTGAACAACTCACTCTGAAGCAAATTTTAGCTGAATTAACTGTTGTTCAGCTACTAATGTTACTTGGGTTCCATCAGGAATCCCTCCAGGAGTTCTACTAGGGATTTCATCAGAAGTTCCTCCAGAGAATCCATCAGGAGTTTTTCAAGAATATCTTTAGGAATTTTTCCAAGGATTTTCTCTTGGAGTTTCTCCAGGGATTCCATCAGGAGTACCTATAGAGATTCTATCAGAAATGCCCTTAGGGTTTCCATCAGAGTTCTTATGGGGATTTTATCAGGAGTTCTTCAAGGGGTTCCATCAAGAGTTCCTTCAGAGATTCCACCTAAAATTCCTCCAGAGATTCAATCAGGAGTTCCTCAGAAACTATATCAGGAGATCGTCGAGGAATTTCATCTAGGGATATTATGAGTAGTTCCTATAGGAATTCTTTTAGGATTTCCATCGGGAATCTTATCAGGAATTCCTCCTGGGATTGCATCACGAGTTCCTTTAGAGATTCCATCAGAAGTTCCTTCGAAGATTCCACCTGGAATTCTTCCAGAGATTATATTAGGATCCTCCATCAAAAATTCCTTCTGGAACCTTATCAGTTATTCCTTCAGAAAGTTCAACAGAAGTTCCTACAGAGTATTCATCAGGAGTTCCTCCAGAGATTACATTGAACGTTAGTTCAGAGATTTCAGCAGGCACTCCTCCAGAGATTCATCAGGAGTTCTTTTGAAGATTTCATCAGGAGTTCCTTCAGGGATTTCATAAGCAGTTTCTTTAGATAATCCACCAGGAATTCCTCCTGAGATTCTATCAGAAGCATCTATAGTTCCCTTGAATCTTTCAATATTATTTCTTCCAGAGATTCCATCAGGAGTTCCTCCAGGGATTCCATCAGGAGTGACTATAGGCATTTCATAAAGAATTCCTTCATGGATTCCATCAGGAGTTCCTCCAGGGATTTCATTAGGAATTCTCCTGGGATTCCATTAGGGGTTCTTGAATGGATAACATCAGAAGTTCTTCTAGGGATTATATTAATAGATCCTCCAGGGATTCCAACAGGAGTTATTTCTGAGATTCCACCTGGAATTCCTACAGGAGTTCTTTCAGAAGTTTCTCTAGGAATTCCATCAGGAGTTTCTTTGCAGATTGCACCTGGAATTCCTCTACAGATTATATCAGGGGTTCTTCAAGAAATTCTTATAAAATCCTCCTTGGATTCCATTATGGACACTTTTTGGGATCCTATCAGAAATTCTGTCAAGGATTCTATCAGGATTTTTTCTAAACGTTCGTTCAAGAATTCCTCTAAGGTTATTCTGGGCCAATCAGGTCATTTACCACGGGTTCCTCCCGGAATTTATTGAGGAATTCTATCAGAATTTTCTTCCGTTGGTTTCTCTAGGGCATTTCTCAAGAGATTACTCCAGGAATTCTTCAATGGAGTCCTCACAGCATACCTCAAAGGATTCCTCCTGAAAGTCCTCAAGGAATTTCTCCCAGAATTAATCAAGGGATGTCTCCTGAAATTCCCCAAGGAATTAATCTCGGGAGGCCTTAAGAAATTCCCCCCAGAATATTTCCAAGAATTCTCGAAGGTTATCTGGAATTCTTCCAGAGATTTTACCAGAAAATTCTTATAAGGATTTCATTTAGAGAATCCTCCCGGAATCCCTTATAGAATTAATCCCGGAAATCATTAAGAGGTTCCGCCCAGATTTTTTTTAAGGAATTTTCCGTGGAATATCTCCAGACATTCTTGCGGGTATTCAGGAGTTCCTCCAGCGATTTTACTGGGTAATATAAAGATTTAACTAGTGATTTGGGAATCCACCAGTATATCCTCCAGTAACAGCCATATCGGGGATTTGACACCGTTTTCTTTAAAGATTCCACTAGTAATTCCTTCAGAGATTTCACCAGTATTTATAATTATTTCATTATTAGAATTTCGGCCAGAAAAATATACCAGAGTTTCACCAGTAGTTCTACCAGAAAATACTTGAAAGGTTTTAACAGGATTTCTTTTCTTTATTCGGGAGGGGGGTTATCCTCCAAGGAATTCATTACAAAATGTCCAAAGAGTCCACAAGAATTTTTTTTCTGGAAAACCATAAATATTTCCACGAAAGAATCTATCAGGAACTCCAAGAAGGATTGAACTATAAATTCTTTCTTTCTTTACCCTAGGTATTCCGGGAATCTTCTGCAAAGTTCCAAAAGATAATTCCTCCAGGGATTCCACTTATATTTATTCAGAGTATTAATCAATGGAGCAATATCTTGAAAAATCCTTGGAGGAATCACCAAAGAAATCACTGGAGAAATTCCCTGGAGAAATTCCTTAATATAACTTTGGAAGAACTTTAAAGCAATCCCTGAAGGAGCTCCTAAAGGGTTATCTAAGTCAATTCCTGGTGAATTCTTTGGACAAATCGTGTAAAAAATACTGAAAGAAATTGATGGATAAATTCCTTTGGAAATCCTCGGAAAATTTTTTGGTAGATCCTTGAAGTAATTTCTGAAGGATTCCCAGGCGAATGTCTCGTAGGGTTTCTTCAGGGGTACAATGAGGAATTTATAAAATAATTCCTGGTGGAATTTCTAAAGCAACTCCTAGCGGAATTTAAGAGGAATCCTAGGAGGAATGCGTGATAAAATCCTTGGAACTAACTTCTAGAGGAATTCTTGAAGAAATTGTTATAGCAATCTCTTCAGAAACTCTTGGAGGCAGCCTTGAAGTAAACCCTGAAGAATTATTGAAGAAATCACTTGAGGTTTTTTTTAGATTGATCTTTAAAGGAATCATTGGAGGAAATACTGAATAGTTTGTAGAGCAACCTTTGAAGGAATCTCTGGAAGAATGCCACCTGAAGGCATGCTTGAAGTTTTTTCCCCGGAGGAATTTCTGGTGGAAACTTCCAGTGGAAACTTTTTAAGGAATTCCAAAAGCATCTTCTTTAGGAATTGCAACAGAAACTTTTGAAGGAATTTCAGAAGCATCTCCTTGAGGAATGCCAGCATCAACTATAAAGTAAATTGAAAAGCAACTTTGCGAGAAATTTCAGAAAAAACTCTCAGAGGAATTCCGAATGAAACTCTTAAAAGAATTCGATAAGCCACTCCTTGGGAGATTCCAGAAACCATTCTCTGAGGATTTCGAGAAGGAGCTCTTGAAGGAATTCCAATACAACAACAACAACTTCATGAGTAATGCTAGAAGCATGGTAGAATTCGAAGAGCGTTAACGTGAGGAACTCCAATTTGAGAAATTTCAGAAGCAACTCCTGGAGGAATACCAGGAGGATATTCTAAAAGGATCCTATAAGTAATACCATAGGGAATTGAAAAAATCCAGGGGGATCTCCAGAAGAAACTTTTGAAGGAATTCCCGAAACGACTCTTTGAGAAATTCCTGAAGCAACTCCCACAGGTATTCCAAGACGAACTCCAGACAGAGTTTCAGAAGCAATTTTTGAAGGAAATTTAAGAACAGTTTTATTCAAGCAGGACGGCCAAATGCAACTTCCTGTGAAATTCCAGGAATATCCACTAAATTAATTCCAGAATCTACAACTTTAAGATTTCAGAAGCGGTTTATAGAGTAAGTGTAGAAGGAACTTCCGGGAAAATTCCAGATAAACTCAATTAGAGATATTTAATTTTTTAAAAGAACTCTTCAAGGGTTTCAGATAGCCCTCTAGAAAGAATTTCAGAAGCAACTTCTGAAACAATTACAAAAGAGTTTGTTTAAAGATTCCAAGAGGCAATTTTTACAGAATTTTAAAAGCAGCTCTTGGAGGAATTTGAGGACGAATTTCTTGAACAATTGCAGAAAAAACTCTTGAAGAAATTTCTCGAGAAATACCCAAGAACGCCTTAAAGGAATTCCAGGAGACACTATTAAAGGGACTCCAAGAACAACTTTGTAAAATATACTCAATGCAACTTTGTGGGAAGACCTTCTGAAGGACATCCAGGAGCAATTATCTAAGGATCTCTAGGAGAATCAATTTAAGGAATCAAGTGCTGCCTCTTGAAGGATTTTCTGGATCAAATTCGCAAAACATATACTTCAGAAGAAATTTCTGGAGGAACTAATTTTTGAAAGAAATGCAAGAGCACTACCGGTAAAAATTTCAGTAGCAACACTTGAAAAAACTTCAGAAGCAACTACTTGCGATTTTTCAAAAGCCTTTTCTACAGGAATACTAGATGTAACTCTCGGAGAAATTCCAGTTGGAACTCGTGTAGGACTTCCAAAACAAATCTCGGAAAAACTCCAGAAGGAACTCTTAAAATCTTTTACAAGCAACTTTTTACAAATTTTCAGGAATTGAGGAGCAACTCTTTGTGAAATCCCAGAAGCAACTCCCGGAGGATTTCCAATGGGAACTCTTAAAAGAGTTCCAGAAGCATTTCCTTAAGGAAATCCAGTAGCATCTATTGATAAAATTCTAAGAACATCTCCATAAGAATTCATAGAAGCAATCCTTGGTGGAATTCCAGGGGAAAATTTGGGAGGAATCCCAGAAGCAACACTTTGAGCAGTTATAGACAATACCTTCTGGGGAATTCCAATATAAATTCTGGAAGGAAGTGACTGTCTTGAACGATATCTAAAAGGTACTATCGGAGGAAATCCATAATCAAAGAAATTCTTAGAGCAACTTTCGGCAGAAATCAAGTAGGAATCAACTCTATGAGAAATTACAGAAGCAACTCTAGGATAAATTCCAGGATGGTTTCTTAAAGTGATTCTAGAAGTAATTCCTTGAGGAGTTTCAACGCAACATTCGGGGGAGTCCAGGTTGAACCCTGGGAAGAATTTCAAAATCATCTCCCGAAGCAACTTCTGAAAGAATTTCGATAGCGTTTATGTGAGAATTCCCAGACGCAACTCCTTTAGAAATCCCAGAAACAATTCTATGATGAATTCCAGAAGTAACTCTTGGATAAACTCGACTAGGATCTTCTGAAGGATTTCAGAATCAACCCTTGAATTTATTTCCGAAGGAATTAATGAAGGAATTTCAGAAGCAACTCTTTCAGCAAGCAATTTCCGGAAAATACTAGGAGAGATTCTAGAAGCAAGAATTCCAGTAGCAGATTTTTGAAATAATCTAATATCGACTCGTGGAAAAATTCCAGAGGTTCTCATGAAAAACACCCAGGATTACCTCTTTGGAGAATTTTTGTAGCAACTCTTGTAAGAATTTCAGAGCATTTCTTGATGAAATTTTCGGATATAATTCTTTGAGGAATTCAAGAAGCATCAATCCAAGAAATTGCCTCTGAAATTTGGACTGCCAGAGAAATTCTAGGAATTACAGAAGAAAATTCTGGCGAAAATTGAAAGAAAAGATCAATGTTTAATTCCAGAAAAAACTCCTTAGAAGCATTTTAGAAGAAATACTTGAAGCATTTTCTGAAGCAGCCACAGAAGGAATTCTAGTAGAAACTTCTGAAAGATTTCCATTACAAATAGGAGAAATTCTAAAAGGAGACTCTGGAGGATCTACTAAAATAAAATCAGAAGTCATTTATAGATGAATTTTTAAAGCAACTCCTAGGAAAACTCTTTCACAAATTTTTGAAAAATATCCAAAAGAAATCACAGAAAGACCTCCTGGAGAAATTTACTAGCAATTTCAGAGTCAACTTCTCTAGATGAGGTCAGAAGTAACTTCAAGAGGAACTTCTAGAGAAATGAGAGAAGCACCTTCTTGGTGAAATCCAGGAGCAGCTTTCGAATAAAGAGGCATTTCAGAAGGAAACTCTAAAAAAAAAATACAAAAGGAATTCTTAAAAGAAATCAAAAAGATTTTCTTGAAAGGAATTAAAAAGAACTCCAGAAAAAAAAACTCCTAGGGGAACTCTAGAAGAAAATCTAGAAGCAATTTCTGGAGTTATTGTAAAAGGAACTCCTAGAGGAATTCCAGAAACAAGCCCTTTTAGAGTTATAGAATACACTTCAGAAAAAAATAACATTAGTAAACCCTGGAGGAAATCCAAAAGTTATACCTATAGGAATTTCAGAAGAAACTACTGGAAAATTTCCAGAGAATACTCAAACAGGGATTCCACAGACAACTCTTGGAGGAACTTATAAAAATCCTGTAGCACCTCCTGTAAAAATCCCAGAAGAAACTCATGAAATAATTTTAGGAGGAAATCATAGAAAAATTCCTGAAGTATCTCCTGGAGGATTTACGGAACCAATAGTATCGTTAATTACGAAGTATGACCCTCGTTGCACTTCGCTACATGGTCGTTTCCTTTATCGACCAACGATGAATAGAACAGAAATAGATTAGAAGACCATAGCTATCCGCAACATCACCAGCAGCAGCATCGACTCCATGCAGGAAATGTTCTTCAAACTTCACGGTTAAATTTCACTGTGATGTTCATCACCGCTTCTGTTGCAGCCGAGATTATGCATTGCCCACCAACGAAAATGCTTATCTCACCAGCTCCACAGATCCGGTTGTATTTTATTTAGTGAAAATTGAACTAATTACCGTTTTGTTTCAAATTCCGAACAGACTCATATTCCGAACACTCGGTTTTTGTATGGCGATTTGGTTGAAATGTTTCGTTGAAATATGTCATCAAATTGCAGGGAAATGGCAGTCAATTGAAATTCAATTTTAAAGTCTTTCAATATATTTTATACCTCGGAGGTAGTAATGATTCTCTGGTGCGTGACCAGTTATACTTACTCAGATAAATTTATTTGCGAAATTATTCATTTGAATATGATTTATTCGTGCTGTTCGGAATTTGAATCAAGGTGTTCGGAATATGAGACAGACTGAACACAGTGTTCGGCATTTGAATCAAAATGTTGTTCCATACTTTTACGTTAAAACAATACTTAACGAGTTTCAATAAACATTTTTTCGGCACACCTGAAAGCTAACAGTTAGACTTTGCGGAGAAATTAAAATTTTCACAAACATCGGCTAAACAATGCCTATCAAATGCATTTGAAGTTACTGTTGGCCTTAAGTGTTCGGAATATGAGTCAAAACGGTACGTACAAAAATCACTAAACTTAACAACCGTACACTGTAGAAACCGATAAAAACAAACAAGCTTTCCGTAAACTCAAGCGCAAGATTTGAAAATTTTCTATTCTTCCGGATGACTATGCGGTTGAGTTTGCGTTTAGTACAGTTTAGTACCAAACCGCAAAGTCAATCCGGATGCATTGTGGGTTGGCGCATATGATCCCGTCCATTTAAAATAGTTGTCAAAAAAACGGATCGTCAACCGGATCCATTGTGCTTTTTAATAGAAAAGTTTTTCTAAGAACAACTTTTGGGCGATTTTTTAAATTTTTATTTTTGATGAAATAAATACGTTCTGATGATACAAAAAGAACCCTGAAATTATTCTGAACCATAATGATTTTATGGATAATTTCTCTAGAAGTATCAATTTTCGAATTATATAAAGTTTAACACAAAAAATATTGTTTAAATATTAAAATAGGCCATTTTCATTAGTTATTCGCGATTTTCCATCAAGGAACATAAGTAAGTGCAAAAAAATATGGTCTTTACTCTTGAAAACGTATTATTTATGATTGAGAATCGCGAATAACTAATGAAAATTACCTATTTTAATATATTAATAATTTATGTTTTCCATTAAACTCGATATAATTGGAAAATGGCTTCTTCTAGCGAAATCATCGTTATAATCATTACGGTTAAGAAATATTTCAAGATTCATATTCTATCATCAGAACGTATTTATTTTGACAAAATAACAAAATTTTGAAAATTGGCCTTAAGTCGTTCTTATAAAAACTTTTTTACTAAAAACTTCTCCATCATGAAACGTCGTCCCAAACATCTGTTTACTATCAAGATTCTATGGTGAAATTTTAAAAATATTGAAAATTGAGTTTTTGTGTAATTTAAAATTTAAGTTTTATTTTTGAATTTTTCATGAAAAAACATCAAATATTTTTTTCAGTGTGTATTTTTTTCTTGTAGGCCAAACAGTTCACCACAACTTCTTCCTAGAACAATGCACGATAGGCGGCATCCACAAATTACGTAACGCTCTAGGGGGAGGCTCAAGCGTTACGGTTTATACAAAAATTTGAAATTTTTCATACAAAATC